>NC_083322.1:34152133-34527133 GCF_963455315.2 Globicephala melas
GTCTAGTAGAAGAATACAAATTTCATTTATAGCAGAGCAGAGTAAAATTTACCAGAGCAGTCAAGTATATGCGTCATTTTTGGTCTTTCAAGCTTAAGACTGGGGCCTTCTAGAAAAGGCTGGCACACTCCTTCACCGTTCCCTGGCTCATGGCTGCTTGCTTCAATTCCCTTACTTAGTTTTCTGTTTCAACCTGCCCCACCTCACAAACCAATGTCCCACTCCGTTCTCTTCTTCTAGCCCAGCTCTGCCCTAATTATAATTTGCAAATTGAGGGACTCAAGCTTTATCTGCAAGCTCTAAGAGTTTCTCTTGGAATTGAGAATTTACTATTGCACAGTAGGAGAGCAAGTACGATTCAAGTTCACTCTACCAGTTAAATTTCTCACTACTTACCTAGGAAGCCTGCAGGGTCAACATACAAAGTTGTGCAAGACATACAGGCCGCGCTCTGCACAATCACCCAGCGGAAAGGGCAGGTAGAGGCTGAACTCCAGCCTGCACCTGACTTCTCCAGCATGTGCCTTATAACTGGGCTATGTCCACCAACAGGGGCACCTCTTTTTTTAATTTTTATTTTATTTTTACATCTTTATTAGAGTATAATTTCTTTACAATGGTGTGTTAGTTTCTGCTTTATAACAAAGTGAATCAGTTATACATATACATATGTTCCCATATCTCTTCCCTCTTGCGTATCCCTCCCTCCCGCCCTCCCTAACCCACCCCTCCAGGCGGTCACAAAGCACCGAGCTGATCTCCCTGTGCTATGCGGCTGCTTCCCACTAGCTATCTACCTTACATTTGGTAGTGTATATATGTCCATGCCTCTCTCTCGCTTTGTCACAGCTTACCCTTCCCCCTCCCCATATCCTCAAGTCCATTCTCTAGTAGGTCTGTGTCTTTATTCCTGTCTTACCCCTAGGTTCTTCATGACATTTTTTTTTCTTAAATTCCATATATATGTGTTAGCATATGGTATTTGTCTTTCTCTTTCTGACTTACCTCACTCTGTATGACAGACTCTAGGTCTATCCACCTCATTACAAATAGCTCAATTTCATTTCATTTCTTTTTATGGCTGAGTAATATCCCATTGTATATATGTGCCACATCTTCTTTATCCATTCATATGATGATGGACACTTAGGTTGTTCCCATCTCCTGGCTATTGTAAATAGAGCTGCAATGAACATTTTGGTACATGACTCTTTTTGAATTATGGTTTTCTCAGGGTATATGCCCAGTAATGGGATTGCTGGGTCGTATGGTAGTTCTATTTGTAGAATAAGGAACCTCCATACTGTTCTCCGTAGTGGCTGTACCAATTCACATTCCCACCAGCAATTTGCTCAAAGGCACAATCTGGCCCAGAGGTGGCCCTAAAGCAAATCTCACAACGGTGAGCTTTAGTTTCCTGTAGAGTGTGTGACTCATTCCAGATCCTAACCTGCATTAAAACAATTACATTAACTACGAATTGCTTTCATTTAGTTTTCTGGGATGTACATCAGTT
Source organism: Globicephala melas (assembly GCF_963455315.2). NCBI lineage: Eukaryota > Metazoa > Chordata > Mammalia > Artiodactyla > Delphinidae > Globicephala > Globicephala melas. Next base: position 34,153,650 of record NC_083322.1, read on the forward strand.
TCTGTTAGCTCTGAAAACTTGGGAGGTAACAAGCAGCAATTCATTATTTCCTGCCACAGCTTAAAACACTGTTCCGTTGCTAAAGGAGTTCACAATCTAGCAGAGCAGAAAGCATATACAGGTCTTCCTCAACTTATGATGGAGTTATGTCCCTTATAAACTCATTGTGCATTGAAAATATTACTAAGTCGAAAATGCATTTATGTTTGGGCAGCTAAAATTATGTAATGCAGTGTTTGAAACTGGAATTATTTTTTCCTTTTTTTCCCTTTTTTTTAATACTGTAGAATGTCCCTCAAGTTATGGCAGTATACCTTGTGCCACTGAATTTCCAAAGTTTACCATTTTTTTTTTTTTACTATGCTTCAAATAAATAGAAAAAATAGTTATGATATTGATCTTCAACTTTGCCATTCATGTTTCTATGCACATTAGGCTAGGTGTTCCACTTGGAAAGCATGAGAGTGTCTAGGCCTTTGAATGGCATATGCCATTTCTGGGAAATGTATTTGTAGGCTAAGTATTCTTTCTACATTTAAGTACCCCCTTGTTTTAAAAAGAAGAAGTGCATATTGAATAGTTTCATGATTTGATTTGTTTGGCATTATAGGAAGCAAGCCAGTGCTAAGTATTTTTAAATGGCTATGTAAGCAAACCTGAACTGTAGATCGTCATTCAGGAATGTGTATTAAGATTATGGAATGGGTGTAAGACTACTGGTAGGGGGAGAAAGTGGGTATGACTTAAATGGATCTTCTGTGGTCCTGTGATCTATCCTTTCCTTGAAAGTTTCTGAAGAAAAAGTGGAAAGATCATTTTGCTGCATTCCTCCATTCTTGTTTTTTAAAGAACGAGTCCCAAGCCCTACAAACAGCTTGTATTGAACTTTCACATTTGAATTAAAGATTGTTAAACATGAAAAAAAAAAAGAAAATGCATTTAATACGCTTAACCTACTGAACATCATAGCTTAGCCTGGCCTTCTTTAAACGTGCTCAGCAGACTTACATTAGTCTACAACTGGGTAAAATCATTTAACACAAAGCCTGTTTTATAGCAAAGTATTGACTACCTCATGTATTTTATTAATTACTGTACTGAAAGTGGAAACAGAATGGTTGTATGGGTACAGAATGGTTGTAAGTGTGTCAGTTGTTTATCCTTGTGATTGTATAGCTGCCTGGGAAAGATCCAAATTCAAAGTGTGGTTTCTACTGGATGCTTTATTGCTTTAGCACAATCATAAAGTCAAAAAATGGAAAGTCAGAGCATTGTAAGTTGGGGACCATCCATACATATATAACTGATCAAGACAGTAAAATAGAAGAAGCACAAATTTTGAAATTTAGGGTGAGGGATTTCTTCTGATAGAGGAAAGTGAAATGTTCAGGATATAGTAACGAAACAGGCTATTGAGAGGTAGACAGAATTTTAATAGCAAATGAGAGAGCAGTATAGAAGAAATTCAGCCCAAAGGCAAGGTGGTAGAAAAACATGGGGATATGAGGAGACTATAGTGCTTTTAGAGAGAGTGCAAATATTGCAAGGAGAATGAGAAAAAGCAATGATAAATAATGCTGTTAAAGTATAATCAGAAGCGAAGGACTGGGACTCTCCTGGTGGTGCAGTGGTTAAGAATCCACCTGCCAATGCAGGGGACATAGGTTTGATCCCTGGTCCACGAAGATCCCATATGCTGCAGAGCAACTAAGCCTGTGTGCCACAACTACTGAGCCCCCGTGCCACAACTACGGAAGCTCACAGGCCTAGATCCCGTGCTCCACAACAAGAGAAGCCACCGCAATGAGAAGCCCGCGCACCTCAATGAAGAGTAGCCCCCACTCACCGCAACTAGGGAAAGCCCATGCACAGCAAGAAGACCCAATGCAGCCAAAAATAAATAAATAAATGCATAAAAATTAAAAAAAAAAAAAAAAAGAAGGACCAGGCAGTTTATACCATCCAGTCCTGTGATTTTAAACCTCATAGCACAGAAGTGCCTGTATGACTATCTTGGCTTCTACTTCCTGAAGAACTCCACATTTTCTGTTATGCATACTTGTGTCACAAAATAAAAAGAAAAAAAAGGAAAAGAAATCCACTAGCCACATCTGGCTTCATTTTTTAGATGGGAAACGGGTGCCCAAGATCGATACAAGAGGCCCAGCCGGCATCCCATAACTAGTTAATGGCAGCCCAGGACTAGAACCTGAGGCTCTGGCTTTTTCCACCTCCCAGCTTCTCAGACAGGAATGCTAATATCTTCTGATCCATAGGGCAGTGCACTAGAAATTAGGTTGAGCTACAGAGTTAATATGGCCCATTTCTGGGAATATAGATTTAATTCAAATGACAAGTAAGTAAAAGCATTTTTTTCTATTAAAACAAAATGCACACATTTCAAAGATAGAAGTATATTAGGTATCTCAGACCCTTGGGGTATGTCATGATTTTCGCTGGCAATAGAGGTACTTGGATGGAACATTTTACAAAGCATTTTGGTGTAATGAGGCTGGAAAAGTTGGTTGCTGCCAACTTTTGCAAGTCCTTAAACATCAGTCCAACCAGGGACTGGATTCAATTCATAGGCAATTCATAACTATTAAAGTTTTAAAACTGTGGAATGCAGTTATTGGACCTAACATGTTTTAATTGCCTCACTTTAAAGTCCCTGTCGCTTACGTCTTTTCGGCAAGATATGAGCTTTCTCTTTGCTGTTGCTGTTGTTGACCTGGAGCCAAATTGTCAGTTTAGTTGGCTGAGTTTTGGTATTCTCTTTTGAAAAAAAGTTTTTTCCATTCTGTTTTGGTTTTTGCTAATTTATAGGTTCTTTGAACTTCTTTTGGATTCGATCTGAGACTTGAGAGTAGTCGTTTGAGAGCACCACAGAAGCTCTAAAGATTTCTCCCTGCTGAGTGTGAGAAAACTAAAAAAAAAAAAAAGAAAACAACATGGCCGAGGGAGACACTCTTGTTGCAGGAGGTTTACAGAGTTAAGAGCTCCTGAGAGCAGGTGATCCGGACTTGCCTCAAAGTTTTGATTATGGCATACTGTGGCTGCTATTCCACTGTCCAGCACAGTGTGCGTGCTTTGGAATTTAAATGTAGAGATCTTTTAGTCTCTGCATCTGTGTCTGGGGAACCTTCCAAATCAACAGTCTGCTTTCTTTCAAAAGCTGGACAAAAAATTGCAAAACGTAGTCCCAGTTGTTCCTTTATAAGTTGAGTAAGGTAAATATGCATATTAGCTCGAAGAAGGCAAGCAAAATTCAAAGTTTCCTCTATCACAGTGCCAGAGTCCTTTAACCTCCTGGATGAGCTATCTTGTTACGGTCTCTGAGGAAAAAAGGGTCTGATTAAAAAACTCTAGGGCTTCCCTGGTGGCACAGTGGTTGAGAGTCTGCCTGCCGATGCAGGGGACATGGGTTCGTGGCCCGTTCAGGGAAGACCCCACATGCCGCGGAGCGGCTGGGCCCGTGAGCCATGGCCACTGAGCGGGCGCGTCCAGAGCCTGTGCTCCGCAGCGGGAGAGGCCACAGCAGTGACACAGGCCCGCGTACCGGAAAAAAAAAAAAAAAAAAAAAAACAACTCTAATTGGAATTGAAATCGATTCTTCTTTATTTAAAAAAAAAAAAATTTACAATATTTTCGTATAATGCTGTAATTATATTAGCCAGGTCTTTCAACAGGAATAAGTAATTTTTATGTTTAGGTTGATGTTTACTTTGAAAACAATATTTTTATATGATTTAAATAAAATATAAGTGTAACTTATTTAGAATCAGTTTCTGAAATTTTTACTGTCTAAAAAGTTTAAAATTTGTGGAAATTCGTACACATGCAATGCAAGGGTAGTAAGTGGCAAAATCCAAGAATCCTTTCACTCTTGTGAATCGTTTCTTAAAAGAGAGAATTCAACATCGGTCTCATGTGAGGTGCTGTGTTACATTACACAGAGTAACTTTCAACCAACGGATGTTTCTTAACTTTATTACAAATTCTGAATTCCTGTTTCTCTTACTTTTCAAATGCCATACATTTTGTGTTGCTTTCTTATTAATGCTATTGTTTTAAAATGAGGCACAGAGACTCCTGATCTCAGCAAATATCTTGGTGAATATACTTTTGCTTTGGGGCAAGTAAAACTTAATATTCATAACTCTTGGAATGCAGAAGCAGAATATGAAGAGAATCATTACTATTCCCAAGCTTTAGGTATCAGGGCTAAATAGCTGATATGAACAACTTATCAGGGGATTGGCAACATTATTCAAGTATCATGTAAAAGCCAAGATCACCCTGAGCTTCAAAAATCCAGGGATTTAAGAAAAAAAAAATGTCATGAAGAACCTAGGGGTAAGACAGGAATAAAGACACAGACCTGCTAGAGAATGGACTTGAGGATATGGGGAGGGGGAAGGGTAAGCTGTGACAAAGTGAGAGAGAGGCATGGACATATATACACTACCAAACGTAAGGTAGATAGCTAGTGGGAAGCAGCCGCATAGCACAGGGAGATCAGCTCGGTGCTATGTGACCACCTAGAGGGGTGGGATAGGGAGGGTGGGAGGGAGGGAGATGCAAGAGGGAAGAGATATGGGAACATATGTATATGTATAACTGATTCACTTTGTTATAAAGCAGAAACTAACACACCATTGTAAAGCAATTATACTCCAATAAAGATGTAAAAAAAAAGTAAACAAACAAACAATAAATCCAGGGAAAGGATAACTCTACTACTAGTTGACATTTCAATAAGATATGGCTGAGAAGAAAATGCCTGTATCAAGAGATCTCAATGGGCTAGTTTTGAGAAAAACAATGAAGCAGAGACAAAGCAGTAAAATAAAAATATATCCCAGTGATGACCCTTAAAATTTGAAAATCAATTAAGGCAATTTTGAAATGACGTAAAATTAGGTAATTTGAGAAGTTCAAATGAGAACCAAGTAAGTAAGGTGCCTGTGCATAAGCACTTCAGAGTTTTATTGTTCTCTACCCATAACATTCACCAAAATCATTCAAGACACCAAGGGATTCCAAAGCTATATTTTTCTAGTTCATAAAATTACTATTATGTAGTGTGCATCACAGCATATAGCACAAATAAAAACGGTAAATAATTTTTAGAATTTTAGGAATATGGGTAAATTTTTTTTCCTGGCAAAGCCTCAAACTAAGTCTTTAGTTTAGAGTAAGAATATTTCATTGCAAATCAAGAAATATCAAATGATATCACACATGAATATTTCTGTCTCTGTTTCATCTATTGAATATTTTTGTATTTCTGTTTGTATTGCACCCTACGACTATGTACCATTTTACATACTTATTTAATAAATAAGACCATATACCATTTATAAATTCCTGTATTGGGAATAGGACAAATAAATGCATGGTTATGTTGGAAAATTGAATTCCTGAATACTGAAATACAACAGAATACTGAAATGGACTTACCAGTATTAGGAAAAAAGATAACTTTACAATTCCTAAGTCCCTAATACTGTACTTCCCACCCCAATTTGGGGAAATTTGGACTAAAATTGAATAGACAGACTTAACGCCGGTTATCTAAATTAGTGTCCCTAAAGTAAGGAAATCAACAAAGGCCCAGAAAAAGGTTTCAAAGTATAATCAAGCAAAATAAGGAAGAATTGAATTGCAGAGCCAAAGCATATGTAGGAAAATATCTGACAACAATCTACACTAGGAAAGATCCTGATGAAGTTTTAAACTGTGGAGGTTAAATAAAGAATTCTTCAGTCAAAACCAATGTGTGTGTGTGTGTGTGTGTGTGTGTGTGTGTGCGTGTGCGTGCATGTGTGTGTGTGTGCGTGCATGCGTGCATGCATGTGGATGTATATGCGTGTAGGAATAAAAAGAGGTGAAATGTGGGACTGGTTCCAGACCTATACCAAACCTAATCTAATGCAGGAAGACATCAGAAGACAAGGGAACAGATGTTAGCAACATTCAATGGGAAAGAAAGTGTAACTAAAGATTATTACATACAATCAAGTTGTCAAACAAATATTAAGGCAACATGAAGATATTTTATGAATTTTAAAATGGCAACAAAGACAAAATACTCAGAGAATATACAACTCATGAACCCCTTTTGAAAAATAAAGAAATATTAAATATTTAAAATGATATTAAAAAGCCAGCCAACTAACAATGCTTGATGGGAGATGCTGAGGTAAAAGAAGAAGGGCATCTGTCAACACCCAAAGATAGTGAAGCCGTAAGTACAAAGCAGTGAGGTAAAAAAAAAGCATGAGTCAAAAATGTATACTCAACCAAGTTATCATCCAACTATCAGGGAAACAGAATTTCATGGAGGAAATGCAGCAGGCATTAACTTTCTAGGAAAAAAAAACAAAAGAAAATAAAGCAAGCAAAATAAACAAAAAAACTATTTCCTAAAATCCTGTTCCAAGGGGTGAATTTTTTTTTTTTTTGAAGTTCCAAACTGAGAAACAGTGCAACCGACAATGGGAAAAGAACTGTCGGTGAGTTTGAATGCACTTAAATATAAAACAGATTTTAAAATGTACAAATCGGAAAAAAATCATATTATTAACTTGGATAATGTGTTGGGTTGGCCAAAAATTTGTTTGGGTTTTTCTGTAACATCTTATGTAACAAGGTGGTTTACAAAATATGAGGAGAATTGATGTTCTAGAAAATAGCTCTTTAGCTATTTTCACTTACCACTCCTCCAAGATATTTTCCTATATAGAAGTCATCAGTGCTGAATTTTCAAGATGGGAAGCTCCCAGTTCTCCAGTAGTTTGGATCGGGAGAGGAAATGTGAGAGCATGTTTGAGTGTTTAGTTTTAATCGTTCTGCAGAACACACTCCATAAGAGAAAAAAATTGAAACATAGTTTAAAATTTTACTCCATATTCAATGTTTTTCAGCATATTTGTCTTAAACTAAGGCAGACCATTTGGGAAATTATATCACTGGTGATGATTAAATTTTATCTAGGGTTCAGAAATCCCATCAGTTCCACTTCAGTTTTTAAACTCTGCTAAATGCAATCAAAATTGAAACTATATATTTTTATTTTTAAAATACTATGGTTTTGTTGTAAAATATTTATCTATCTAGCCCTCTATAAATAAATGTGCCATATGTTAAATAATATTCAATTTTATTAACAGTGGTTCCTTCAGATGGTTAGATTTTGATTGTCAAATTTTTACTTTATTCTTTTCTTCTTTTCTTTTTTTTTTTTTTTGCGGTGCACGGGCCTCTCACTGTTGTGGCCTCTCCCGTTGCGGAGCACAGGCTATGGACACGCAGGCTCAGCGGCCATGGCTCACGAGCCCAGCCGCTCCGCGGCATGTCGGATCTTCCCGGACCGGGGCACAAACCCATGTTCCCTGTATAGGCAGGCGGACTCTCAACCACTGCGCCACCAAGGAAGCCCTATTCTTTTATATTTTGAGTGAAAAATTTATAGTTAAAATATGTCATTTTTTATTAAGACTTTAAGGTACAGAGATTTCTTGTATGTCCTCTGCCTCCATACTTGCATAGCCTCTTCCATTATCAATATCCCTCACCAGAGTGGTGCAGTTATTACAATTGATGAACTTACATTGACATATCATAATCCCTCGAAGTCCATAGTTTACATTACAATTCACTCTTGCTGTTGTACATTCTATAGGTTTGGACAAATGTTTAATGGCATGTATCCATCATTATGATATCATACAGAGTATTTTCACTGCCTTAAAAATCCTCTGTGCTCTGCCTGTTTGTCCCTCCCTCCCCACTGATCTTTTTACTGTCTTCTTAGTTTTGCCTTTTCCAGAATGTCATATAATTGGAATCATACAGTATGTAGCCTTTTCAAATTGGCTTCTTTCATTTAGTAAAATGCCTTTAAGGTTCCCTTATGTCTTTTCATGGCTTAATGCCTCATTACTTTTTAGTGCCGAATACTATTCCATTGTCTGGATACCCCAGTTTATTTATCCATTCACCTACTGAAGGACATCTTCATTGCTTCCAAGTTTGGGCAATTAGTAATAAGGGTGCTGTAAACATCCACGTGCAGGTTTTTGTGTGGTCATGTTTTCAACTCCTTTGGGTAAAAATATCAAGGAGTACGACTGCTAGGTCATATGGTAAGAGTATATTTAGTTTTGTAAGAAACTGCCCAACTGTCTTCCAAAGTGACTGTACCGTTTTGCACTCCCATCAGCAATGAATGAGAGTTCCTGTTGCTCTACCTTGTCACCCATATATGGTAATGTCAGTGTTCTGGATTTTGGCTTTTCTAATAGGGATGTAGGGGCATTTCATTGTTGTTTTAATTTGCATTTCCCTGCTGACAGATAATGTGTAGCATCTTTTCATATACTTCTTTACCATCTGTATATCTTCCTTAGTGAGGTATCTGTTAAGGTCTTTGACCGATCTTTTAATTGGATTGTTTATTTTCTTGTTGAGTTTTAAGAGTTCATTGTATATTTTGGATAACAGTCCTTTATCAGATGTGTCTCTTGCAAATATTTTTTTTCCCAGTCTGGCTTGTCTCCTCACTCTCTTGACATTTTCTTTCACAGAGCAAAATATTTTAATTTTTAAATAAGTCTAGCTTATCAGTTATTCCTTTCATGGATCGTGACTTTGGTCTTATATCCAGAAAGTCATCCCTATACCTAAAGTCATCTAAGTTTTCTCCTATATTATCTTATAAGAAGTTCATAATTTTGTGTTTTACATTTAGGTCTCTGATCCATTTTGAGTAACTTTTTGTAAAATGTTTAAATTCTGTGTCTAGATTTATTTTTTTGCATGTGGCTGTCTAGTTGTTCCAGCACCATTTATTGAAAAGCCTAGTTTTCTCCATTATTATGCCTTTGCTTCTTGGTCAAACACCAGCTGACTTGTCTATGTTGGTATATTTCTGGGCTGTCTGTTCTGTTTCATTGATCTTTGTCTACCCTTTGCCAATATCACACAGTTTTGATTATTGTAGCTCTATAGTAAATTTTGAAGTTGGATAGTGTCAGTTCTCCAACTTTGCTCTTCTCCTTCAATATTGTGTTGACTATTCTGGGTCTTTTGCCTCTCCATAAAAACTTCAGAATCAGGTTTTTGATATCCATAAAATAATTTTCTGGGATTATTTTTGGGATTACATCAAATCTGTAGATTAAGTTGGGAAACTCTGACATCTTGACAATATTGCGTCTTCTCTTCCATGAACATGAAATATCTCTCCATTTACTTAATTCTTTGATTTCATTCATCAGAATTTTTAGTTTTCCTCATACAGACCTTACATATATTTTCTTAGATTTATACCTAAATATTTCATTTGTAATGTGCTAATGTAAGTGGTATTGTGTTTTAATTTCAAATTCCACTGGTTCATTGCTGGTTTATAGGTTAATGATTGACTTCTGTATATTAACCATGTATCGTGCACTCTTGCTATAATTACTTGTTTTTTCCAGGTTTTTAAAAGTCTTTTGCATTTTCTACATGGACAGTAATGTCATCTAAGAACAAAGATGGTTTTAATTCTGGCTTCTCAATCTGTATACCTTTTATTTCATTTTTTAATGTTATTTTGTTAGCTAGAATTTCTAGTCCCATGTTGAAAAGGGGTGGTAACACAGGAAACCCTTGCTTTGTACCTGATCTTAGTGAAAAATATTCAAGTTTCTCACCAGTAGCTATGATGTCAGCTGTAGGTTTTTGGTAGATATTCTTTGTCAACTTGAGGAAGTTCCCCTTTATTCTAGTTTACAATTATTGTTATCATGAATGGGTGTTGGATTTTGCCAAATGCTTTCTCTGCATTTATTGATATAATCATATGATTTTTTTAAGCCTGTTGATGTGATGGATTACACTAATTGATTTTTGAATGTTGAACAACTAGCCTTGCATATCTGGGATAAATTCCACTTGGTCCTGGTATATTATTCTTTAATGCATTGTTGGATTTGATTTGATAGTATTTTGTTGAGGAATTTTGCAATTCCTATAATCATGAGAGATATTTGTTTGTAATTTTCTTTTCTTGTAATGTCTTTGTTGGTTTGGGTATAAGGATAACACTGGCCTTAATAATGAGTTAGGAAGTATTCCCTCTGATTCTATCCCATGGAAGAGATCATAGAGAATTGGTAAAATTTCTTCCTTAAATGTTTGGTAGAATTCACCAATGAACCTATCTGGGCCTGGTACTTTCTGTTTTGGATAAGTTACTAATTATTGATTAAATTTCTTTAATAGATACAGGCCTATTCAGATTGTCTACTCTCTAGTGAGTTTGGTCATACTGTCTTTTTCAAGGATTGATTGTTTCATCCTGATTATCAAACATATGGGCATAGAGTCATTTAAAGTATTCCTTTATCTCTTTTTAATGTCCGTAGGATCTGTAGTTATATTCCCTCTTTCATTTCTGATGTTAGTAATTTTTGTCCTCTCTCTTGTTTTCTTAGTCATCCTGGAAAGAAGTATATCAACTTTATTGATCTTTTCAAAGACACAGATTTTTGTTTCATTGATTTTCTCTATTGTTATCTTGTTATCAATTTTATTGATTTCTGCTCTAATTCTTATTATTCCTGTTCTTCTGCTTATTTTGGATTAAACTTGCTATTCTTTTTTCAGTTTCTTAAAGTTGAAACTTGGATTACTGATTTTAGATATTCTTCCTTTTCTATTATATGCAAAATATCCCTTAAGGACTGCTTTCACTGCATTACACAAATTTAGATAAGCTGTGTTTTAATTTTCACTTGATCAATTTAATTTCTCTTGAGCTGTCTTCTTTGACCCATGTGTTATTTAGAGATGTGTTATTTAATTCCCACATATTTGGGGATTTTCTAGCTATTTTTCTGTTATTGTTTTCTATTGGGATCTGAGAGCATACAGTGCTTGATTTCTATTTATTTAAATTTGCTAAAGTATGTTTTACACGCAAGAATGTACTCTATCTTGGTGAATGTCCCATGTGAGCTTGAGGAGAATGTGTTTTCTTCTGTTGTTGAATGAAGTAGTCTATCTATAGAGTATTGACCATAATGTCAATTATATCCAGTTGATTGATGGTGTTGTTCAACTGTGTCCTTACTGATTTTCTGCCTGTGCGATCTGTCCATTTTTGATAGAGAGGTGTTGAATCTCTTACTATGAGAGTGGATTCCTCTATTCCTCTTTGCAATTCTATTAGTTTTTTGCCTCACATAATTTGACACTCTGTTGTTAGGTGTATACACATTAAGGATTATTATGTCTTCTTGGAGAATTGACCCCTTTATCTTTAAAATGTTATTCTTTATCCCTGATAACTTTCCATGCTCTGAAGTTGACTCTGTCTGAAATTAATATTCAGCTACTCCAGTTTTCTTTTAATTAGTGTTGCATGAGATATATTTCTGCATCCATTTACTTTTAATCTGTCTTTATATTTAAAATGGGCTTCTTATAGACAACATATAGTTGAGCCCTAATTTTTATCCATTCTGACAATCTGTCTTTTTTTTTTTTTTTTTTTTGCGGTACGCGGGCCTCTCACTGTTGTGGCCTCTCCCGTTTTGGAGCACAGGCTCCGTACGCACAGGCTCAGCGGCCATGGCTCACGGGCCCAGCCGCTCCGCGGCACGTGGGATCCTCCCAGACAGGGGCACGAACCCGTGTCCCCTGCATCGGCAGGCGGACTCTCAACCACTGCGCCACCAGGGAAGCCCGACAATCTCTCTTTTAATCAGTATATTTAGACCGTTGAAATTCAAAGTGATCATTGATATAGTTGGATTAATATCTACCATGTTTTTTACTGTTTCCTACTTGTTGCCTTTGTTCTTTGTTCCTATTTGTCTTCCAATTTTTGTGTGCCTTTTATCATTTTAATTGAGCATTTTATAGGATTCCATTTTCTATCCTTTCTTAGCATATTGTTTATGCTTCAGTTTTTACATTTTTTAGTGGTTTCCCTAGAGTTTTCAATATACACTTACAGATAACCTAAGTTCACATTCAAATAATACTATACCTTGTTACAGATAGTGAATAACAAAATAATCCTAATTTCTCTTTTCCATCCCTCGCATCCTTGCTGCCATATATTTCTTATTTATAAGCATGTATAAGTCACATACATATATATATATGCACATAAAATATATGTGATAGATAAGCATACATACATAGTCGGTAAACAGTTTGTATTTTTTACAAATGGTTATCTGTTAGATCAATTATGAATAACAAAATAAAAGGTTTAATTTTACTCTCACTTATTCCTTTTTTGGGTGCTCTTTCTTACTTTATATAGATCCAAGTTTCTGACCTATATTATTTTCCTTCTCTCTGAAGAACTTCTTTTAACATTCTTGCAATGTAGGTCTTCTGGCAACAAATTCTTTCAATTTTTGTTTGAGAAAGTCTTTATTTCTCTTTTACTTTTGAAGAATAAGTTTATAGGGTACTGAATTCTAGGTTGTTGGTCTTTTTCTCTCAACTTTAAATATTTCACTCCATTCTCTTCTTACTTTCATGGTTCATGGTGTCTGGGAAGTTCGATGTCATTCTTATTTTTGTTCCTCTACAGGTAAGGTGTTCTTTCCCTCTGGTTTCTTTCAGAATTTTTTCTTTATCTGTGATTTTCTGTAGTTTGAAAATGATATACATAGGTGTGTTTTGGTTTTTGGCTTTTTGCATTTATCCTCCTTGATGTTCTCTGAACTTCCTGGATCTGTGATTTAGTGTCTGACATTATTTGGGGGAAATTCTCTATCATTTATTGTTTCAAATATTTCTTGTTTCTTTTTCTTTCTTCTCCTCCTGTTATTCCTATCATGTGTAATTTATACCTTTTATAGTTGTCCCACATTTCTTGGATATTCTGTTCTTTTTTTTCAGTCTTTGTTCTCTTTGCCTTTTCATTTTCCAGGATTCTATTGATATATCCTCAAGCTCAGAGATTCTTTCCTCAGCATTGTTCAATCTACTAATGAGCCTATCAAAGGCATTCTTTTTTTCTGTTACAGTACTTTTGATCTCTAGAATTTCTTTTAGATTCTTTCTTGAAATTCCCATCTCTCTACTTACACTGCCCATCAGTTCTTGCATGCTATCTATTTTATCCATTAGAGCCCTTGGCATATTAATTATAGTTGTGTATGGTCAGGCCACTCAAGATGGCTGTTCTCTTGTTCTATGTACATCCCCTGCTCGACCAGTACCTGCTTCACCTACACCCATGACTGACCTTCGTATGTGCTTGCCCCAGGCCCCAGCTAATGATTGTTCTTATCAAAGAGGCGGTGAGGGGCTTGCCCCTCTACTGGTTTCCTTGGTAACTAATGAGCCCACCTGACATCAATTCCCCTGTAAACTGGTAATCTCTCCTTCCCCCAGGAGCAAAGCCTGCCGCCATGTCCTGCCCGCTATCCGTGCACACAGTGGGGTGTCCCTCCAGGACCTTGCTTCAGAAGTATAGGCTGAACGTGTAGGCTCCCCCATCCATTAAACCATTGACATCTCTGCTGCTGACTCCAGGCTCTTTCTTCGGTCTTAAATCTGGGCAAGTGCAGGCCTTGTAGGCCTCTGGTGTGCAGCCCAACAAGTTGTTTCAGATTCCCTGTCTGATAATTCCGATACTCTTCAAACTGTTTTTGTTTTTTGGTATGCCTTGTAATTTTTTTCTTGATAACCAGATATACCCAGTAAAAGGAACAGCTATAAATAGGCCTTTAGTAATGTGCTGTTGGGGGAGGGAGAAGTGTTCTATAGTCCTGTGATAGGGGCTCAGCCTTTTAGTGAGCTATGCCTCTGGACCATGAACTTCGCAAGTGTTTCTCAGTTTTTTCTCTCTCCTTGGGTGGGACCAGATGGCTAGTATTGGCTGGAGTTGCTTTTGTTCTTTCTGTCACGTGGAAGGCTAAAGCTGGCTTAAATTAGGTATTTCCCTTCCCCCAGGTCAATTAGGCTCTGATAATACCCCAGCAGGTTAGGCTCCAGTTAATTAGTTTCCCCTGAGGGCAGGCTTTATTAAGGAGGCCTGCGTGCTCTAGTGTATTTCAAAATGGTTCCTTTCCCCTTCTCCTTGCCGGATCAGGAGAGAAGTTTTTTCCAACGTGGAAACTTGGTCACGCTCCTGGAGGTAAGTCTTATAATACTGCGCACCCCCCTCGCCATGACGGGGTGACCCTGGAGATTTTAACTGTCAGAGTTGCCCATGCTGAGCCTCCAGCAATTTGTCGGTTAAAGTTCAGGTTTTCCTACCCTCGCGCTCATTCCTGTGGTGGCGTCTGCTCTTGAGTCTCTGCTCTGCTACGTCCTTACTCCATGTAGTCTCCTGTCTGTACCTGCAATCTTGGGAGCATCCGTTTGCCCTGTGTCCTCCCCTCTCTTAAGAACCCAAGAAGAGTCATTGACTCTTCAGTCTGTTCCCCTCTTCACTTATTAGGATGGAGTGGCAACTTCTAAGTGCCTTACATGAAAACATGGAAAATTAGTATGTTATTTTTAAAAGTAATTCTGAAACAAGAAATTTAAAAACTATTGAAGTTTAAAATATATTAGAAGTGAATCACATTATAACTGATATCATTGTTTAAGGATATATTATTTTTTAATCTATAAAATAATTTTCCTTAAAAATTATGAAAATCGTATTACTTCGTGAAACATCTACATTGAGGCATTTTTTGGCTTCCTACATGCTGCCACTTACATCTAAGATTTTAATCTCTTAATCAGGAATAATATTTTATATTTGAGTCAGTGATAATAGATTTAAAAGTCTTTCAGACTTTAATTTCATTTGCCTGACACCAAATTCTTATTCCATTAATAAATTCATTCAAGACTATTCTTCTCATTTCCCATCGCTTATGACCTGAAATTTCTTTATTTTTAGCCTACTATTTGAAAAATTAACAGATGATATGTTTCTAACATAAAAATTGGATCTTCTTTCTTTTTTCCCCTTTCTTTATGTTTAACTAAGACCTACCCAGAATGAGAATGTTCTTGGCAAGTAAGCTATGTTTAGCAGCATGCCTGTCATTCCCTGTCATTGCTTTGCCTATGTCAAGTTCTTAAGCATTTCTCAAACCATTGCATAGTCTACCCCCATACAAGTTACTGTGTGGAGAAGAGCAGTTAGACACTGAATGTAAGTTGCCATCTGTCTGTGCCCCGAAACCATGATGAACAAGATCATGAACTGTGGAGGAAACTGGTTGAGTTTGAATCCTAGCTCCACTACTCGTGATCACACTCAGCTGTGTTACCTTGAGCTAATTATTTAACTTCTCTGCACCTCAATTTCTCATCTCTGTAATGAAGATAATAACAATCCTTACTTTATAAGGTTGTTGTGAGGATTAAATGAGTTAAAATAAGTCAAACACTTAGGTATCACCTGGTACATAGTAAGCATGATGTGTTCATTTTTATCTTTATCATGGTAACAACTACCAAAATATAACTTACTCTTCCAAAATTTAAGAGCATACATGAAATAATGTGTTTACTAGAAATGTCATGTATTAATTTGAAAATTATTTTAGAGGCTCGAAACACAGAGTTTGTAACTAGAATATAATTTAGTCAGCTAACCATGCAGTTTGGATTGCCCAGGGCAATCTCGGTGTATGTTTGTTGTCCTGGAACACTTTTTTAAAATTGAAGTATAATTGGCATATAGCATTGTGTGAGTTTAAAGTGTACAACATGTTGATTTGCTACATTGTATATTGCAATATGATTATCACCATAGTGTTAGCAAACACCTCTGTCATGTCACATAATTATAATTTATTATGGTGAGAACAACTAAGATCTAGTCTCTTGGCAGTTTTGAAGTTTATAATCCAGTATTGTTGACTCTATAAACACTATGCTCTGTGTGTCCAGAACTTACCTATGAGTTGCAAGTTTGTCCCCTTAAACAAAATCTCCCCAATTCTGATTGACATATATACACTAATATGTATAAAATGGATAACTAATAAGAATCTACTGTATTAAAAAAAAAAACAACTCCCCAATTCCCTCCTCCCACCCCCAGCCCCTGGAAACCACTATTCTAGTCTATGTTTTCATGAGTTTGGCTTTTTTAGATTCCACGTGTAAGTGATATCATACAGTATTTGTCTTTCTCTGCCTGACTTATCTCAGCATAATGGCCATAAGGTCCATTTGTGTTGTCACAAATGGCAGGATTTCTTTCTTGTGGCTGAATAATATTCCATTATATATATGCTACATCTTCTTTATGCATTTATCTCTTGATGGACACCTAAGTGTTTCAGTATCTTGGCTATTGTGAATAATAGCCAAGTGAATATGTAGTGAATATGCTGCAGTAAACACAGAAGTGCAGATATCTTTTTGATATCCTGTTTTCATTTCCTTTGGATACATATCAAGTAGTGAAGTTGCTGGATCATATGGTTGTTCTATTCTGAATTTTTTGAGGAGCCTCAATAATGTTTTCCATAATAGCTACACCAATTTACATTCTACCAACAGTGCCCAAGGTTTCCCTTTTTCCCTCATCCTCAAAACCACTTATCTCTTGTCTTCCTGATGATAGCCATTCTAACAAGTGTGAGGTGATATCTCATTGTGGTTTTGATTTGCATTCCCCCTAATGATCAGTGATGTTGAGCATCTTTTCGTGTACTTGGTTAGCTATTTAGATTCTTCTTTGGAAAAATGTCTATTCAGTTCCTCTGTGTCCTGGCATAATTTAAACAGCTTCCCTTTCACTCTCAAAAGTAATTCATTTTGAATGGTAAATGTTATGAATACTTGTTAAACAAGAGGACGGAACTGTGTCACTTGGAAAGACATGGTTAAGTTTAGAACTTAGACCTATTTTTTAAATTAATGTTACCTGATAAGTTGAAATAAAATGTTTCCTTTAGGCTTAAAAAATTCCTATTGGCAATTAGTAATCCATTCATTAGTTCATTTAAAAAATATTATGTAGTGCCTATTTTCAGGATAAAGCTTTGAACAAGACAGAAAACTCCTTGCCCAAGGAGTTTACTTTTTTGTGAAGAACATAGATAATTAATAAGTAAACAAGTATGTATCTAGAATAATGACACAGAGTAGGCATGAATAAATACTTCTAAATTCTTTTTTAAATAAATGAGATAAGATTGATTCTGATAAATGTTCAGAAGAAAATGAAATTATAGGAGAGAGTATCTGGATGTTATGCAAAGAGCAGGACTGTCCAAAACTAGCCTGGGTGTTCATTCTGGATTGCCTGAATGTGGACAAGATAGCTGGGACAAGCCCCTTCTTCCAACGGAGGATAGGACTCTGAACTCAACTTAACAAGAAATCAGTCTTCTCCACCTGAGCCCCAGGGTCTTCATCTGCTGTCACCTGAAGTTCATAGACAATTCCCATTTTTATAACACTGGCCCTTCAAATCGATACTCTCTTGTGTCTAGACAGCTTGATGTCCTTCATTAATAAGGTTGCTCTAATGCTGACTTATTAGAAGAGAGAGAACTGAGGGGACAAGTTTTTTCCACTGTAATATAGACCCAAATTACATATTCAGCATTACTCCTTGGCCCAGTATGTCTCTCGTGGTGGTGAAAGAATCAGGTGTGTCCTTGCCTTATCTCTTGATGATGCTGACCCTAAAACTTTTGTAGTTTACTTGAAAAGTAATGAGAAATCATTGAAGAGTTAAAAGTCAGGGAATAACATGGTCTGATTTGATTTAAGTAGATTATTCTGATGGCTATGTAGATAGATAATGGTTTTAAGAGGAACAAGAATGAATACAGGAAGGTCAGTTAGGAAGTTACTGCTATTGTGTAAAAGAGATGGTGTGGCTTGGAAAAGGATGATGACGGCAGAAATCGGAAGAAATGCAACAATTTGACATATATTTGGCAAGACTTGTAGAAGAATTATATGTCAGAGGTGTAAGGAGGGGAAGAGTCAAAACTAACATATGGGTGTTGTTGTTTGTTTGTTTTTTGGTTTTGTTCTTTGAGCCAGTGGATGGTGGTTTGGACACCTAGTTCCCTTCCCAGGAGATCTCAGTGGTATGCAGGTCTGTGGGGGGAATACTGACTCAGAGTGGCCACTCTACCGTATTCTGCGTCACCATTCAGCAGTAGTAATTATCCCACAAAAACTTACATGAAAATCTTTCTTTGTAGTATTGGCATCAAGGAAATTGATTTACTTTAGAGAATTTGAACATGGATAGTGGGAATATTCAAACCTAGTCCCTCAGACCAGGATCACACAGTGCCTACCTGGTCACTAGGATTCACCTTTTCAACAGGGGCCGTGAGAGGGGGACTTCCAAAGAAGGGACGTGGGTTTTGGTCAGGGTTTCTATTTATTTCAATATTCCTTTTGTCCTTACTTATTTAATTTTAGCTTTTTTAGTTAAATTTCCACAACACTAAACCTAATTTTTAATGATCTTTTGCTCTTTAAGTTCTTAGCTATTTAACCTACAACCTTCTTCTCATAAGCAATCCGAAGTGACTCAGCTAAGGAGAAAGTTTGGTTCTGAACGGGAGAGACATTTGGGTCTCAACTTTTTGACAGTTTACCTCATTTAAAGGAAACAACTATAGAGTTGACCCTTGATCAATGCAGGGGTTAGGGACACTGATCCTTTGAACAATTGAAAAACCACATATGACTTTACAGTCGGCCCTCCGTATCTGCGGTTTAGCATCTGCAGATTCAACCAGCTGTGATTGTGTAGTACTGTGGTATGTATTCCTTGGAAAAAAATCCACATATAAGTGGCTGGGCACAGTTCAAACCTGTGTTGTTCAAGGGTCAACTGTATTTATATATATAAAATTTCCTAAATATAATTTAGCATGACAATTATTTGGATTAAAGATTATATTGTTAAAAATATAGGTACTAGTAAGCAAAATAATTTTACAACTTTAAAATATGCAATATTGACAAAACATGTTGAAGTACCCTGGTATGGGAATTAACATGGTTAATGAAACTCTATAGATAATGTTTCCCCAAGTGTGTCTCTACATTGCACCAAATTTGGTAGTATTAAATGTAATATTTCACCTATCATTTTTTAAGCTTCTTCAGGGATAAGAAAAAAATACAGCAAATTTTCTTTTCAGGAGTAAAGGACCAATATTGCGTTGTTATTGCAACCAAAGCTGCAAAACATTTAAGAGAAGGGTGGTTCTTCAAAAGTTACTCTAACTTGGTAATCATTGATGCATAATGCCATTTGTTTAAAATGCACTGATTGTTACATGATTATAATTGTCCCCAGAATGTTCCAAAGGATTTCTAGAAGAACGTAGTAAGGTAGATAGCTAGTGGGAAGCAGCCGCATGGCACAGGGCTATTGGCTCGGTGCTTAGTGACAGCCTGGAGGGGTGGGATAGGGAGGGTGGGAGGGAGGGAGACGCAAGAGGGAAGACATATGGGAACATATGTATATGTATAACTGATTCACTTTTTTATAAAGCAGAAACTAACACACCATTGTAAAGCAATTATACCCCAATAAAGATGTTAAAAAAAAAAATTAACAGGCCAACTATTTATTACTATTAAGAAAATTATTTTCAGCATTGCACTGGATCTAGTATATTTAAATTTATTTTCCAGGAATTTATGCATATCTAGAAACTTATATTGACAAAAATATGCATCTCATATAGCTAGGCTGGAATCTATAAATTATTTATCACCTATACTTATACCTATTAAATGGGATCTTAGTGGAGGGGTGGATATCAATATTTTAGGTGACTCTTTCTCTGACTGCTTGGAATCACAAACATATGATATAATTTTAATGCATAAAATTTAATGATTAATACACTATATGTGTACTGTGTATTAATATTTGTCAATAGGTTGTCCCATTTCTATTTCTAGTCATAATCCTTATATTTGTATTATTTCTTTAATATATGTGAAACGTTTACTAACTACAAAATAGTGAATATCGCCACATTAGCAACTCAATAGAAATATTTACACTTATCAGTGATTTTAGTAGCAAAATATAACTGAAACATCCCAAAGACTAATGCAGTTAAGTAGTTCTCAGCTATGTGCATGAATCTTTTCTAAGCACAAATGTCAGGTCTACATTCTTGTATATTCTGATTCAGTAGGCTTGAGGTGGGTCTCTGATATCTATATTTTTAAAGTTTCATAGGTGACTCTGGGTGGCATCATCATTCTTTAAGGTCCTTTGGACTAATGTATAAGAAAGGAAGCACCTTTTTAAGTATTATGAACATTGCTGAGCATTCAGAACATTCTCAATATTGTACTAAACCTTTATTAGTTATAAACTCTAACATTCCTCAAAATAAACCTGGAAAAGATTCTCTTGGACAATGTTTCCATTCATTAGGATTTGTCAATAACTTTTGGCTGGGAGAATGCTCTGGGATCAGTGGAGCAAACCAGTGGCCTGCCAGATGAGGCCTGCAGCATTGCTGTTCTGTCTTGCGCAGTGTATCTTAATTTGTTTTTAACTGAGCTAAATGTTTTCAAATTGTAAGAGTTAAACTTTAACCATTCAGTTTCTAGCTTCTCTTGGAGAAGCAGAAGTTCTGGCAGTATGGGGCCAGCTTACCCTCAGACTAGACTATGCTGTCCTTACAGATACAGGTAGGCTCTGCAAGTTGCCTCGGCCCCCGCCTCTCAAGCTGTGTGTGTGGGAGAACTTGCATACATTCCTCTCTGCCAGGGCAAGCTTTATGGGTGTGTGGCCCATGCAGTTGCACTGGGCTTTGCAAATTATGTAGCTGGACTTTCCCTTGGCCAGATCCATGACCTACCCACCTCCTGTGGGTGTGAGGTCAGCATACCAGCACCAGCCATGTCTTTTCTTACTAACGAACTGCTCTACCACTTTTAGGATTCAGCTCAAGCATTTTCCTCCAAGAAGCCTTATCAGAACTACCACACTAATTTAAGTGCCCCTCTTCTGGGCTCCCAAAGCACCCTATTTATTTCTGAAATGTAATACAACAGTATATTGAAAATATTTGTGTATTTCTCCCACAAAAATCAAGGGGGCGGGGGTGTTCAATGTGTGAACTATGAGTAGGCAGCGAAAAGGTTGGTAACAGTGGTGTGGAGCGCTGGTATGAAAATCCACATATAACTTTACAGTCGGCCCTTCATATCTGTGGTTTGGCATCTTGCAGATTCAACCAGCTGTGATTGTGTAGTACTGTAGTATGTATTCCTTGGAAAAAAATCCACATATAAGTGGTTGGGCACAGTTCAAACCTGTGTTGTTCAAGGGTCAACTGTATTTATGACTAGAAAAATTGTAACATGAAGCTTATTTTTTGTTTTGTTTTGTTTGCAAAGAAATGGGGAAAAAAAGGAATGAGGCAAAAAAGAAAGGGAAAAGCAGATGTTCACCTGAAGTGGTAAATATTTAAATAGAGCCAGCTTTCATTTTTAGAGCTCTCTATCCAGGTGACATCCACTGAAACACTTTAAGGGATAAATTAATACTTTGGAGAGGATGGTCTTTTTTTTTTTCAACCCTTCCCAGTTTATCAACCTGGAACCTGCAGGAATCACCTGAGGGTGGTCAATACTCAACAACAATGTCAATTTCACAGATTTTTCCTCCCTGGAATCTGACAGACTAGATGCACACAGTTTGGAGTACTTCACTGTTAGATAGAGTATATATATAGTCAGTTTACTTTACAAAGAGATGCTCCAGTTATATCTGCCTGCTATTTTTAAACTCTGTAAGATAAAAAAGCAAGCCAAAATTTTGAACCTTAAGTTTTAACCTGTATTTTTCTTTTTTTAAAAAAAATGCATACACAATAGAAATATAGAAAACACAGAAAATTAAATGTTTATTCATTATTATATTCTGCTTTTATAAAACCTATTTGTATTTTTGTTTGTTTTTCCAGGCTTAATGACAGAAGTTTTAAGACAGTTGTCCCTTGCCAGTACATATTCTTCTGTATCAGCAACTTAAGATTCATAAAGTTGCATCTTTTTTTAATGTAAAATGATTTACTTAACCAATCCTCTACTTCAGAGCATTAGGCTGCTATAAATTCATCATAAATGTAACGAACCCTGCGATATGCATCCTTCTCTCTGTAATCTTTATGTGTGCCTCTGAATATTTTGGGGGGATAGCTTCAAAGGACTATATGTTTCTTTAGGGCTTGATTCAATCTTCTCCATTGTCCTTTAGAAAAGTGGTATCAATTTATACTCCACAGTGAATGAGAGGGCTTATATCTACATAATCAAACCAGCACTGAAGAAGGACATTCTTTTTCTTTAACACCAAACATATGCCTTTTTTTGTATAAAATAATAACTTTCATGGTTTCCATTTAAATTTTAGTAATTACTGATTTCACTTAATTACTAATTACTTGTGTTCTTTTTTGAATTTCCTATTTGTACTTTTCATTTTCTATTGTGTTTTTTTATTATTTTGGTTATTGGTCTAATATTTTTACTTTTTGTGTTTATCTTAACAAATTATATATTTTCTAAGAAAACAATAATTTTACTGAGATTTTCCAATTTTATGCACGATGTTCACTTTTTTAATTTAAAAATTATCTTCCAAGTCTGTGGTTTTATTTCCCATCTCATTTCTGATTTAGTGTCTTTGCCTAATTTAGTATATATTTAGTGTAGAATGCTTTTTGTTTCAAGTGACAGAGAATCCCAGCTCAAATTGACTTAAGCCAAAGTGTCAATTCACTGATTTTCATTGCTAAAAGTTCAGTTAGATCTCACTTCAGGCATTACTGAATACTGGGGCTCAAAATATGTTACCAGAAAAAAAGTGTTTTGTCCTTTTGTATCGACTGCCTCTGTTTTGACTAGACTCAAATAGGGTTTCTTATGCGACAATATGGAAGCCAGTATCTCCCAGGAACAGATATGTCCAGCTTCAAGTAAAGCATACAACAGCAGGAGCTTTTGCTCCAGCAAATATCCTGAGTGCTTCTCTCAGGACTAACATCAGTCATGTGGCTGTATAATATCCAGGTTACTGTAGGCAACACTGACTGGCTTGGATCTAAGTTACCTGCTCCTTCGTTAGGGTTGGGTAGTAGCTGTTGAACTGGTGGTGGGGGGAGGTATCTCATTAACTGAAAATCAGGGCTAATGTCATGAGGAGGTGTTGAGGTAAATTACAAATAGTCAGTATAGTATGGTCCCGCTCTGTGTTTACTTCTTGATAACGTGGATTTATGGTTTGTCTATATTATTGGTTTTTCAGAGGATAAGTGCTTGTATTTACTTGAAAAACTTACCGTTTTCTAAAACATAAATTTCTACCTTTAAACAATCTTTTTCACCTGCTTTCTATAGTTTTAATTTGTTAGTGTCTAACTTCTTGACTTGAATGCTATAAATCTCTTATTTACGTATGTATTAATTTTTGAGTTAAGTTAAAACCAATTGGGCAAAAGCATCCAAAATTGATGAAAAGTAGCTTTACAGAATGAATTCAGTCCTGCATAAATCTGAGCACCTTATTGACTCCAACTCAGCTTCTCATGGCTGAACAATTTTCAGTTGTCCTATGGCACAATACTACCAATGGAAAGAGGTATCATTATATTCAAGTAGAAGAATGTCAGTTCCCTATGAAACAGGCATAGGAAAGTGGCATACTGAGGGAGTCATTTTGGAACCACTCTAAAGGTAATATGATTTATAATCACAAATTGAGGGTCTTTTGACACGGCATGAATAGGTTACAAAGTGAGACTAATGGGTGTAATAAGCATATATAAAGTTTCTTCGCTGAAATAAGGACAGACCACCATGAGTCTAATGCAGGTTATTTATGTAGACATACATTAAGCTCTTTAACATCCAGTTTATAAGCTAGCGTTCCACACCTCTCTATCTGACCCTGTGTTTGTGATGACACTTCTCTAACTTATATGTGCTAACTGCTCTCTTGCTACTCCTTAGAAAATAATAAATTGTTCAATATTAAGAGTAGCCACCCTTGGCTAGAGTGAGGCACAGTGGAGTGGAGCTGTTCATAATTCTTTTACTGAGGCATTTAATTTAACAACAACGATGCCCTTTGTGTCCAAGACAACCTATTTTTTCATGGGAATAACAGCACAAAAGGTCTTACAGGCATATGCTTTCTAAAGAACCCTGACATCCTTCTCACTGAATATTTTTGAGCATTTTCTTTAAGTTATGCTCCCAAACATCACCAGATCTTGCTGTATTTTTGTACCCCCCCAAGCCTATATAATCACATTTCAATCTTCTGAATAAAATCATTGTAATCTTATAGCAATGTTCCATTAGATATTACAGTCAAGAAGTAAGCCACTTGGGGCACAGCTGGCATTGCCTGTGAGTAAATGAGGAAGACCCAAGATGAAAAACCTTTCATATCCCAATGCAGCCTGACTAAAGCACAACCAAGGTTAATTTACAAAGCAGCATGATAGTTGACCCTGCTGTTGCTTCAACACATTAATCTTGTGTCTAAGTGGCAGGCTGTGGAAGACCTTACCTCACCCACCTTATGAAACACTCTACATAAAACAAACACAGGGTGAAATGTATAAATTACATTCAGATAAAACTTTCTGCGGAGTGTAATGGTTATGAACACAGCTGGTAGAGCCAAATTTCTTTCCTATGTTCAAGTCCTGCTTCTGCCCTAAGTAGCTCTGTGACCTTGGGTGGTTGCTTTATCTCTCTCTGTCTCAGTTTCCACATCTGTAAAATTGGAATAATAATAGAACTTACTCCATAAGCTTCTTAATATTGGATGAGTTAATATATCTACAGTCTGTGTAACAGTGTCTGCCCTAGAGAAAGTACTGCTCTTTTGCATTTCTTTTTTTAGTGAGGCTGCCCACGCATACCCTCTACCTTTGTCTAATGTTTGGGGCCCCTATACAGTTATTATATATAATGTCTGGATATTATATATAATGTTTAAATATATTTAAAGCAGTGGAGCCTGTGGACTTGAAAGGGCGTTCACACGCTGAATCACAAAGCAAATAGGTGTTAGGATTTCTGTGACTTGGGCTGCTCCTCAGTCTGTGGAGGAAGGTGGCAGAGGTGAGAGCATCAGGAATTTGGTGCCTGATTCCCCAAGTAGTTCAGATCTTTTCTGGCCAGAAAAAGTGACCCACAGAAAACAACAGGCAAGAGTAATGAGAATACAGTAACTCCTGAGGCACTTCCTGCTCTAAGTCAGAAGGCTACACTTGCTCTGTGGGACTCTCAGAACAATTACTGTGAAGTTCGGTCCTCTCCTGATTTCTCAGACCTCAGACCCCAGAACCCTGCTGCGTTATTCTCTCAGCACCCGTCCCTGACCCTGCTATCTGGCTTCAGGGTAGCAGAACCAATCAGCCTAAGCTTACTGTTTTCTTGCCCATAATGTTTGGCAGTGTTTCCACTGTGTAGCCCTCATAAGGCATGTAGCATAATCACAGACATGAAATTCTTCAGGCAAAACCCTGAGAGCAGGGAGGCTGTTAGTCTTCCAAAAAAACAGAGAGAACGCATCAGAGAACACACCTGCTCTCTCTGCCAAAAGCAATTGGCTGTAAAAAGCCTTTTTAAAATCCTAGTTCAGGCTTAGCTTTCAGGTTAGAAGCAGAGCAGAAGCCAAAGGGTTAAGATCTTAGCCCAGTGCCAGACAGGTGACAAGTCTTCTATAAATGCTAGTTGTAATTTGATGATAATGATGATGACGATGATGACTAAAGAGACAGAGTAGCCATTTACAAGGACATAAAAAAATAACCAGAGAATTTTTCAAGGGCATTAGAGAAATCAAATCTCCTTAAGAATAGCATTAAAAAAGTTTGTACTTAAAGGGGATGGGACTACTAGAGCAAAATTACATAAATTTTCTTGGATAAACAGTATCACTGTTTCAGCCTTTCCTTAGACTTTCAGATGCATCTGCATCTTCATCCTCCATAATCTGCTTGCTCCTTGACTTGTGGAATTCTTCCAGATGGCAGCCAACTCATGCTTCCAGACTCATTTAGCTTGGAATCTTGGCTGACACTTCTTGTCTTATTCCATTTGGACTTGGTAACAAGGATCCAGATTGTCTACTTCATGAATAGCTTATAAAGCACAAGACTTCCTAACACTAGAAACTGCCCTCAGTATTGCCTCTCTCAGCCCTAAGTGGGTCCTTAGAATTCCCAGCGTAAGAGATCTGACAAAGATGGCCCCAGGAAGGGAAAGTGACATCTCAGCACTGTCAGTGTGGACAAACACCCAAGGATTACCAATATCTGGACAATGTATAAGGTTGAGAAAGCCATTTTTGCTCAGAGACTGTGCTTCAGGAACAAGGGACTCAGTTTTCCTCAATCCCCAGTCAAGAATTGGATATTTGCATTAGAGCCTTATTGTACAGTATGGACAATTGTTTATTTTGAGTTCAATCATCCTAATCTAATTTTTTGTTACGTTTAAAGAGTCTGAAAGTGTAGATTATAACTATTTTATCAAAACATGGGTGTATAAAGTGGGGGAAACAATAAGCAGAATCTCTTAATGCTGCCACATAAGAATTTTCAGTCTATGAGATGCTACACATTAAATATGAAGACCTTCAGGAATCTATCGTTTCCTCTACTGATGTGGTCTACCTTGTTAATTTTTACAAAATTGAGACCAGGATCATCTAAAAAGTGAGAATCATGACTTCTATTTTTACTATAATGCTCATCCGCACCCTAAGTTTTTCTCATATCATAAATTATTTCCTTCACAGTTTTTATGGTAACTTGTAATTACTTTTTTAACATATTCATTGTATCTCATGCTTTGTAAAGTTGATTAAAGTAGAGACTTGTTTTCTTGTTCAATGTTAAATTTTCAGCTTCAAATACAGAGCTGAGTACATAAGTGCTGTGTTAACATTAAATTAACCTGATCCAATTCCTTCATGTTGCATTTATAGAGGAGGAAGTGAGATTTAGTGGAATTATTTGATATATTAGATATCTTTTGTTCAATGGCAAAATCCAGAATTGAGCACTAGTCTCCTGGCTCTTAGGAGGTATTATTTTACCTTCTACAACAAGTTATCTCTCTTAATATGTTGTTTTTAATGTGGTTCTCAGCCCTGAGTACACATTAGAGTCACCAGGGGAGTTTTATAAAACCCGAAGGCTCAGACCACACTCCTCAATTACTCAGAGTCAGTATGTTTGAAGTTCTCTGGAAGATTCCACAGTGTATTAAGATTGAGAACCTGTGTGTATGTGTGTACCTGCAGGTGCAAAAGGGCTGAGCCAGAGTTTAGATTTCATTCAGGAACCAATCAAGAAGCGAAGCCACGTTGTGTTTTTTTTTTTTTTAATTTTATTTGAAGCATAGTTGGGTATAATATTATATAAGTTACAGGTATTACAATATAGTGATTCACAATTGTTAAAGGTTATACTCCATTTATAGTTATAAAACATTTGCTATATTCCCGGTGTTGTACAATATATTCTTACAGCTTATTTTATACCTAATACTTTGTACCTCTTTTGAGAAGGCTGATCTAGCAGCTGCATAGGATAGCTTGGGGTAGATGTCAAATGACAGCAAAGCAACCTATTGCTAATGCAGTAAGAACCACCTGAACTGAGGTGTTAACAGTTGAAATACAATAGAGGAAATAGGGAATGTATGTGAGACACATTGTGGAGACAGATCTATGAGATTTGGCAATTGATTGAAATTTCTCTCCCCTGTAGCATTCACATTCAGAGAGCCTTGACAATTGTGCCTAGCCTGATTCCAGAAGTAATTTGTTACCCACATGTGGTAAATTAATACTTTGAGTGACAGTATACCAATTTGCAAATTACTTCTTTCAGGACATTAATGACTGAAGAGCATAATCACCATGGCATTATTTTTATTGGCATTAGCATTAATAAATATTTCATGAGCAACCAAAAATTACAGTGCCTATATTTTGAAGAATAGGTATTCCTCCAAAATATGAAATACAAACCTCAGGCTATCACCAGTGCCGAAAATTCTATAAATATTTATAAACAAAGTAACAATTCATTTGAGTAGAAAATTAATTGAGATGACTTGCAATTATGCTTAATGTTAAGTAGTTTTGTTTATGTCATTATAAATTGGAGGGCTTGAAGAACTGAGCAGCATGAATTCCAGCAACAATTTAACTGTAACATTGGGAGAGTTTCATAAAGTCTCTAGATTTCAGTTGCCTTATCTGTAAACTGAAGAAAATAATATTTTGTCTATTTGATAGCAACAATTTGAGCCAGACTTTTCCCCCTTACTTTAGGTCTGCAAGGTAAAAAATATATGAATGGAAAGTGAAATAGTATGGAAAAAGCACTGGATGAGGAATTCAATGTTTTGAAATTCAGTCTATTTCAAACGATACAAGAATTAGACAAATAATTTTTCAGTTTTCTTTTGCATTCTAAAGTTCAAAATTCAATATGGAGTTGACACTTTCAGGAGGATGAGTGTAACAAGATATCAAGGAAAAGTAGCAGATTGAATTTCTAGAAAGATGAGGAGACGGTGGCCTGGATCCAAGAAGAAAAGATGAGTCAGAATTGTTCTTGAGCCTTTCTTCATCCACTGATGTTGTGAAAGTGCCTGAAAACATGATACCAATGCAAAGCCTTTCTAAAATATTAAAAAAAAAATTTCATTTTTATTTTGTTGCCCTTTTCAAATTTAGGGAGGCAGCCTTTTGTTTTATAGAAAAATTGAAGAGAATTTGCAGGAGAAGTCTTCTGCTCTATACAAATGCCAGGGATGAAATAAAGAAGGCACTTTATTTTGTGGCATTTATGCAGATTCCTTTTCACCATGCCTATGTAGGCATGTCAGTAAAATAAATTCATGATTTAGTAGGATTGGGTTGATGAAGTGCAGCAATAAATACTGCCAGGCAGAGGAATAATTCAGTCTTTTATTTTAAGCCACTCAAAAGCTTAAACACCAGCGGGAAATAGTCACAGCATCAGCAAACCCTTAGAAAATGCTTTCACACCATTGGGAAAGGCTCTGCCAGATTTTTCAAGAAATTATGAAGTGAACCAGGCAAAATAAGCCAAGTCATCAAACATTAACAAGACGGGTGGGAGTGGCTGGTAAGCACCATTTTCCCGACACATGTCATTTAGACAAGCAGGCCAGAGGATTATATAAAATGCAAATGCTAAAAAATTTAACATCGGGATGACTGCCTCAGTAAGGTTACTTTGAGAAAAACAAGGTTAAAAATAGAATTCTTAAGAACATGGTTCTGAGTTCTGGTAAAAATGGCCAAGTTACTTAACAGGAAAAGTAGAAAGAACAGAAGTTATTCAGTGTAGATGAAAGAAACAATTCAACAAATATTTATTGAACCTCTACTATGGGCCAGACTGTGCTCAGATCCTTCAGATGCCTTGGTGGGGCTTACATTTTGGAGAAAGAAAAACAGAAAATTAACATAGTAAATTAGACTTGTACATGAAAAGGGGATATGCAATAATACAAAGAGGAAATAAAGTATGGTTCTAAAGTTTCAGTTTTACTCAAAGAGGATACAGAGAGAAGAGTCAGGGTAAGATTCATTCAAACGTAAGCAAAGACTTAAAATCTTAGAGCATTAGCCAAGTGATAAGGGGAGAGATGTGTTCCAGGCAGAAGGAGTGGATAGAGCCAAAGTCGTAAGACGTGAGTGTGCATGGCACATTGTGGGACAGAAAGGAGCCTAATGGCTGGCAAAGCAAAAATGGGTGGAGACTGTAAGTAACCAATGAGGTCAGAGAGCAAGTAGGTGTGCATACACTGTGTAATCAAGTTGAGCCTAGAGGACATCTCGGAAAACACTTTGGCTTTCACTCTGGGTTTTAGGCAGAGGAGTGCCGTGATCGGCTCAGAGCCTTTAGAACTTCCATGCTGAGAACAGACTGGGAGTGGGGCAAGGTAACCTGCTCGGAGGCTATGGCAGTATAGAAAGAAAAGAGCAGCATCACTTTCATAAAGATGTGCTCTGAGCTGCTCACCTGGGAAGGGAGAGAGTTGTGTGGTATGTTACCTATACCTGCTTGATCCTACCGAAGACTCTCCTTCTAAGTGCATAAAGAACAGTGGGGATTTTGGAAGGGAGGAAAGGAATTGACCAAACCAGGAGATTTTACTGCTGTCTCTTTAAACATCTGCTTTAGAAAGTTCATCCATTTCTTAATTCAAGTGCTTTCTTCCTCCTCTGAATCCAATGCCATTTTGCTGGTTCTTACCTCTAAACTGAGCTATTATTCCTTGCCTCCAACCCTGCTAGTTTCCACCTGGTCATGTGCCTATTTCCCCAAATCAGTGTTTCTAAACTTACCTTGTTGCCACACAACATAACTGTCTTAATCATGAGTCCACAAATGTGTCAGTTATTCTGGGTTAAAATCGGAAGACACTCTGATTCCTATCTTTTGATCCCATACACCTAGGCAATCTTTGAAAGGTGTTAATGATTCCTTCAGAGTATCTCGTTTCTCTTTCCTACATCCATCACCTAAAACAAAATACACCTCATCCCTGTATTATTGTAATGGTTTCCCAAGTGTTACCCCTTCCATCCTACTTGATCCTACCGAAGACTGTCATAAACACTATTTTCATTGACACGCAGAACACTTCAGCGGTCGACAATATATACACATGTCATCTAAAGAAGAAGAATCATTAAATGTACAAATATTGTTAGAGCAAAAGAAAAAGTCAATAGTTTTGGTTGTATGAAAATTAATATTATGGCATATCAAAAAACCTTTGAAATACAGAAACCAGGAAAAGTAAAAATTTTTAAAAATGAGATTCCATGTTTCCATAATCAAAAGTTGTTTTCAGTGATGACATTCATTGTTAATGGGTATTGGTGGGGAGGGGCGTCAAATGGGTCCAACCTTCCTATAAAGCAATCTGGTAATACCTACTGAGAGCTTTTTAAAAGTCCCACTGGCAGTGCAATTAAAGTTCTATTAATTTTTTAAGGAGAATTTCAGGAAAAAATATGTTTATAAATATATTTTTCAAAGAATTAGTTACAAAGAATGTCTTTCATATCTATCCCATCTTCTCTATCTTTACTGCTTCTGTTTCATAAAGGTCTTTGTCTGGACTCCCAAGATGTTCTTCTAGACTCTAGTCTTGTTCCCTTCCAATGCATCTTCCATGCCCGCCACTAGAATGAGCTTCCTAAAACACTGGTCTCAATGGTACATTCTGCCATGATGGGAAAGTCCTATATCTGGACCGTCCAATATAGTAGCAACCAGACACACATGACTGGTCAGGTAAAATGTGGCTAGTGCCACAGAGGAAATGAATTTTTAATTGTATTTAATTCTAATTAAGTTGCGAGGTAGTCATATCATCTCCCATTTTACAGATGAAGAGAATGAGGCTTAATTTAAGTCATTTATCCATTATTATATAACTGATAGTATGAGAGCAGGAGCAATGGATGAGATGTGTATAAGCAGCATGATTGGATCCTAAAAACTTGATCTGAGTGGAAAATATAAATAATCCAATGTGCAATAATTGGATAGTAAATAAGCACTTATAATTAAAAGCTATATGTGAAAAAAACCACTCAAGACACACTTAAAATATGTGCACACATACTACATATATGTATACTTATTTATATTTATATATTAAGATGGTTGAGGCAGACGGGAGTGGGGGCTGTGGATAAAAGAAATTGAATGAATGAATGAAAATGAATGGATGAATGAATGAGTGACTGAACAGTAAATGAATCTAAAGAAGCCTCTTGTTTGAGCTAATTATAATATGTCTGGACCTGGAGAGAGAGGAGAAAGAACAGGAGAGAGAGAGAGACTGACACAGAGAGAGAGAATAAAACAATGTGTTAATTACAGCAAATGGTTTTCATTATGCTGAATATGTTAATAAGAGCAACTGTAATTGCCCTCAGAAGTTTTAAAATGTAAATTCATCACACTGTGTGCATTACTGAATGAATGAGGTAGGAGCCAAAGTAGAGATTTCAGCAACATTCCTGTTATTACTCACAAATGCACTTATGTTTTGCTAGGGAACTGAGAAAAGAGTTAATTTTGTCCGTTTACCATTTGCTCATTTTATTTTCCAGTTGTCTTAGTTGTCCACCACATGTTTATTTTTAAGCATTGATTCTCTTAGAATGAAAATTTCTGAAGAGTTGTTAGCTATTTAATTCACTTGATGTATATCTTCATGTATTCATTCATCAAAATTATGTCTATATCTATTTCTGTCTCCTACTATGTGCCCAAAGCTATGCTGATCTCTTTAATGAATGTAAAATACTTCTGATGATGATGAAGTATGAAGTACTCCCCAAAACTGATTTTATTTTTTTCTTTAACCATCAAAGCTTATCATGGTTAGTACTAAATTTAGTCCTAACATCTAGAACAATCAAATCTATGGTAGGATATGCAGATTGTTTTAATTTTATAATTCCAGCCAGTCATTCCAGAAAGTGATATCAAAGAAAGATTAAACTGAAGCCCTGAATAGCAGAAAGTGATACTAGAAAGGTCCTATGTGCAAGAAATTTGATCCCGATTAAATTATTCTTCAAGATGTTTGTCAACATTTTGCTTCCCTTTGCGTTCATCTGTGTATACGTTTCTCACCAAAATGACTGGCAGAAGAAAAATATTTTAAAAGTAATGCTTAGTCCAAAAAACCCAATATTCTTTTCCTTTGTTGTTGTTGACTGACTAAATCTGGTTCTAATACCAAGTGGAATTTCAAAACATGACCTGGGTCAAGACAGAAAGCAAAAGTCAACATATTGCCCAAGGTATTAAAACTATCAGAAGGAAGTTCTAATATTTCCTTAAACACACACAATGCAAAATGAATCAAGATATGATGTCATGCTTTATTGAAATATTTATTTTCATAACAATTCGCACAGTTCTTCAAGGTCAAAATGACACTGGTCTTACTAGAAAATATGGGATTTGCGTTGCATAAATCATTCTCTACTGTTTAGAAAACAAACCATGAATTTTCATGAATTTGGGACACAACTCTAGGAACAAGATGGTATCAAACTTCAAAGATAAGTGACAGTATTTCTTTTCTAAAGGCTTTATTGGAAAAAGTTTAACTTTTGTGGTTATATCGGAAAAAAAAAATGCAAAGACCAGTACAGCCTATCCTTTTTTCTTTTAGAAGTTGTGGAGGCCTTTTTTTCAGCAGTGTGATTCCCTGACATCCCCCTACTCTGTCATTCTACTAAATTTCCTCTCACATCTTCTATACAGCCCCCTCCCACATACACAGGACAGAAGTGGAACAAGTGGAGAAGAAAATGATGAGAGTAATGCCGAGGGAAGACAGCAGTGTGTTTAACATCACAAGATCAGAGGGAGCCCGGAAGCAGAACCTAGAAAAATTCTTTCACAGCATGCAATATAGAACAAAAATCCCCAGAAAACTCAAATACTACTATTATCATGTTTCAAAACAAGAAAGCTAAGAAAGGTGACAAAAGGACCCAAGAAAGGATAGCACATACTTTCAGCCACCTGTGTGTCAGGTGGAAAGTTTTCATCAGAACGCTTTAATTCTTCCCTTTGATGTATAAGCCCAATCAAGACAATAATATGTCCTTGAACCAAAATGAATCCTCTATGATACACTATCACTCTCCATGATAAACAAAGCTTTAAAAGACATAAACTAGCTCCGTAGCTGGCCTTCACTCACTCCAAGAAAGCTTTTGATTAAAATAAAAATGTATGTAGGAACAAAGTTGAATAAAGGCATACCAAAAGTTTTATTCCATTTGGGAGAAATAAACACAAAGATGAGACCTCTTCAATACCTCTGCAGAAGTAGGCAAATTGATCAAACCAAACAGTAAGATAAAAGGAGAAATAACAACTTCCCTTCAACTGCCTCAAGATTTTTATTTTTAGGAGAATTATCATCAAGGGTTGAACTACCCCTAAGTAGTTCTTTTCTGTACTGTTGTCTAACGTGTTCAACAACAAATATGACCATCAGCTCATGGGCTTGGTTAAGGAAGCTGAAAAGTGAACTCAAGTTAAAGGAAGCTGTGACTTCTGACCTAATGGCAATCTATTTTGAGGAAGTCTCCTCAAAAGAAGAGATGAATAATGATGCAAACAAGTAAAAGAGACCAAAAGCAAGTGAGAAATGGAAGAACAGTGGGAAACAAAGGGAAGAAACGGAGGCTGTATTTCAGCATTAAGAGAAGAAATTCAAATGGTAGATATTTCTTCTGGCTCATAGCTATAGGAAGCTACAATAGAAATGGATACCTTACTGCCCAGTAAAAATGGAAATATGGAAGAACTAGTTATTGGATAACACAACAAGAAGCAAGTATAATTATTGTAAATTTAATCACCTAAGAGAATATTCTGTTGGGTGTTGAGTGTAGCTTAAGACTTTCTAAAGACAACTCTCACAAAGGCAATTTCATGGGCATGATCACTAGAAGCTCAACTGTTTTTCAGACTTTGGAGCAGGTAAAAGAAATTCAAAATAGAGGATACTATTAGCAAACTCACCATTTAATTTCTCAAAGAATACTAGAGTCCTTGAAGATGTCAGAGAATAGTGCCAAGCCATTCATTTCAAGTCCTCTGAAAGCACATTTTTAAAAACATGAACCATTTGGGGAAGAGAGAGGTTGGCTTTGGTTAAGTTTGGTTAAATTTAGTTAGTGTGTTTCAGGAGAAATAAAAAACTTAAAACTGTACGTTAACCAACATTTTTAAGCTACTACACAGAAGTTCTGCTGATGGGTTTGATGGTTTGTGGAACAAAAATGTTATAATCTCACTCCACTACAGAGAAGACATAAAATAGAATGTTTTATTTTTTTCATTTTAACTTTTAAATTTTTAATTGTTAAAAATTAAGGAAATATTAAAATGTTAAACATGTAAATAAGAAGATAAAATTTTAAGAATTCAAACTATTCTTTCTTGTAGTGAAATGAAAGTGAATGTAATGAACACAACAAACTACTCAAATTCTTCTACAATTCATATTACTGGACCAATCTTTCAAATCATATGCAACCAGATAGTAACAATTCTTGACTTGTCTTAGTAATAGGGGGCTGATAAGACAAGAAAAAATAATATCAATATTCATTACCCAAACCTATTTAAACCAATGTTTTCCATGTTTCTTTTATCAAGTATATTTATTTTTTTCATATCAGAACTGCAAATAATCAATGACATTTATAAATTTTCTGACAACTGGGACTGTTTTTGAAAGTTATATATATTTCACTGTTGACAAAGTGCTAAGTGCTTGAAGGAAGCATCAAAAACATCTATAATTATTAGTGTCCATAAGGAAATCATGTACCAATGAATTTAGGCAATCTTACTGTTTTATTCAAATAATTTTAATGATTCAGGATAAGTGATGTTCGGTTTTGCATAAAGAATACCAGATAAATGAATCATCAGATTAAAAATGATTTTTAAACTATCTGGCTTCTAAACACTGTTAGCATTTTTTTTTCCGGCATTAAAAACTAGAGATTTGGGAAATACAGATTACAAAAAGAAGAAGAAAAATCATTAAAAGTATCCTAATCTCACCAATTAGAGACAACCACTCTTAAGTATATTCTCCTGACAGAGGAAAAGTGTGAGCAAGATGGGAGTAGGGAGCAAGAGAGAGAATATTTTATGAAATTGAGGATTGACTATTAAAAATGAAAAAAAGCAATGTACTCCTATATAAAGATAGTGATACTTTGCCTGTAAATATTTGTTGTAATATTCTTCCCACTTAACACATTTTGCCTAATAATTGTATACGTGTTTTTGAGTCATAGTCATTTCATTGTTTCGTGCACTCACATCAGTTGCTCTTTTTCTTAATGATTTCTCCATAGCTTTTAAGTCTAAGTCACTAAAGATTTACGTAAAAGGTATGACCTGTTCAGAGCTGTCTTTTGGAGCAAAAATTCTCTAACATTTACGTCCAAAGAATGTGTATTTCTGTTGATTATATCTGTCAATAGTTTCTAAGTTAGAAATTAAAATCAAGAAATTTTAAAAATCTGTATTTATTAATTCATCCAAAAATAGCAATAGTAAGCCTTCATACATTAACACATATAGCATGTTTTTGTGAAGTATTTTTCAAGAGAAAATTATTCAGGAAGAAAAATTTCATTGATTTACACGTTAGTAAATCTCTTTCATGCCTGACTTAATAGAAGAAAGCAAGAGTCTGATACCTGCTTTTGTATTCAGTCTGTTGCAATATGGTCTTTGGTTGAAATATAGGAAGAAAATCCAACCTCACATGAATATGTCAATGGAAAAAAGAAAGAGTATCTTATACTCTTTTATCTCTTTTATCCTCTTGTATTTTATCTTATAATAGCCTTTTCATATAATCATGGGTATTCTTTTTTTATGCCTCACCAAAAAAAAAAAAAAGAAAATGCAAGTAGTAGTAATTTCTTAAAGATTAGTTGCAAAGAGAAATCTAAAGCCATATCAATAAACTTTTTGTACTGTCGCATTAAAATCCATTGACCTGTCTTACACTTTGAATGGTCTTTGACCCATACATGATTTTTAAACATCGTTCATTGGTCTTTGGAAAACTTAGCTCCCTGAGTTTATAAGATCTTCCAAATGTTGACACATTTCATTATAAAATATTTTAAAAATCACATTCATTGCTATCTTGGCTGATTTAATTTTAAATCCTTTTAAAAAAAGATTTTGCCTATTGGATACAAGTTTTCAAAACTCTTAATTTTCACTTGAAAGCTCAAACGTTGTTATTGGCAACAAATACCACCAGTTGTGTCTCTTGACGTGACAGATTTAGTTCATCAATTTTTAAGACACTGTCTGCCAGATACTCAAGTCTGGATAACAATAGTTTGTCTACTAGTAATTCTTCTATGTAAAAAATGGTGTACCATGAAAAAGTGGCTTGTTCATCTCACAATTCAATCATACAAATGTTTTTCCTCAAGACAATCATTTTACTGCAGCAGGCAGAAGTGTTCTTCTAATTTTGTCAAGCAGTATATTTTAAAAGTCTTGTGCCTAAGGGCTGAGATTTAATACTGCTAATAATTATTACTGCTTCTTCAAAGATATTCTCGAGTGAAAAGTCACCTTCTTTTAATTTATGTGGAGGTTCATTCCAGTTGAGCACACTGCAGGCAGCATCACTCTCTCTCCTTGTTTACAGCATCAGCCTCCCAACTGTCTCCTTGCATCTACTCTATTCTCAAAATAGTAATCAAAATTATCCTTTTAAAACATAAATCATGCTTCCAAAGCATGACATATAGAAAGGAAAAAATAGTAACTGTAAGTGGAGAAATGTGGCAAATACTACCATAACCAAATGATGAAGGTCAGTATCATCAATGAGGTCATGCAGATATCATAAACCCTTTGATATGACATGACAGGATGAGCACTTCACCTCTGGGAATTCTTTCCAAAAATGGGTGACTTCATTCTAATCATGAGCTAAACATCAGACAAACCCAGAATGGGGGATATTATACAGAATAATTTGGTCACTACTCCTCAAGACTGTCAAGGTCATTAAAAATAAGGATGGAGAGACTATAATGGACCAGAAAAGACCATGGGGACCTGCCAACCTAAAGCCATTAAGCATGGCCTGGATCATGGAACAGACAGAGGACATTAATGGAGGAACTGATGAAATCCAAATAAGTCTGGAATGTGGATAATAGTAATGCACAAATGTTGGTTATTTACCTTGACAAAGAAACCATGTAAGACGTTAACAATGGGGAAACTAGTGAGATGTACATGTATGGGAACTCCCACTGCTATCTCTGCAAATCTTGAGTAAATTTAAAATTATTTCAAAGTGAAAAGTTTATTGGGAGAGAATATTTTTAAAAAGGCACATCATTTTACACCTCTGCTCAAAATTCTCCATTTGCTACTCATCTCACTCAAAGCTGAAGTATTTAACAATCCGTATATAATCTGGCTACCCATGAACTTTCTATTATCTTTTCCTTATAGTCTTTCCCTGGCTCACTTTGCTTCAGCCATGCAGAGCTCTCTGCCATTGTTCCTAACACATTAAGCATGTGTTTCCCTCAGGGCCTTTGCACTGTTTTTTTCTCTGCCAAGAACTTACTTCTTCCAGATAGCAGCATTATTTATTCCCTGACTTCTTCAGGCCTGTGCACAAATTTCACCCTATTAAAGAGATCTTCTTTGACCATTTTATATCAAATAGTAGCCACCTGTCCCACTCTGGCAAGGCTTATTCCATTTACTCTGCTTTATTTTTCTCCATCTGCTATAACATCAGATGGAGAAAATTTATACTTGTACATTTGCTTAATTCTTCTCCCTGGAAGTTAATCTTTTTGAAAGTAGGGACTTTGTTCACTGCTGTTCCTTAGCATTTAGAACAGAACCTAGCACACCACTCTCAGTAAATATTTTTTGAATAATAAGTCAACAGTGAAGTGTTCATGGGTTCACTTCAAAACAAGAAATGCAAGTAATATATATTTGTTTCTGCCAACCACTACTTCTTGAGAAAACTTGCAATTTATTTTGATATTATATCTCTGATTAATTTTGTTTGTTAAAATCTTTGATGATATTAACAGGGTTTTTTTTTAGTAATGTTTTTTCTTAGCAAAATAAAATAGTTGAAAATCTTATGTTTGTTCTCACAACCATTTCTGGAAATTTTACTGATCTAAGAAATCCAAAAGTCTGATTTTAAACTTCTATATACTACAAAGTTCTAGAGAAATTCAGATAAAACATGTACCAAATATCGGTATGGGACTGCATTTCAATAAGCACCGTCATTAATTTAAATATTACATGTGTGAAATAGCAACACAAGTTTTATGTCTTATAATTCTGGTCACTTCCCTCAAGAACTAGGTAAAAAACACCTCTAAATAAATCTTATCTTCTCAAAGGGCATTGTTTTCATCTATTTGTAGAACAGGGAAATTGGCTGGGGATAGATTTTAGGTTTTTTGCTAAGATAAAGATTTAGTTAAAGGATGTAATTTTTTAGGTTTATCTAATTATTTACCATATGAATATGTAGCTCTGCTATTTTTAAATATATACATTCCTTATTTTAATTCACATTGTCACTAGGTAAGTGACAATCTAAGTAAAAAGTACACAATATTAGAGAAAAAAGTCCTTCAAAATCTGATTGCATTGTCCTTCATTAATTGTGCCTAACAATTTATTGAAAGTTTGAAAGTTTTTTTAAAAAATTATGCTTCTCACCATTTATAAATAACAATAGGAAATTAAAGGCTATGTTATTCTATCTTGAGTTACCATATTTCTTAAAAGACAAATTATTTTTTTACATATTTTTCAGATTTCTAAATGGTAAAACGCTTTCACTGGATTCAGAGCTCTATTCAAAGGTAACTTCTTATTTTTTAATTGTTTTATTTGGGATCCACAGATGGTTATGGTTGGCCTGAAAAAATGTTCATTTTTAAATATTTATAGAACTGATACATGTAAAAATTAAGCATGCTGATTCCCCATCTCTCCTGCCTCCATGGTCCCCACCTCCCAGAAAGCTCGGTCTAGATTCTGGGTAATTGGTAGACTTGGTAGACCTGATAATAGTATTTTGTATATGGCAAGTATGTACGTATTTTAAGGTCATCAGGTTATTAGGGCATGGAAGAAAGTTCTGAGGTTGGAAGTACATTGAATAGTTGCTCTTCTAATAGAAAAATTCTATTGATTTAAACCCAGCTCAATAATAATCCTAAACTTTAGGTGTCAGTTTATAACCTTGTAAAAGGCTTATATGCATTTCCACAATTCTGTATAAATTACTTTTTTTTTTAAACTGGAAGTTTGTACCTTTTGATCACCTTTGCCCATTTTGCCCACTCTCCACCCCCTGCCTCAGGCTACCACCAATCTGTTCTGT
This sequence comes from Globicephala melas, assembly GCF_963455315.2. Taxonomy (NCBI): domain Eukaryota; kingdom Metazoa; phylum Chordata; class Mammalia; order Artiodactyla; family Delphinidae; genus Globicephala; species Globicephala melas. The sequence continues at coordinate 34,193,706 of NC_083322.1, forward strand.
ATCTATGAATTCAAGTTTGCTTTTTTTTGTTTGTTTGTTTCGTTTTGTCAGATTCCACAAATTGGTGAGATCATACAGTATGTCTTTCTCTTTCTGGCTTATTTCACTTAGCGTAATGCCCTCAAGTTCCACCCATGTTGTTTTATGGCTAAATAATATTCCGTTTCTCTGTGTGTGCGTGTGTGTGTGAGATATATATTTGAAAAAAATATACATATAAATATATATGTGATATATATATATATAGAGAGAGAGAGAGAGAGCACATTTTCTTTATCCACTTTTTCATTGATGAACACAGGTTTTTTCCATGTCTTACCTATTGTAAACAATGCTACAATGAACATGAAGGTGCGGATATCTTTTTAAGTTAGTATTTTTGTTTCCTTCAGATAAATACTAAGAATTGGAATTGCTGGATCATATGCTAGTTCTATTATTAATTTTGGGGGGGAACCTCCATACTGTTTTCCATAGTGGCTGAAGCAATTTACATTCACACCAAGAGTGTACAGCGTTCCCTTTTCTCCACATCCTCTCCAGCACTTGTTATTTATCCTTTTGATTATAGCCATTCTAACAGGTGTGAGGTCATATGTTATTGAAGTTTTGATTTCCCTAATGATTAGTGATATTGAGCATCTTTTCATGTACCCATTGGCCATCTGCTTGTCTTCTTCAGGAAAATGTTTATTCAGATCCTCTGCCCATGTTTTAATCAATTTCTTGGGGCTTCTTTGCATTTTGAGGTTTTTTTTCTTTAGTTGGTTGGTTTTTTGCTTTTCAGTTGTATAAATTAGATTTTATTATGTTATAGTTGCTTCCAGTCAAGCGGTCAAGGTAGCAATGTAAGTTCATCCTTTGAGGTCCCCCATGCTCAAAATACATAGCAATGTGGAAAACAAAATATAATTTTTAGAAAAAGAAACTATATATATATACACACATATACACACATATAGCTTCCTTTGTGTATCTGAGCTCATAGCAAGCTGAATGGCTCTGTGGAATAGACTACTGGAACAGGTACACATAGTATAAGTAAAGCTGAGGCTGTGGGCGTGCTGGGCTCTACACCCAGATCAGGTCAAGACAGCAGGAGGTTCCCTTACTGTGATGTAATGAATATTACATCAGCCTCAGTTCTTAAAACAAAGGTTTGGGATATTGTTTCCTGTCCTTGCCCCCTGCTCCCACTGTGCTTTGAGAGGACAATGAAAATAGCTGCTTTGGATCACTAAGGACTGTGATTTAAAGGATGACACATACTTTGAGAGACTGGAGGGAGGGAACTCAGATTTGAAGCCAGGTCTGAACCCAAACCAGATATTGGCTCAATTAATCAATTTGAAATATCCCCAGTTGGGAGCAGCTAGTCATCAGCCTAAGACCTGATTCTGACAAGGTGGCCCTAGGGGACCAGATAGAGCAACTCAAAAATTCTTAGACAGTAGAGAGGAAGACCTGGAATTTAGAGAGAGAAAAAAATTAAAGTGCATTCAAGAAGAAGATTCAGAATGAACATTCAAAACACATGAGAAACCGCCACTAAGAAAGACAACAAACAAAATAAAAATTTAGAAAATGAATTCACATCAAATAAATATAATTGAACAACTTGACAATAACTTAAAAAGTTTGGTTCATTCAATAAGTAACCCCGGGAAAGTATTCAAGAAATAAAAACTTGTTCTACCTTTCCTGTTAATGACCATTAATAGGAAAATATCGACTGTCTATGAAATTATTTAAACTTGTTTGTTGGGAGACAGTCTTCCACAGCACCGCTCACATTTCAGCATGTCCTGCAAGAATGTTTGTGTAATGAATAGCCTTGGAAGATAGAGATCGTGTCTCCCTCTGGCGCTCAGGCCATGTTTGTTTACTCTCCAGTATAATAAACATAATATCTTCCTCCAGGGAAAAAGTATAGCTGGTTTGCTCACAGCTGATTAATAAAGATTTGGGTTCGCTAAGCTTGGGTCACTCAATCTTCTGCATATGCAGGCATTGCCTGTTCTTTTTTGTGTTACCCTGTAGAAGTTGGAGTTCAGGAAATTCGTATAAATGCTGGTACTCTGGATGTTGCTCTCGCTGTTAGTAAAAAAGTCCTTTGTTTCTAACAAAGGTGTCTGTTGTCTACCAGCATCCATGAAATTGTGGCAAGCTAGATTTAACTTGCAAATAGACTGAAGTCTCAGACCCTTCACAGCTGCGGACATCGTTAAAAAGTTGAACTAAGTCTCTATAGAATGATGTGGAAAGATCTCTGAGACGTACTGTGAAGGACAAAACAGAACAAGAATGTATATACGAATACACACATACCACGTAGAGTATAAGCCCATATTTAAGCACAACATACACAAATAGAATGTAAATATTTAAAGAGAATTCTGGAAGAATATACAGCAAATAATTTTAAAAAGTTTACTTATCTACTGGAAGAGAAGTATGACAGGCCTTTGAGTTAAAGGTGGGTGGGGCAATGAATAGGGTGCTACGGAGAAAAGTTCAAGCAGTTGGCTTCTGAGCCATTCAGTCTCCTTCGGAGTGCGGAGCACCCCTGGGTGAAAGAAAATGAGGAAAAGTGAATTGATCTAATCTCCTTATCAGCTGGACTTACATGTAAATAGACTAATAATATTTGCTGGAAGAAAGTGACCTTATTCACAGAATTCTCTCAGCAAGCTGCCCCTGACTAAAGGATTACTATAGTAAATAAATCCAGGATCTATGTATGGATTTGTAAGGCGTGACTCTTGGAGAACGTCCCATAAATTATAGAATTCTCTTGGGTGTAAAATGGAGATGTTTCATAACTTATATGTTCCTGATTGTGTCAGGTAACACTGTAAAACCTTTTTTGGAGGCCTTATGTTATTTGGGGCCGGAGATAGGATGTCTGTTGCAGGAGGAATGACTGGGAAAGCTATGTGGAAGTTCCAGACCTCTCTGTTTCATCTGTGCTTCTTTTCGAGGACATCCTTAAAATTATTTATAAAGCTTGATACTGGGTGAGAGATCAGATTTGTATGAGTCTGCTTTAATAATCCAGTACTTTACTCCTCAACCCACTATTCTCCTGACCTTCTCTACCCAAGGTATTTTGATTGTTCTTGACAAAAATCATCAAAAATTCAATGAACTCTTTTCAAAGTCCTCTTATATATTTGCCTAATGAAAATTATCATTTGCTGCTTTTTCAGTGACTGTTTCTTGAATTCTATTACATGGTTTCTTCCTGGCACTTTTCTACTTTTCTAGTAACTCATCATTTAATGAGCATTTACGTTATCCTAGGTACTTTGCATATATTTATAATACTCATAACACCCCTGTGATCTAAATGTTATCTCTATTTTACAAAGGAGCTCATGAGAATCAAAGAATGCACTCATCTGCTCAAATTCAAATAGAGCGTAGATTAAACCCAAGCCTTTATGATCCCAAAGGCTGGGCACTAACACTTCTTTCCCCATCTTCTCCTCTCTAACCCTTAAATGTTATTTTCCAAAACTTCTTTTCTTGTACTTCCACTCTTGCTCCAAATTTGTGTTTCTTAAACTTTTCTGGGTCAAGGAATACTTTGAGAGTTTGATGAAAGCTTTGGGCTTATTTCTCAGAAAAGTTTATCTAAAAATAAATACAAATATATTTCATACTTTTTATAGGTTTCCTTGTGAAATCTGACCATGTCAAGAGCTGCTGGTCTGTGTGTCTACTCTAGTGATCTCATTAAGTTGAGGAGCTTCAACTAGCACCTATTTGTGTTTTTTTTTGGTTTTTTGTGGGTTTTTTTGCGGTACGCGGGCCTCTCACCGCTGTGGCCTCTCCTGTTGCGGAGCACAGGCTCCGGACGCGCAGGCTCAGCGGCCATGGCTCACGGGCCCAGCCGCTCCGCGACATGTGGGATCTTCGCGGACTGGGGCACGAACCCGTGTCCCCTGCATCGGCAGGCAGACCCTCAACTACTGCGCCACCAGGGAAGCCCCGATTTGTGGTTATCTTTTATAGCAAATACATCTGGTGCCCTGACTCACATTTGCTAAGTGACATCTCTGTTTTTAGCTATGAATGGAGCTGATAGTTACGCGGGGCTCTACCTATCTCATGCTGACCAAATCTGGCATCAAGTAACCCCTTCCTGGCTTTCTGCACTAGAGTTTCTAGTTCAGACCTGTGAGAGTTAGGCGGGCCAGAGCAAGCACAGCTTGGAAGTGTGGGTGTCAATACCCTCGGGGAATGTCGGCCAATGGAATAGAATGTTATAGATTAATGCCCTGGCCTCTTGTCCTCAGATACAAGTTTCTGGGAAACATTCTGTGCCGTTCTTAGCTGGTACTAGTAGAATTGAGGCCCACTGCCCACAGTGACGACCTCAGTAACACCTTTAAATTGGTTTTTCCTCTTCGCCTGTGTCTCTCTCCCTGATCCCTCAATGCTGCTCTCTGGATCACCTCCCAAATAAAGTAAATACAAGTTCTTGCTTCGGACTGCTTTCAGAGCAATGCTATCCAAATTAAAATAACTCTCAAATTTACTTTTCTCGTCCTGACTTCTTTTTAGAGCTCCCGTTCCCCGTGTCAGGCTGCCTGGTTATTCCATGCGTATGCGACCCTTATTCTTAGCACATTGCATTCACCAAACTTCCTTTATATTGGTTACTGACACGATCATAAGGCGGTTCAAGATAAAACCTTGGTGTCATCCTTGACTCTTTCCTCATTCTCATATCCTGTTACTAAGTCCCATATATTCAATCATCAGTTTATCTCCTGAATGTCTCATCCCCCATCCTTTAACCCCTCTACCATAGACCTAGGAGCCTTAAGTATTGGACCATCGTTGACCTCTCTATAACAATAGACCAACATATCTGGTCTCACTTTCTTCCTTCTCTCTCCCTCATTTCCAGTACCTTCCCATCTATTTGCCTAAATGACCTCTCTAAAACACAAATCTGAAACTGCCTTTTCCTGCTTAAAATTATGGCAAGTAGAATAAGATCTGAATTATTTGGCATAGCATAAAAAACAATTTAACCACAGCTTATATTCTCAGTCTCATCTTCCACCCTGTCCCTCTCACGTAAGTTGTTTTTTAGCCACTTAAACATTCTCTGGTCTTACTAGGACATGCATGCTCTTCGTAGCTTCCTTTATTTGTAGATGCTGTCCCTTCTGCTTGAACTGTCCTCCCTCCTCTCCTTGTCTGCCTGGGAAATATGAAATCATCTTTCAAGAACTGGCTCAAATGATATTTCCAACCTAATTCTCATTCCTCCCAAGCCTTGGTCTTCTGCAGTCCCCAACAGTTTTCACATTTCTCTAAATCTCACAATGCATTTTCATAATTTCTTCACGTCTTTGTTTCCCTCAGTCTACCGTGTGCTCTGGAAATGCAGGAGCCAACTCTGATTTAGCGTGTCTTCCCAGTGCATAGTAGAAAGTGGCCAGTTAAAAGTGTGTGCCGAGGGACTTCCCAGGTGGCGCAGTGGTTAAGAATCTGCCTGCCAATGCAGGGGACACGGCTTCAAGCCCTGGTGGGGGAAGATCCCACATGCTGCGGAGCAACTAAGCCCGCGTGCCACAACTACTGAGCCTGCGCTCTAGAACCCGTGAGGCACAACTACTGAAACCTGTGTGCCTAGAGCCCATTCTCCGCAACAAGAGAAACCACTGCACTGAGAAGCTCGTGCACCGCAACGAAGACCCAACGCAGCTGTAAATTAATTAATTAACTAATTAATTTAAAAAAGGGTGTGCTGAACTTAGCCGAATGGTAATAAGAATGTTGAGAGAGAATTAGACATTGAAGAGAAGCACAGGGGTAAGAGGATGATGGACTTAGGATATTATAAACAGGCAATTTGGAGGAAGCAGTGAAGAATGATGAATGAAAATGGAACTTGAATATACAAGGAAAGTCAGAAGAAGAAAAACATCTGCAGATAGAATGCAAAGAGAGGAGAGATACAGATGATACAGACAGCTGTTCAGGGCTGTTGCTGTAGTTAAAAAAAATATCCTACAGGTTATTAGCGCTAAACTTCCTAAGTACTATTATTGTTTATACAAACTGTGGTACTCTCAGGGTTAATTTAATTTCAGATTTCAATTTACTCTTTAAAAGTTTTCTCTGTGAAGACAACATGTACAAAATAATGTTAAATGATTTAAGTGATCATTTCTATTTTGAAAATATTTTACATTCTGGAATTTCCCTTTTGAGAATCTCAATGGTCCAGACTTCTATATCGGAATGTTGAGCATCACTCTGAGTATCTCATATTTTTCCTGATGTAAAAGCCAGAGGTGGAGCCCAATGGGTAGTGGTATCGGGCTGCCAAAAAGACTCTGAAATTTTCACAAATGAAAAACTCGACATGCTTTTATCATACAAGTAAGTTCAGCAGAACTTGATTTGATTTATAGTGTTAATTCCCCTTGCTAGACTATATCGAGCAAGTAGAAAATATTTGAAACTTTTTTGGATTTTAATATAGAAGATATGTTGGAGAGATACCAGACCTATTAGACTGTCCGAGATTTCTGAATTCATATGAAAAAGGATTTCTCATAGTTCTAATAAAAAGAACTTCCCCTATGAGTGCAGTGTTCTTTGTTGCTGTCTTGCAGTGACATGATATTCTTTGTGCCACGATACGACGTTCCGTGAATCCTTTTTTTTTTTTTTGATACACTGTCAATGGTCTCTGTTACTATTTTCTTAATACAGTATGATTGTATTTTTCTGTTCTCTTCCTATCCACGTCTTCTGTTTAGCTGGGCTATTTTGCCATGAGTTTTTCCTTTTAGAAGGAGACAACTAGGATTCTAATGCCTGTAATATAGTCAGATTTTGCTAGAAAAGAGTCAGCAACCCTTCTTCAAAACAGTTATTCTGGTTATTCTTCCAGGATATATAGGTGATTACATCAAACAAGGAGATACACACAGACACACACACACACACACAGACACACACACGCACATATTTTTATCAACACAACATAAAAAGCTTACTTCTGGGATTACTTTATACTTAAATCATATTTTTATACTTAGCTTATGTGACTGTGATAGAAATTTGTATTTGTAGCTGAATTGGAAGCAATCAGGAGATACAGAAGGCAAACTGAAAAATGATATAAACTGTTTCTAGACTAACTGAATACTATTGATATGTTGCACATATAAACTTAGATATTGTATGATTTTTATTTTTCCTTGATGAAGTTCAATATAGGTTATTAATATTTGCTCTGTCAGATTTTTTTTAATACATATATACCAGTTTCTCCCATTACCTTGTAGGAGTTTCTAGACCATAAACTATCTCTGCGAATTGATCCCACACTCCCTCAAATAAGACACTTCATAAGCCCGGTCCTTTAAAAATACAACATTTCATATATTTCTCAGACTACATGTCAAATCAGTATCATGCAAACATAATACTTTTACTACTTTCTTAGAGCATGGTGTTGAGAGAAAAAAATTTAATATATCTGTGCTCCATCTACATTAATGCAGTGGTGCAATATTGAAACTGCTCTTATCTGCCACATTTCTCAAATGAAAGCAGCAGCTAAATTTTATGGTAGTTAAACCGTGAACCTTGCACACAATCTTGCCTGTGTGGATGTGGCCCTTTGGTATTATTAAGGCGGTAGTCTTTATTTTGTATCTTAGATGTTAAAATTTGCTGTGGATATAAGAAACCTATCATGTGGTCATGTCTACACTGTAAAATCTTTCCAAAGTATGCAGCAAATTTTTGATAGAATTCATAGGCCTTTCAAGAAATTAGAGCAAAATTTTGCCTGGCCTTTCCGAAGCTGGCTATAGAGGAGACTGCGGTCTACCTAGGTTCCCAAAGACCATAGACATAGACTTATCAATAGTTCTTGAATGGATTGGGAATCATCTACCAATTGTTTGCATCTCCTGCTGTCTACCTTATAATCTTATATCTCACACACAAGGAAAGTGTAAATTCCACCATTTGAACCAACAATGCCTACCATTAAGTGTTTTGAGATAAATATGGTCTCTATTAGAGTTTAGTTAAATCTTCCGGAGAAATTTACCATTAAGCTGAAAAGGGGGCTGCAGATAAACCACTTCCCATGCAAATGTGTTTAAATGGCTTAGAAAGGGATTATGTTTTAAATATTCTTATACCTTTATGTAAATTGAGTATGCTAGCATCCTTGCTGTGACGCTGATAAACTCCTCTATCATCCACAGTCAACAATATCTTTTCTTTAGCTGTCCTGATTAAATGAGAGACATTCACTATTCGCAAATCCCCCCTGGAGTAATGTGAGCTCATGTGTGCCTAGCCACAATACCAGTAATGACATGATTCTGAGGGGATTTGAAACTCTACCTCAACAAATTTATTTCTGTTTTTCAACCTATATTCAAAGCAATACTTTGGCATTGTAATGCGATTCTTGACAGGGCTAAGGTAAATTCATCATGCTAAACTGAAATGTTTCTGGCAGATGTCTACTCTGTAACAATCAACTTGTGTGTGCTGTAATATATGACAACCACAGTGCTACTTCTAGTTGTAAAACTTACAAGTATAATTCTTTATTAATGCAAACGTGGCATGTAATTATGCAGTGTATTAGCCCACCATATTTTTCATTTAGAAAAACTTTTTGAAGACGATCTGCCATCTTCCAAATGACGGGAAATTTTGAGTGAATATAGAAAGAATACAACTTTTTTGTCACAAATATATGCAGGCATTTGATACTTTTCAAAATCAGATACTTGTTGAAAATTAAGAAAGCATAAAAGTAACATGTTTTCTCTCATTAAATATGAATTTTACTCCCCATGGAAATAGTCATAGGCAGATACTCTTCTTTAAAGAAGAAATGATTAAAATGCCAATAGTATGCACTGAAATATTTTAAAAATAGATACGTTTTGAGCTAGCCTCTGACTAATTACTAGTACCACCTATATACTTCAGTACAGTTTATCATATTTAAGGTCAAAGAACCTAAACAACAAAACATTTTGTTTAAAGGAAAATGTAATCTAAATAAATGGCAACCATTTGACTTCATAATATATGAAAAGCCTTAGCATACGACTCCTTTTATTCTATGATGTGATCTCTGAAAACAAAAACACCCAAGGAGTCAAAATAAACATTTTAAGAATCTAGCCAATTTAAGCTTTGGTTTGGATTTCCATTGCCTTGTCTTCCATACTTCCAATAATTAATAAATATTTTCATGAACAGATAAAAGCCCTCAGTTCATATTTTATGATCTAGTTGACAGATGCAAGTCAAACTTCCACCTGGGCAGCTGTATTGTGATTCCCTTCAAGTACCAGCCTCCACCACCAGGGACAAGTGACTTCCTTTTGCCCTGGTGACTCTCCTTCTCCCTTATGATCCTCAGGACACACCTATATTTTAAAGACCTCCTTGAAAATCCATTAGTATTTGCAACGTGAATTTAAGTATTTACATTTTAATGTAATTATTTTGTAAAAAAACAGAATTTAATTCTATGATCCTTTTGCAAATTTTTTGCGAAGAATAAAATAGTTAAAGCAGGTTTGGGTCACTTTATTAGGTAGAACTAAGGAAACAATGTATTAGGTAACGTATGACCTCAGACATGATGGGAACTGGACTTACTCACTAAGCCGATTAAAGAATGATTCATTTAACCAGTCAGTAATCAGTAACTGGTTAGGGATCTTTCGATTTAGTTAAAAATGACCCATCCATTGTGTGCGTAGCCCAGTGAAAATTTCCCCTCTCTTTCAGTTATTATGCTCGTAATTTTCATCCAGTGTGTTGTAGTAATACAAATCCAATTCTGCACATTGTTATTCATGATATACATATATGCTCATTTATTTACTCATTTGTTCACATATTAATTCAGTAAATATATAAATGAACACCTCTTATATGCCAGACACTCTGGAGATCCTTTGTCCATGTCCCTTTGCTTCTGTTTTTCTCTCACTTCTCCCTGTTAACCCCTGGCTTACATCCATTAGCATACATCCCTAGCATACTAGGGAAGTGGAAAATTTTACTCTAACATTTTTCTCACTGGTTCACCCACCTGAACACTATGTATACTACCATTCCCATCATATAAACCCTAAATGGAATTCTGACAAAGTTTCCTAATATTGGTGAAACCGTTTACAAGTACTTTCAGATCCATTAACTCACTAGTGAAGACATGACACTGGTGGCCTGAAACATGTATATACTTTAAAATTTCTATGAATTTGACTTTAACATTCATACAGTTTTGTATGCAAACACAGGGCACATTTAACTCGTTATTTCACCTGGAATAGTCTTTCAATTCTCTTTCAGAAATGTGTTTAATTCTGTCCCTCCCCATGGCGCCCCCACCCCCCAATCCGTTTCTACAGTCAATGCCTTAGGTCAGGCCCTCACCATCTTTTGTGCAAATGAACCCACAATCTTTTAGCTCCCGACCCACGTTCATCCTCAGTCCCCTCTAATCCATCATTCCTCTGCTGCCCCAATAAAATTATATCAAAATATAAATTTGATCTTGCCATTTCCTTGATTTAAATCCTCAGAAGGCTTCACTTTGCCTACACGTCAGAGTTCAGAAGACTTCAGCAAAGCAGTTAAAGTGCTGCCTTGTTGGACTCAGTTCTACCTCTTCCCATAATCACCAACTCTATCCTTTCCAACATTACTGCAACTTCAGAATGCACCAATAACTATTTACTTTCTCCAAATCCCAGTTCAAATATTACCTCTTCTAGGAAAACTTCCTGGCTCTCCTGGGGAGCATTAGTCAGCCTTCATTTCTCCCTTCTCTTAGCAATTATACTGTCTCTATTAAAACTCTTTAATTCTATCAAATGAATCTGCATTCTCTCTCTAAACTGAGAATTCGTAAACGGACATCTTGCTATCCCTATTCCCAGCACAGGGTCTGGAACAAACAGGTTATCAGTAAAGTCTCCTTGACTAACTGGGTGAATATTGAGGCATCAGTTAAAATGTTGTCAGTTTACCAACTTGAGGGTTGAACTGGAGGACCAAGGTTGATACTGGACCTACTTTAGCTTAGAACTGTTTGACTCTGAAGGCATACAGATGTCATATTCAATTGTTTTATTACCACTGGTTACATTCACGTAGAGTCCCCAGATAGGACATTTCTGGAGGGATTCATTTCCATGCTAAGGTTTCTATGGTGGGTCTGCTTATGTCAATAATGTTGAATCATTTTAGGTTGTAGGGAAACATTATCTCTAGGGATCCTAGAGCTTTATAAACTCAATAAACTTTGGACCATTCATGGTGATGATACCCTCTTTCTTTCCATCTCCCACCGTCAGCTTGTTATAGTCTCAAATATTAGCATGGAGAGGTGTGATCATTGAACCTGAAGTTGTCAAGTACATTTCTGGAGTGTCTAGTGTAGTTCTTGCGATATTAAATTAGACTGTCCATGTTAGAGACAGACATCTAAGAGACCACCAGGATTTACGTTACTTTGATAAATCTTAGAAACACATGATAACAGTATTGGATTCAGACAACATGTGCATTTGCACACACACAAACTCACTTTTACTCAGTCAGAGTACTGGCAGGAAACAGATGGCTCACTCAGAGGGCTTAATTGAAGAGCATTTAATAAAAGGGACTGTTTACAGGGGAACAATCAGTTGAAAGGTAACAAAACAGGGATTTTTGAAGTTCCAGGGACCAGCAGAGGTGGGAAATATTACTTCCCCATGCCGGAGGGGGCAAGATCACGGAGTTGAAGCTATGGGACAGGGGTCACTGCACAAGATCACCTTATATGGAGGAATGGAGTTGTTAAAAATCACTGCCTGGCAGGAAGGGGGCCTAGGAGCACAGTGGGAATTAGTACCTTGACCTCTATCTCCTCCCACCTTCTGATTTCCCATTAGTGCTTGCCATCAGCCAGAGCCAATTAGAAATCAGAAAGCAAGGGATCCTGGCACAATGCAGGCAGAGACAGAGAACAGAGAACAGATCTGCAGGGACCTATGGAGAATGACCAGCAAATAGTCTTATGAAGAACATCTATCTCTTGGGGCTTCCCTGGTGGCGCAGTGGTTGAGAGTCCGCCTGCCGATGCAGGGGACACGGGTTCGTGCCCCGGTCCGGGAAGATCCCACATGCCGCGGAGCGGCTGGGCCCGTGAGCCATGGCCGCTGAGCGTGCGCGTCCGGAGCCTGTGCTCCGCAATGGGAGAGGCCACAACAGTGAGAGGCCCGCGTACCGCCAAAAAAAAAAAAAAAAAAGAACATCTAACTCCTGACTCCTCATCCATCTAGGAAAAAACAAAAAGACTCATTGATAAGTAGGAACAAGACAGTGAAATACTGTGAGTTGATTGACTTTGGGGTCAATGTGTATAATAAGAAATAAGTAGCACATATAAGTATCTTCAGATAAGTAGCTATGATTTTCAGTCTCCCTTGGAGCCCATGCCAGGACATCCACTGAAGGTAGGAAAGATGGGAAACAAGGAACAAGGCAGATAAGAATTCAGATCCCAACTTCCTCACTCCAGTTTCAATCAGAGGCGTTGCTGCTGAATCTCTTTATTATATTAAGTTGTATATAAGATTGCTTAAAAAAAAAATACCTCTCTAATGGAAAGACCTGGGAATAGAAATCAGGTTTCCTACATTCTATCAGGAACTGTGTGGCTTTAGGAAGTGAACTTAAGCAGTCTGTCACAGTGTTTTCATCTGTAAAATGGAGGTAAAAATGTATATCTTGGATAAATCATGGCATTGTGAAGATCAAATGAGAAAATGTCTATGGTTTCCTTTTGAAAAGTTAAACAAGCTCTACTAACGTCAGGCCCTATCACTTTTGGATACTATCTTATAAAGCTGGTCCCTGAGTATAAGCTTGCCAATCATCACATCCTCTCTTTTGGGCTATCTTTCCTCTACACATGGAGCACTTCACTCAACTCCAACTGAAACATCACATACAAAGAAAAGATAAGCAGTAAGAAAATCCAAATGTATTGGCAATACCACTGCATGTTAAAAAGAAAGAACTAGACTCAGGTTGAACTCCGCTTTCGTGGTGCATAACTCCCCTTTCCATAGGTCCTATTAACTTCAAAGGGAGCTCTGTGCATGTAAATGATTATATTTATTGGATGCGCCAACTCATTCCTATCCTCCGGGCACAATTAGAAATATCATAGAAAAATGAATGTAGAGACTTGGATCCATGTTTGATATTTTATGGGAAATTTCCCATAGCTACAGATGTTAAAAATCCTGCCCAATGGTCCAGTTACAAATTTGTAGTATTTCTTCTTCTGTCATCCCTAGAATTATTTTTTTCTCTGATTTTAGAATATTCTTTTTTACATTAAAGGAAAAATATTCTCTTTAGGTCCAGATAAGCTAGTGATAAAATCTGGGCTTGTTGTACAACTTGGTATTGTAATACAAATTTAGACTGCAAACCCCTCTCTCTTCCAAGGAACTATTAGCACTTCCCTGAGAGTATATCATTAATACTTACAGCAAACCTGTTCCCACTTCAAGTTCACTCTGGGAACTGCTGGTTGAGATAGTGTCTAGGAACTAAATTCCTGGGTGTCCAGTTTAATATTACATTTCACTAAACCATACTGTAATTTCAGTGTTTGTTGTAAGTTCAGGCCATTATCAATATTCTTGTTATCTAGTTGTAAACTCGGGTTTTTTTCCAGTTGAAATTGCCACAGTTAGTGGAAACAGATGGTAGGTATGTGGAGAACTGTACTTTTCATAATGATTTATTGTTTGTTCTTTTTAAATTTTTAAATGTCTCGTGGTTCTTGGTAGAACTGTCTCTAGAACTAATTCTTACAAACAACTTTATATCTTCACCTGGTCTTATCAGTGAATATAAGGGCCTTGCAAGTGTTACAGGCATGGCTTCTCAGCCATGCTATGTATATTATACACCCAAGAGGGCAGGTCAACTCTTTAACTGTACATTTTTTTGGTAAGTGACAAAAAAGGAGAAAAATGGAAGAAGCCCCTCAAAGTGAATATTTAGAACTATGATGAAAGAGAAAACAGATACTATTCAACGATGAAAACCTTCACTGGAAATGTACCCACATGTGATGGGTAGTGTGAAAAATACAAAGATTTTTTTAAACACTATTTTGTTAGCAATATGATTTACAAAAGATCATTCTAACTAGCCTTATAGAGAAACAAATAAAACCACATGCGCAAAGTAATTCGGATCCACTTTGAATTATTTGTAAGAAATAAGTAAGCAAAGGCAGTTTAATTTTAGTAAATATTTATAGGGCAAAACAATCCCAAGTATATATAACAATCAAATTTCTAGTGAAAATGTGTGTAAGTAGGTTTATTTTGAAAGGAGAAGTCCTACTCCCAGTGTCATAACCAATTAAATTCTCCAGGTAATGACCCCATTTGCATAGTGAGCGGAACCCACAAGTGGGAATTTTAATGGGCACACCACCTGAGTACAGTAATTGAGAGTGACACAACTTGAACTAGTTTTGTGCTTACCCCACTGAAAATTCTACTCATATTATTTTTAATGTCAAGCTACAAGTCAAATTTCAAGATGATGGATTTGTTCTTTTTTAAGCACTGAGTTTGAATAAAAGAAATGCTTTAATTCTGTTATGCATTGCATATCTTTGCTTTAACTAATCTGTAGTTCTGATTCTCACCATTGCTTCATTTTCTTCAGTGATTTGAATTTAATTTTATTCATTAATTTGTGAATAATTAGATAAAAAAATACCATGTCCTCAGCAGCCGAATTGCTTTAGGATTGCCATTTAATGTACTTTTACCAGAATATGTATTATCGTTAAGCTGGCATAATAGTTTACTAAAACGTAATTGTGTAAATATGCCCAATTATTCTTTCTGATGATCTAACAAAATCTAATATAATATGTATTCATGGGCATTTCCCTCCTCCTTCACCTCAACACCAATAAAACGCAGTTCCTGCAGAGCTGATCACAGGTGCCTTGTCATCTGAAGGTGTTACTTTTAAAAGATATTCTCCTTATCTCTCAGGCACTATTCATGTCCTTGAAAGAATTGTGCATTCTGATTGAGGGATCATATGACGTCCACAGTAAATTATATAATAAAGGTGATCTCGAGACTCTGAGAGTCAGACACATATGATGAACTGTGCTATCTAGGTTTTGAAATGACATTTTAAAACTTCTTTTGTTTCACTCTAAGATTGCTTGAGATCCTAACTATTTGTAGGTGTTTGACACCACTCCGCCACATCTGTAATTGGCATAGCATCCAGCAGACAGGCTCTGTACATCTTTACACTGCAACCTACCAAGTTAAGAAATGTATTGGTTCAATATAAAACAGCAGGCTGTTTTTAGACATAGTTACTAGTGCACAAGCTTTAATATGGCTTGGCTTCATCCTATAATGAGATCTTTTGGTTCCCTGCTCAACGGGCTTTTATTCCTTTGCAAAAGGCTATGAACTATGTCAAGTGGATCAGCTGCTTTTGTACACCCTCTTTCTTGGCTTTGGAATGTAATTCCTTTGCTTCTACCCCTTTATGCATCAGACAGAACTTAAGAACCTTTTCAGTTTTTCAAGCTAAACTTAGAATTTGTTTGAATTTGCTTTTCACTATTTTCCTGATAATTACATTCTCCACTGAACCTCAAAGACCTGCCTGAAAATGAACACTTAATTGCAGAGCTATACTTTGTCTTTAACACATATAGCTATACTCGATGTTGGTAATATGTCCAGGCATGGGTATCTAAAGTGATTTCTTCATGGTCCCCTCACAGATAAATTCAAGAGTCTCTTTTAGCAAGGGCTGAGGCGAGGCATCAAGGGCATACATAATGGACAAACAACAGAACTGGAACTAGTGGCCGCGGTTCAGTCGGAAGGGAGGGAACTACTCAGGTTGACATTTGGCAGCTTGGGGCTATAGTTGTTACCCTAGTGGGAGACGTCACACTGTTGTCCCAGTCTGATAAAGAATGAGGTGCTGCAGATTTCTGCTTGCCTAGATAGAGATCCTGCTTTCCAGGTGAGGCTCAGATGTGGCTTTGCTTAGAATCCTTTCCACGTACAGATTGCCGGTTGACTTTATTAAAATTTGATCATTCGGATGATACTGATTCATAGTCCTTTAAAGTACAGGGAGCAGCCATTGTTCACTGGGAATTTTGCAGTGTGAAAACACATGGTGGATTTGGTCACCAATGACAGTTTTTGCAAAAACCACCCTCTACGTTAGGGCTGCATCATAACGGTATTCCCTCTCCACAACCCCTTCCATTTTAACCAGAATCTCTAAAAGTAATCTGAAATGAGCAAGTATATATCAGTAGCCTCACTGTTGGAACTAACAGTTTTCTCACGGGAAGCGCCAAACTTCTTCCCTAGGATGAAACATCCTGAGGGTTTTTTGACTCCCTTGAGGGGCTTAGAGAAAATAGTCACTATAAATTTATTGGTTATAGGGGACATGGAGATGAAGGGTTAAAAAGACTGCCTTGTAGTACCTAATCCTCGATTATAAAATATAGTGTAGAATAAACCCTATCCCTGTATTAACTGCTGTTTAAAACAAAAATGGTATGATTTCCTATATTAGTATTAAAATAAGAGAAAAAATGGATATTATAGTATCTGATTAAATTTTATCTTGCTTGTCAGATTAGATGTAATAAACCTACAGGCCTACAAATCACAAGTAATTGGAAAGGGCATAAAGGTCTTGAATAATTTGAAAAATAATCTTATTAATAAATAAACTTATTCATTAGGTGGTTGGGTAAATCTAGGCATTTAAACTGGAATTCAAGAAGGCAAGCCACAGAGACTCTGGACTCAAGTCTTATTTATGTTAGGCAGTGAGTTTGACGTTTATAACATTAGAATCTAGGGCACTGATAGAGTTTGTATGGATAAAGAATGAAAAGTTATTACATAAGGTTGCCTTGGTTACTCCTTGAACTGTTCAGAGAAGCACTGACTGCTTCAGGTGAGGAAAATGGATATAGTCGATATACTATACAAACACAAAAATAAAATTATTATATTCCTAAGTAAAAAGGCTTCTCCTAAATAAAGTGATTTTGGCGGGTTAAATACTAACAGTAAAACATTTCCTGTTACTTAAAAATTGTGACACTAAAGATCCTAGTTGAAAGTACTTTTGATGATTTACTCTTGGGTGAAATTCATTAAATTTAATACCCAATTGCACAGCTATTTTGTGTTTAATTTCAGTACACATATTTAAAATAACCTACCACAGTTTTTATAAGTTGGGAGATAATTCCAAAGCAAATGAGTAAAAGCAATTTACTAAAAAAATGTACAAAACATGCATTTTGCTCTATTGTGAATTTTTAAAAGAAAACTATGTTTTGAAATCATTTGTCAACTATGATTTGCAGTATAAACCGATCTGAATCTTTCATAGTTCATTTATGGACATGAGTCATGTGATTTACATAATAAGACTAGGAAATCTTTAGAGAGGGATGTAAGGAGAAAAGAAAAGCTTAAGGTTTTAAATTATAGTTGAATTCGTTTAAATATCAATATATCAATTAGATTGAAAATAGGCTAAAGAACAAGAGAGAAGTCATTTTTTTAAATTTCATAATAATATATTTGGGATAATACAGATCCAGTTGAAAAATATTTAAGATTAAATTTCCACATTTAAAAAGAGACCAAATCTATAACTGTAAACTAGAGCACTTAGTCATGATGACCATATAATTCAACAAAACATTTTACATACAGAAATTCTAAAATACACATTGAAACTATTTTCACATTTGCCTACTTTTGTTTTTTTCATTTATTTTTTAAAAATCATACATGGTACTTTATGGAGTGACTGCAGGATAGACAATAGAGCAAAAGTACTGTGAATATAAATATGAGAATAAAATTCTGCTATCAACTAATGCTCTCTGTTACAGAGAAACATTATTTTAAAAGTGCTAATATCATCATCGCAAATAGTAGCAGAATACACTTAAACATTAGTCAAACCATTTGGCTGAAAATTTCTGCAGGACAAAAAGTATAATATTTTAATGATTTCAGGTCATTAGGAGGTTTTATATGTCAGTATAAAGTTGATACTCTCACATCCTAATATATATGCATAAGTTAACTCTGGGTATATGTAAATACTCAGACTCTGGTTACTATGAAATAGTAGAAAGATGTTCTTATATTTCATTTGTTACATCAAAGATGCTCTTTAGACAAGGAACAGAAAGACAGCTGTTTACTAGAACTCTATTTAAAACGGACAATTTAACTGTGTGTGTGTATGTGTGTGTGCGTGTGTAAACAGTACTGAAAGGGGGATTCAAGAGTCTGCTAACTTTTTTTTCTTTTTTAAGCCTTTTAAGTAATGATACAAGTAGAAACTAAGTTTCATCTCAAAGGAAAAACCGTGGGTCTCGTACCCATGCTTTATGTTTAAAATCTTTCTTAAAAGACTAAATTTACTAAACGGCTTCCTAAAAGTATGCATTTGTTTTTACTATCAATTTGATATTCAACTGGAAGAATCAAAAATAACTATTCATCCAAAGGTATACTTTCAAAATTTCTACAAGGAATTACATTAAATCAAACCAAACTACAATTTGGGGACATCAAACTTAGTAGGAGAGCAGGTAGTATGAAAATTTATCCTCCCTTTCATCTGCATCACACAAAGTCTCTATGTATTAGTAACTTTGTAACTTACTAAGTCGCTAACACTTAGTAAGTCTTGTAACTGACTAATTTCTTTATACTTAAGGATATTTATAACCTGCCATAATGGTTTCATTTAATATAAAGTTGCAGTACTGAAATTCGGTCATAGTAGTGGATGTCAAGATTCCTACTGAATTGGAAGGAATGGTTTGCATTTAAGATTAACTGTGTTTATAAATATTGGGGGGTTGTTGCTTTGTTTCTTAACAACCCCCCCAGCAAAAGACTTAAAGCTCTCAAAAAGAAAAGCTTTTGAATAAATCAAAATGAGAATGCTGAGATTTTAATATTAAAAATCTCCTAATTTAAGTGTAACTTTTCAGAAGTATTCCACATTCTTTAAAAAACATAGCTTTTTAAATAAAGCATTGTTTTTATCAAAACTTTATCATAACATCTAAATTATGTAAAAAATGCATATTATTAGTTAATTTTATAGTTTAAAAAAAGAAAATACATACTTAAGGCGTTTTTCTTCTAACTGCTCAAGGGCACACACAGCTCAGGCTAGTCAACTAAAACTTGGTCCTAAATATAATTCATTCAAGCAGCAGATGAATCACTCATCCTAAGAGGCCTCCTTCAAATGCCACATTCTCCTTGAAGCCTTCTGAATATTCCAGTAGACATTAGCTTTCCTTTCTGTGTATTCCTATAGCCTTTTGAGTTTCTCTCTCTCATAATCCTCACTTCAATATGCCCTGTGGGCTGGTTTATTCTTTACTGGTCTCTTTCCTCTTCTAAACTTTCCTATGCTCCTCTGGATTGGAGCTGAACGACATCCATCTCTGTGTTGCAGCAGGAGATTACACACAGTAGGCACTCAGCGTTTGCTGAGCGAGTGGCGAACACAGCATGGAGATGAACACTGGGTCCCCGACAACTGTGTGGGTTTGTTTCCCAAAGTTTAAAGAATACTTACTTTTAACCATTAATAAACATCACAAGTAAATTGTCTGATTTAAATAACCACTGAGAAATAATACATTTGGAGCAAGGGGCTCCTAAGAATGGTTAAAAGAAATAGAAATAAGTAAATAAAGGAGGAGACATTTTGTCTTTTTCTTTCTCCCTCCCTCTCTCCCTTCCTTCCTCCCTCCCTCTCTCCCTTCCTTCCTCCCTCCCTCTCTCCCTTCCTTCCTCCCTCCCTCCCTCCCTTCCTTTCTTTCTGTTTTGTCAAAATGTCCCTCAGTCGTTGTAACCTATTAAGAAGTCTAAAAGTAGTTAAAATTTCACATATTAAACCATGTAGATTTGGTTAGAGGAAAAAAAAAGGCTTCAGAGATTTCCTAAAATAATGAGTTAACAGTGCAAATACTGGATTGTTTGATGAGAATCTTACCACGTGCTTTTCTTTCCCCCTTAAAAGAAAAATTTTAAAACACTCTCCAGTTTTAATGCAAACAGAAGATAAATATTTACGAAGGAAAACAAATTCCACAGCATTCCATACAGATTTCCAAACAGTCTGATGATTCACAACAGGCATCCATGATGCCACAATCCATGTCACAGGGGCAGTTACAGTCATCTCCCATTTCATCTCCGCAGCAACAGCAGCAGGCTTCAGAGGTGCAGATGCCACACGAAGCTTGTCCCAGGACAATATTGCAGAGGGTCAGGAATTCACAGAACAGGCAGGCCAGGATACAGTGGACACAGCAATCTTCATTTTCAGTTGGGAGGAGGCCACATAGTCAGAAAAAGGAGGAACACAAAATATATAAATCATCAATATACTGAATAATAAGAATGGATGAAAATAATTAAGTAATCCAGAACCTAATGACATGCAGTCCTAGTAGTCTTTTGTGGGCTGGAAGCATAAAAAGAAACAAGTTAAATTCTAGATGAGCAATCTTTAGAAGTAGATACTGGATCTGGGGAAAAAAAAAAAAAAAGATTGTACTTGTGTATATGTGTGTGTGCATGTGGGTTAGAGTATTACTCACACACTGTGCACTGGTCCTGCACTTTTCTATGCCTCTCATCCGTCTTCGCTATCTACTGCTCTCTGCTAAATGACTCCATGACATTATAGTCCTTCAGAAAATAGAAATTGCTTTTCCACTTCCTGTGTGGCAAAGTACTTTACATTTCTATTATTTCCCGAGACATCTCTAGTGATGCCTCTCTAAACAATAAATTTCATGAACTGATATAAAAAAGTGAGAAATCAAATGGATTACAATCTAATAAATTTAGTACACCATGTTCTAAACTTTCCTGTAGAATTTTGGGGCAAGTAAGTAAAAGGAACAACTGAAGAAAATTTCTATTTCTGGAGGACTTTAACACATGCAATAAAAATAATTTAAGACCAATGTTATAAGACATTTGTCTATTTTCAGAAATATTTGTGAATTTTTAGCAGGATTATTTCTGGGTTTGTATTTGTGTTCCTTTCCTTCTTTTTCTTTTCTTTTTTAAATTTCATACAATGCAAGCTTTAATGAGGGGATTCTGCTTCCAACAACAACAACGGTACAGAACAATCCCCACCCGCATCCCACTGTCACATGACTTGTGTATTTCTGTATTTGGCTTTACGACTGAGTGCCTTTGATGGAGTTTCATCAAATTGTGTATTCCATCATAAACTCCCCAACTCCTTGAACATTGCCATTTCTCTGTAGTCTCTAACTTTGTAGAGCGTCTGTAACTTTGTAAAAGGGGGAAATGTGGGAAATGCATACTCTACATGCCAGATGGCAAAAAGGGGAGAGAGTCAGAAAAAACTCAAAAAGGAAAACTCCAGAGTTGGCTGCAGAAATAAAGTCTAGGAGTTCTCTGGCAGCCTAGTGGTTAGGATTCCCGGCTTTCACTGCCGTGGTCCGGGTTCAATCCCTGGTCAGGGAACTGAGATCCCGTAAGACATGCAGTGTGGAAAAAAAAAAAAAAGCTAAAAAACACACCAGTGTTCCCTCCCAATCTTCTCAGTGCCAAGCCCACTCTCATGTAAAATTGTCTATGGAGCAACTGGAAAAAGATCACAGAACTGTAAGACTGTGAGCTTCTCTCCATCTTCCCCTAATGTGTTTAGTAGTACAGTAGTCCTCCTTTATTACTGGGGGATACATTCCAAGACCCCCAGTGGATGCATGAAATCACGGATAATACTGAGCTCTATATATACTATTTATTTCCCATGTATACACACCAATGATGAAGTTTAACTTATAAATTAGGCAAAGAGATTAACAATAATAACTGCTAGTAAAAGAGAACAATTATAACAATATTCTGTAATAAAATTTATGTGAATGTAGTCTCTCTTGAAATATCTTGTACAAATTTAATGCTTTTTCTATCTTAACTACAAACTTATTAGGTACTGTGGCCATAAGTTTTTACAGTTTGAGGTACGACAGCAAAATTATCACAAATTTCTTTCTCCTTCTTCACAATTTCATCGATAGAAGAGTCATTCTTACCATAGACTTTAGCAACCTCAGCATTAATTTTTTTTCTTTCCTTACTGAGAACTTTCACCTTTTCACTTAAAGAATTACTTTACAGCATCTCTTTGGCATATCTGAGTTGCCAGCATCACTACTCTTGTGCTTTGGAGCCATTATTATGTAAAATAAAAATTACTTGAACACAAGCACTGTAATATTGCCACAGTCGGTCTGATGACCAAGAGGGCTGCTAAGTGATGGTCAGGTGAAACATGCTGGACAAAGGGATAATTCATGTTTCGCGTGGGATGGAGTGGGAAGGCATGAGATTTCATCATGCTACTCAGGGCAACATGCAATTTAAAACTTATGAATTGTTTATTTCTAAAGTATTCCATTTAATACTTTGGTGTTGCAATTGACTGTGGGAAAATGAAACCATGGAAAGCAAAACCACAGATAAGTGGGGATTACTATATCCAATCATATTAGGAGAACAGTAAAATCAACTTCATGGATCCAAGTCCACAGGCTTGGAAAGTTCTTTGTTTCTAGAGAGTCTATAGTTTCCCTCTTTCTGCATTCTTTCTATAAATTTTTATCCTAATATCTTATATGTATCTGTTCAGTAGAGTTTTTCCAGGATTATGTTATCGTGATTTGTAAAATATCTGAAATGTTATGAAGAGCTAGCTTTATTATTATTACTCCTATTAAGAAACTAGTGTTTAACTGGAAAGCAACCCAGTTCTATTCAATATGCCTTCAAACAAATATCCATATTAACTAATTCTAAGGACACTTCTAACCTTAACTTTGTATTCTACTGTGGAATGCTTATATTTCAAGACTAAGAGGAGGAATCCACAAAAACTCACTTGATACTGAAAAACATTAAGTATAGTTATTGAGCATTAGATTCTTTATGTATTAATCATAAAATATACATTGAACTGTATGTAGTGAATCTATCAGTCTTAAAGGGGAAAGAATGGCCTTCCCACCCAGCCTTAGAAATAGAGGGTAATGATACCTTTGAAGCCTCCTTTGGTCCCTTCCTAAATCATCTTCCTCTTCCCTTGCTTTTCATTGTACTTTATACAACAGTGAATGTGTAAATATCCCTACATAATCTATCAGAAAGGAAACGATCCCATATAAATTCCCATAAGTAGCATTTTTCCTCAATATTATGTGTTTCAGACTTACCCTTCTTGATTCATGTAGCTAAAGTTCACTTGTTTTCTAGATGTACAGTATTCCATTGATTTAACACACTGTAATTTATTTATTCATCCTACTTAGGAGTATTTTGGTCATTTCCAGTGTTTTGCTATTCCAAACATTAATGTTTGAAACAGTTTTGTGCGGGTCTCCTAGAGTACACATGCCAAATAACTAGCAGTAGAATTGTTGGGCCACAGGATACGCATACGTTTAATCAAGTTAGGTAATACCACATTTGCTTTCAAAGTGATTGCTCCAAAATGTATTCCCACCAACCAAGTATGAGAATGCTCATTGTTCCACATCTTCACCAATCTATGAAACTGGCATATTTTCATATATGCCAATTCACTGAGTGTGAAATGGCATCTCATGGTGGTTTTATTTTGCATTTACTTGTTTACTAATAAGTTTGAACATCTTATCATGTTTTTGGCCATTCATGTTTCACCTTTGAAACAGATGTTCATGTATTCCCCTCACTTTTCTATTGAACTGCCTTTTTCTCTTATTGATTTGTAGAAGTTCTTGATATAGTCAAGACATCAGTCTTTTGTCAAGTATGATTGTCCTCTCTCAGTATGTGGCTTTTTGTAGTTAAAAGAGATAAGATACAGATGAGTTATCGTTTAGACCTTGAGAGTTTGAACTGATGAAGAGAAATTCAAATCTTGTTTTTAGCTGAAGATATGGGATAATAAGGCTGAGGAAGTAAAGTGGCAGATAGCCAAGTTTGGCAAATGAGTCAGTGAAAAGGAGAGGAGGCATTAACAAGATTCAGTAGCAGAATGAAATAAAAAGTTTTAGCGTTTGATTCAAAACAAGGGAGTCCAGCCATTCCGATATACAGAAAGGGAGGGGAAAACAATAAGTAATCAGGAGGGAGGGACTGAATGTAACATGTGAAATCAGCTGCCCTCAGGATGACAAGGAATGGGAGTGACATTCCCAACTAAACAACTCATTGGTGCTCATAGAACATATTAATTTGAGAATCAAAGTCCCTTCCAGATCTTAGACAATAATGATGGTTGTTATACAAAAATCAGAAGCCCTAAGCCAAGAATAGAATCTCTCCAAACTCCTACTTTTAGCCAACAAGATCTACAAAGTAACTGAAGTCTGTTAAACTTTGCATTTTTAGTAAACAAGGAACATGAAAAAATAAATTCTTAGCGCAAATAGATCGAACACTCGTTTTCTAGACTGTCTTCAACAACATAGTGTAATTTCTCTTTTTTTGAATTTTATTTTATTTATTTTTTATACAGCAAGTTCTTATTATCTATTTTATACATATTAGTGTATATATGTCAATCCCAATCTCCCAATTCATCCCACTCTCCACCCCACCCCCATCCCCCAGCTTTCCCCCCTTGGTGTCGATAGGTTTGTTCTCTACACCTGTGTCTCTATCTCTGCCTTGCAAACCAGTTCATCTGTACCATTTTTCTAGATTCCACATGTATGCGTTAATATACGATATCGTTTTTCTCTTTCTCACTTACTTCACTCCGTATGACAGTCTCTAGGTCCATCCACGTCTCTACAAATGACCCAACTTCATTCCTTTTTATGGCTGAGTGATATTCCATTGAATATATGTACCACATCTTCTTTATCCACTCGCCTGTCAATGGGCATTTAGGTTGCTTCCATGACCTGGCTATTGTAAATAGTGCTGCAGTGAACATTGGGGTACATGTGTCTTTTGGAATTATGGTTTTCTCTGGGTATATGCCCTGTAGTGGGATTGCTGGGTCATATAGTGTAATTTGTACAATAGATACAAGCAGTGGTTTTACATAGAATCAGAAGCCTGGCATTAATGAAGAAAAAAGCATTTATTAATTAAGAATGTGTAATCTTAGGAGAAGAGATATTTTCATCACTCTTTCAATTTTTTTAACTATTTAAGAAACTCGGCAATTCTGTTAAATTCTGGTTTAAGCTCTTTACAAATACTAATTCATTTGATTCAAATAACATCCCTAAGAAGCAGTAATGGTATTATCCCCATTTTACCACAGACAGATTACAGAAAACTTAGGAAATCTTCTCAAAGTCACAGAGTCAGGAAGTAGTAGGCAGGGTCAGAACCCACACAACCTGCCTGTGTAATCCATGGTCTAATCCAGCATGCTATGCTGCCAATACAGGGATGGGTCACTTCTAACAGTTCATCTTCCTGGCGGGAAAAAGATCAGTTATAAATCCAACTGATTTCTGCTGATATGTCTTGCTGATCTGTTTTCAGCCTCGATTCACATTTCCTTTCTAAAGATGATTCTGAATTTTAGTTTTAATGAAGACTTGATAGTAAGTATTATCCTTCAACATGTTAAGAGCAAAGCTGATGAGTTGGAGAACTCATAAACTTCCAGTTACATTGTTGAAACAGACATAAGACGTAGGCAGCCAAGAGAGAGACGATGTGTCAATCAAAAGAAATCTAAATTTAAAACTTAAAAATTAAGGTTCATATTTATATGAACAGAAGCATTGTAGAGATTATATAGGGACTCTACTGGTAAAATATACGGTTATGACAGAGTTCTCAAAAGAATAAGCCCTTTATGTAAATACTAAAACTTACAAAAATAGTCATCCTCTTAAAACATAGGTCCTACATAATTTACTAGACAAGCACTTTGGGCTGCCCTGAAAAATCAAATCTATGAATAGGGCACGTAAAGAAGCCACAAACCAAAATTCATTTTAGATATTAAAGTGATATTAAGCAAGGTGCATTTACAGAAACATCTACCAGAAACACATTCATTTTCTGTAGGTTATAAGTAGAGAAATACTTAAGACATGACAACAAAAAAAGAAACCAAAAAATGAATCCCTAAATCCTATCAAATCAATTTAATAATCTGGTTTGTATTCCTTTCCAAAAGCATTTTTCTTTTCAGTTGTGTTCTAGAAAGTAGTTTGATTGTGATTGGGGTAACGAAAAGGTTAAAATAAACCAAGAAGAAACAGCTGTTACAGTTTCTGTCACTGCCACCCCTCCCACTCCCAGGGGGATGGAGAATCATAAAAGGCATTATGTTGTTGGTTTTATTTGAAGCAAAGAGAGGATCGTAAGAATTAACAAACTAAGAAGACCTAAATGGAGAAACAAACTTTAAAAGAGACGAGTCCTCTGCATCCATGTAGTTCACTGTCAGAAATAATTGTTTTTCCTGCTGTTCTTGTGGTTTTTCGTTTTCATGGTTTTATTCAGTCATATTTGCAGTTGTTTGCCAAAAGTGTTTAACCTTTGAGAAGCCAACTAGGTTCTGGGAAGAATGCCTGTTCCAAACTAGGCCCAAAAGAATTGCACAATTCAGTGTATTACTGAGAGGAGAACTCAGCACAAGACTGACAGCTACTGTAAATTTAGGAAAACAGAGAAACACACCAGCAGCCAAGGAACTAAAAAGAAAGCATAAAAGGAAATCTTTAGCACAACATTTGACTCTTAAAAAAACTGTTATGAATTACTTGCAGACACAAACCCAAACAAAATCTCTGAGTCCTCTGAAAGGTCATCAATGTTAAATCCATGCAGCTGGCATATCTGGCAAGTGTCTAGCTTCCCAACACCCTGAAGGTAACAACTGAAACTTACTTAAACAGCATCTTTGATGACTGGTGAAACTATCTGTGACTGATCTGAGGGCCTTTGTTCTCTTGAAATGAGATGGAAGACTTCTTTTTATAAGAATACACGAATTTAATAATAAAATCCCAAATTGTTTTACCCAATCAGAGGTGGCTCAAAATACTAGGCAAATGTGAGGAGAGCAGTTATAGTGAAAGGAACCCTAAGAACCATCAGAAAACTCTTTGCACAGGAAACTCAGCTGTATTCTAAATAAGTCTATTTTTTTTAGTTTCCTTCTTTTAAGATGTGGTATGACAGGTGCTTTGAGTCTCTTGAAACAAAGACACTGTACAGCAGAGTACAGGGAAGGGCAAAGAACAGTGAATTCTGAGAATAACCCACAACCCATTTTTAAGCGAAGGTAGATTTGTATGTGTCTTATCTTGACTGATCTCTAATAACATTTCCTATGACTGAAAATGCTTGAAAATACTTTCTTAATCAGGTCCCCATCATGTAGACTATATACTAAGAAACAGGGGTTCATTATTTTTTTCAACAGGTCAACAGTATGCCAAAGAGCAAATGCAGGTTAAAGCATGAACAGTCAGTTATGTGTAATTAGTAATTTGGGAGATTGTATTGCGATCAAACCTGACTCTAGCTTTATAATCAAAGCCACAGAGAACCCACAGGTGTCCCCATGTCTTTAGCTGCTAAGGCTCACATCCGCCCTGGGAGGGCACAGGGGGACTCACCACGCAGAGCAAGAGGCATTCCACTTCCCAGATACTGCTTTGCTGCAACTGTTTCTCAATACAAAATCAAAAAGCAGGCTGAAAGTGGGTTTTGGTCATCCTGAATTGCAGCCAGGATGGCTAAGTCAGTATCTGGCCTCTGTGAAAAGCCAGCTGTGAGGGACGAGACACAGACATCTCCAGGGGGTTCTGCTCCTCAAGTCACGGGGGCAGGAAATATTTACTAAGACGGCACGATAGCTTAGCTCCAAGTAGCTGCATGTCTCCAAGCCAGAGGACGCACAGCATTCTGGCCTACAGCCCTAGAATGACCTGCTGCTTGCATAAATTGGCCTGAAGTATGCCTCCCACACAGAGCCCTCTGGCACACTGCTGTCCCCTCGAGGCCATGCATCTTAGCCAAAACACAGTCAACATTTTCCTAGTAGGGAAGAAAGTGAGATAGGTCAGGAGGTAAAAGAAAGAGAGGAGCTACGTTTTCCACTGCAGCACAAAGAGGACCCCACACTTACAGAAACTGAACAATGACCTTTACTATTACCTTTCCTCTCAATAAACTCAAAAGAACTATAGAAAAAAACAGTACCATTCTCCCACACCCCACAAAAGGACTCCTCAATCATATACCTAACACGTGTCCAAATCCTAGAATCCATCCTCCTCCTGTGGGAAGTGCATTCGTATTTTAAATTACAGTAAGTGGATAGCACAGATTTTTTTTTTGATTCTCTTATTTGTTTGCCCTGCTGCCTCCTCTGTTGCTGATTCATTAAATATTCCAAACTTTCAAGAGAGATTTGATCCAGTAATTGTTGGTCATGACTTAACTATAGCACTGATTCAAGTATTCCTTTCTAAAGAGTCACACTTTATAAAGTCTAGGAAGATAACATATATATCAGGTCACCTTTTGTTTCCCAGGAGCTTAACACAGAAATCTGCCAGGGAGTAAACACTCAGTTAGTAGAGGTGTTTATTTAAAACACTTAAAATGCAAAGTTAGTATGTGGACAGAGAGGCAGGGAAAGAAGAGTGAAAAAAGAGCAATGGTGCAAGTATTATGCATATGAGTTTACTGAATCTCTACAGCACTTTAAGATCACACATTTGATAGCTGGTAATAACAGTACTGTCCTCATAGGGTTATGGTAAGTATTAAAAGAGACAATGTATATAAAGTACTCAGTAAAGAATTCATGTACATACTTATTAATATTACTGTGATAGCAACAAAGATAATGGCAAAATATTTATTCTAGAGAGGGTACAACTCTCTACCTTTCGATGTTTCATTCGCTCTGATTACCACAACAGAATAGGGCCGTTCAATTTTAACCTAAGGAGGTTTATAAAAGGCTGTTCATAGTTCAAATACTTAAAAAGAGAGAATCAAGAAGGTAGTTCTAAGAGACAGAATCTGCAGAAGAGTGGAGCAGAAATCTGCCCAGAAAGATTTAGTCAATCTTATGTTTGGCTATGACAGGAGATTTAAAAATAATAATCATTTTCCATATTTAAACTATTATCCATTTATTTTCTCAGGAAGCTAGAAAGCAAAAACAGAGGAAAACCATACTTGAACCTACTCAATGGTAATTTTATTAAGTTGGCCAGTTGAAATATCTCTAATCCAAAAAGTTTAATTAATAGGAAGGTTGAATATAACTTTTGGATAACAAAATCTACTTTAGATCTTAAAAGCATTTTCCTAGAAAGAGTCACTGTATAAACAGTCTGCTAAAGTTGGTCACAATATCATCTATGGTTAGGACAAAAAATAAGTAAATCCTCTAGGTTTAAGGAAAATATATATTTGTATAAAATGATGTAAGAAATCTCTCCCAAAAGCCTAACTTAATATTTTCCTGTTTTCACTTTTGTAACTGTGTTTATTTAACAATTCACCTTTCAATTTCATTTCTGATTCGTGCTTGTTTAAATATTGTGCGAGGTATATTATGAGAAAAATCAGCCTTTTTTTTTTTTTTTAAAGCCATGTAGTACTGCAGTTGGGTGATCATGTAAAAGGTGATGATAGTAAAATAATACCTTTGCCATACGGGATGCTATTTATTCATTTTTATTGAGGTATAGTTGACATACAACATTGGTTTCAGGTGTACAATGTAATGATTCCATATATGTATATAATGCAAAATGATCAAAATATGTCTCAGTAACATCCGTCACTGCACATAGTTACAACTTTTTTTTCTTGTGATGAAAACTTTAAAGATCTAATGTCTATCAGAAAAATTTCAAATATGTAATGCAGTATTACTAACTATAGTCAATCCATATGACTTATTTATTTTATAACTGGAAATTTGTAGCTTTTGACCCCCTGCAACCCATTTTGCCCACCCCCACCCCTAGCCTCCAGCCACCAGCAACCTGGTCCTTGTGTCTATAGCTCCTAGCTGCTGTTGTTTGTAAGAGGCCACATATAAGATCATAATGATATTTGTCTTTGATTTATTTCACTTAGCATAATGCTCTGAAGGTCCATCCATGTTGTCGCAAATCGCAAGGTTTCCTTCTTTTTAATGGCTGAATAATATTCCATGGCATAAATTTCCACATTTTCTTTAATCATTCATTGATTCATGGACACTTAGATTGTTTCCACATCTTGGCTATTGTAAATAATGCTGCAATGAACACTGGGTTGCATATGCCTTTTCGACTTAGTGTTTTTATTTCCTTCAGATAATACCCAGAAGTGGAATTGCTGGATCACATGGTAGTTCTTTTTTTTTTTTTAAATATTACTTATCTTTTTTTTTTTTTTTAATTTATTTTTGGCTGCCTTGGGTCTTCATTGCTGTGCACGGGCTTTCTCTAGTTGCGATGAGCGGGTGCTACTCTTTGTTGCCGTGCGTGGGCTTCTCAGGGCTTCCCATTGCGGTGGCTTCTCTTGTTGTGGAGCATGGGCTCTAGGTGCATGGGCTTCAATAGTTGTGGCACGTGGGCTCAGTAGCTGTGGCACACAGGCTTAGATGCTCCACGGCATGTGGGATCTTCCCAGACCAGGGCTCGAACCCGTGTCCCCTGCATTGGCAGGTGGATTCTTAACCACTGTGCCACCAGGGAAGCCCACACATGGAAGCCCACACATGGTGGTTCTATTTTAATTTTTTAAGAAACCTCCATAGTGTTTTCCATAGTGACTACCAATTTACATTCCCATCAACAGTGCACAAGTTTTCCCTTTTCTCCACGATCTCACCAACACTTCTTATTTCTTTTTTTCTTTTTTTTGGCTGTGTTGGGTCTTCATTGCTGCACGTGGGCTTTTCTCTAGTTGCAGAGAGCGGGGGCTACTCTTCACTGCGGTGCACGGGCTTCTCATTGCGGTGGCTTCTCTTGCTGCGGAGCGCAGGCTCTACGCGCATGGGCTTCAGTAGTTGTGGCTTGCAGGCTTAGTTGCTCTGTGGCATGTGGGATCCTCCTGGACCAGGGATCAAACCCATGTCCCCTGCATTGGCAGGTGGACTTCCAACCACTGAGCCACCAGGGAAGTCCCAACACTTCTTATTTCTTGTCTTTTTGACAACAGCCATTCTAACAGGTGCGAGGTGATATCTCATTGTGGTTTTTTTAATCATATTGTTTGTTTCTTTGCTATTGAGCTATATGACTTCTTTATATATTTTGGATATTAATCCCAATTTGCATATACTTTCTCCCATTTAGTAGGCTGCCTTTTCATTTTGTCAATGGTTTCCTTTGCTTCGAATAAGCTTTTTAGTCTGAAGTAGTCTCACTTGTTTATTTTTGCTTTAAAGGCAATGCCTTCGATTTTTGGATCAAATCTAAAAAATCATCACCAAGACCTATATCAAGGATCTTACTACCTATGTTTTCTGCTAGGAGTTTTATAGTTTCAGGTCTTACATTCAAGTCTTCAATCTATATTAATTTTTGTGTATGGTGTAAGATAGTGGTCCAGTCTCATTCTTTTGAATGAGAAAACTATCCAGTTTTCCCAGCATCATTTATAAAGTGTCTGTCCTTTCCCCATTGTATATTCTTGGCTCCTTTGCATAAATTAATCGACCAATATCCGTGGGCTCATTTCTGAGCCCTCTATTCTGTTCCATTGGTCAATGTGTCTGTTTGTTATGCCAATACCATACTGCTTTGATTACTACAGTTTTGATATAGTCAAAATCAGAGCACATAATTTCTGAAGTTTTGTTCCTTTCTCAAGATTGCTTCGACTATTCTAGGTCTTTTGTAGTTCCATACAAATTTTAGGATTGTTTGTTCTATTTCTGTGAAAAATGCCATTGGAATTTTGATAGGGATTGCATTGAATCTGTATATTGCTTTCGAGGGTATGGACGTTTTAATAATATTAATTCTTCCAATCCATGAGCACAAGTATCTTCCCATTTATTTATTTTCTTCAATTTCTTTCAACAATGTCTTATAGTGTTCAGTGTAGAGGTCTTTCATCTCCTTGGTTAAATTTATTCCTGGGTATTTTATTCATTTTCATGCAGTTATAAATGGGATTATTTTCTTAAGTTTGATAGTTTATTATTAGTGTATAGAAATGGAACAGATTTTTTTATACTAATATTGGATACGGCAACTTTACTGACTTCATTGATTAGATCTAACAGTTATTGGAAGTGTCTTTACACGGTTTTCTACAAGATCATGTCATCTGCAAACAGAGACAGTTTTACTTCTTCTTTTTAAATTGGATGTCTACTTCTTTTTCTTGCCTAAATGCTCTGTCTAGGGCTTCCAGTACTATGCTGAATAAAAGTGGTGAGAATAGGCATCCTTGTTTTGTTCCTGATCCTAGAAGAAAATCTTTCAGCTTTTACTGTTGAGTATGTTAGCTGTGCGCATGTCATATATGGCCTTTATTGTGTTGAGGTATGCTCCCTCTCTGCCCACTTTGAGGGTTTTTATCACAAATGGATGTTGCATTTTGTAAAATGCTTTTTCTACATCTGTTGAGATGATCATGATTTTTATCCTCCATTTTGTTAATGTGGTGTATCACACTGACTGATTTGTGGGTGTGGAACCATACTTGCATCCCTGGAATAAACCCCAGTTGATCATGGTGTAAGATACTTTTAATGTATTGTTGAATTCAGTTAGCTGATATTTTGTTAAGGATTTTTGCATCTCTGTTCATCAAGGATATTGTCCAGTAATTTCTTTTCTTGTGGTGTCTTTGTTTATTTTTGGTATCAGAGTAATGCTGGCCTCACAAAAATTTGGAAGTTTTCCGTCCTCTTCTAGTTTTCGGAAGAGTTTGAGAAGGACTGGTATTAATTCTTCTTTAAAGGTTTGGCAGAATTCACCAATAAAGCTATCTGGTCCTGACTTTTGTTTATTAGAAGGTTTTGGGTTTTTCCGGGGTTTTTTTTGTTTTGTTTTTTATTACTGATTCAATCTCCTTCTTAAAAATGGGTCTTTTTGGATTTTTATTTCTTCCTGATTCAATCTTAGTAGGTTGCATATTTCTAGAAATGTATCCATTTCTTTTAAGTTGTCCAATTTGTTGGTGTATAATTGCTCATAGTAGTAGTCCCTTATGTTCCCTTGTATTTCTATGGTATCAGTTATAATGTCCCCTCTTTCATTTCTGATTTTATGTGAGTCACCTCTCTTTTTCTTGGTGAGTCTAGCTAAAGGTTTAGCTAAAGGTCTATCAATTTTGTTTATCTATTTCACTTATTTCCACTCTGATTTTTGTTATTTCCTTCCTTCTACTAACTTAGGGCTTTGCTTGTTTTTCTTTTTCTAGTTCCTTGAGGTATAAGTTAGGCTGTTAGAGATTTTTCTTGTTTCTTGAGGTGGGCATTTATTACTGTAAATCTTCCACATAGAACTGCTTTTGCTTTGTCCCATAAGTTTTGATATGTTGTATTTCCATTTCATTTGTCTCAAGGTATTTTATTTCTCTTTTGACTTCTTCTTTGACCCACTGGTATTTGATAGCATGTTGTCTAATCACTACACATTTGTGAATATTCCAGTTTTATATATACATATAGTTGATTTACAATGTTGTGTTAATTTCTTGTGTACAGCAAAGTGACTCAGTTATGCAAATGACATTTTTTCATGCTTTTCATTATGGTTTGTCACAGGATATTGAATATAGTTCCCTGTGCTCTACAGCAGGACCTTGTTGTGTATCTAACCTATAGGTAATAGTTTGCCTCTGCTAACCCCAAACTCCCATTCCTTCCCTCTCCTAACCCCCCCACCCCCACCCCTTGGCAACCATCAGTCTGTTCTCTATGTCTGTGAGTCTGTTTTTGTTTCATAGGTATATGTGGAATCAAAAGTATGACACAAATCAACATAAGTTATATCATATAGTATCTGTCTTCCTCTTTCTGACTTACTTCACTTAGTATGATAATCTCTAGGTCCATCCATGTTGCTGCAAATGGCATTATTTCATTCCTTTTTTATGGCTGAGTAGTATTCCATTGTATATATGTACCACATCTTCTTTATTCATTCATCTGTTGATAGACATTTAGGTTGTTTCCATGTCTTGGCTATTGTAAATAGTGCTGCTGTGAACATAGGGGTGCATGTATCTTTTCAAACTATAGTTTTGTCTGGGTATATGCCCAGGAGTGAGATTGCTGGATCATATGGCAACTCTATTTTTAGTTTTTTGAGGAACCTCTATACTGTTTTCCATAGTGGCTGCACCAATTTACATTCCCACCAACAGTATAGGAGGGTTCCCTTTTCTCCACACCCTCTCCAGCATTTGTTATTTGTAGACATTTTAATGATGGCCATTCTGACTGGTGTGAGGTGGTACCTCATTGTAGTTTTGATTTGCATTTCTCTAATAATTAGTGATGCTGAGCATCTTTTCATGCATCTATT
This sequence comes from Globicephala melas, assembly GCF_963455315.2. Taxonomy (NCBI): domain Eukaryota; kingdom Metazoa; phylum Chordata; class Mammalia; order Artiodactyla; family Delphinidae; genus Globicephala; species Globicephala melas. Next base: position 34,228,405 of record NC_083322.1, read on the forward strand.
GGCCGTCTGTATGTCTTCTTTGGAGAAATGTCTATTTAGGTCTTCTGCCCATTTTTTGGTTTAGGTTTTTTTTTTTGGTTACTGTTGAGTTGCATGAGCTGTTTGTATATTTTCGAAATTAAGCCCTTGTTGCTTGCATTGTTTGCAAATATTTTCTCCCATTCTGTAGGCTGTCTTTCTGTTTTGTTTATGGTATCCTTTGATGTGCAAAAGCTTGTAAGTTTGTTTAGGTCTCATTTGTTTATTTCTGTTTTTATTTCTATTGCCTTGAGAGACTGACCTAAGAAAACACTGGTATGATTTACATCAAAGAATGTTTTGCCTATGATCTCTTCCAGGAGTTTTATGGTGTCATGTTTTATGTTTAAGTCTTTAAGCCATTTTGAGTTTATTTATGTGCATGATGTGAGGGTGTGTTCTAACTTCATTGATTTACATGCAGCTGTCCAACTTTCCCAGCACCACTTGCTGAAGAGTCTGTCTTTTTCCCATTTTATATTCTTGCCTCCTCTGTCGAAGATTAATTGACCATAGGTGTATGGGTTTATTTCTGGGCTCTCTATTCCATTCAATTGATCTGTATGTCTGTTTTTGTGCCAATGTCACACTGTTTTGATTATTGTAGCTTTGTAGTATTGTCTGAAGTCTGGGTGGGTTATGCCTCCTCCTTTGTTCTTTTTCCTCAGGGTTGCTTTGGCAATTCTGGGTCTTTTATGGTTCCATATACATTTTAGGATTATTTGTTCTAGTTCTGTGAAAAATGTCATGAGTAATTTGATAGAGATCCCATTAAGTCTGTAGATTACTCTGGGTAGTAGGGCCAATTTAACAATATTAATTCTGTGAGTCTGTTTCTGTTTTATAAAGAAGTACATTTGTATCCATTTTTTTAGATTCCATATCTAAGTGATATCATATGATATTTGTCTTTCTCTGTCTGATTTACTTCACTTAGTATGATAATCTCTAGGTCTAATCCATGTTGCTGCAAATGTCATTAAGTCATTCTTTTTTATGGCTGATTGCAGGATCATACGGTAGATCTATTTTTAGTTTTTTAAGGAGCCTCCATACTGTTCTTGGATGGATGTTTTGAATATATCTGTTAAGTTCATCATGTTGTTTAAGCTATCCATTGATGAAAGTGGAATATCAAAGTCCCCTACCATTATTGTACAGCTATTTCTCCCTTTAGATCTGCTAATATTTGCTTTATATATTTAGGTGCTCCAATGTTGGGTGCATAAATATATATAAATGTCATATCCTCTTGTTGGGTTGACTACTTATTGTAGTTAAAGTTATTTTTACTACTTTTGTCTTTTAACCTCGTAATTGCTTTATAAGTGATTAATCTACCACATTTACAATGTTAGATTATTCTGAATTTTACTATATATTGACCGTTACCACTGTGATTTATACTTTCATGTTTTCCTGTTACTAATCAGTGCCCTTTCTCTTCAGCTTAAAGAAGTCCCTTTAATGTTTCTTGTAAGGCCAGTCTAATGATGATGAACTTGTTTTGCTTTAGCTTTTTTGGAAAACTCTTTATCTCACCTTCAATTCTGAAGGACAACTTTGCTGGGTAAAGTAGTCCTGGTTGGAAGTTTTCTTTCTGCATTTTGAATACATTGTGCCACTCCCTTCTGGCCTGCAAAGTTTCTGCTGAAAAATCTGCTTATTGTCTTATGGGTGTTCCCTTATGAGTAACAGTTGTTCTTCTCTTGCTACTTTTAAGATTCTCTCTCTGTCTTTAAATTTTGACATTTTCATGATAATGTGTCTTGTGGGTCTCTTTGGGTTCTCTTATTTGGAAATTTTGGGGCTTCCTGAATCTGGATATCTGTTTTGTTCTCCAGGTAAGGGGAGTTTTCAGCCATTATTTCTCAAAATAATTTTCCACGCTTTTCCCTCTTTCTTCTCCTCCTGGGACCCCTATAATATCTTCACCCTTTTTTTTTTTTTTTCATTCTGCTGCTCTGATTAAAGAGTTCCACTGCCTGTTTTTGAGTTCACTGACCCTTCTACTTCATCTAGTCTGCTGTTGAATCCCTCTAGTGTATTTTTCAGTTCAGTTTTGTGTTCTTCAGCTCTGTGAGTTCTATTTGGTACTGTCTCATATTTCCATCTCTTTGTTGAAGTTCTCACTATGTTCATCCATTCTTCTCCTGAGTTTGGTGAGCATCTTTATGACCACTATTTTGAACTGTTATCAGGTAATCATTCATCTCTTCTTCATTAAGAGCATTTTTTGAGAGTTTTTTCGAGAGTTTTTTCTTTCTCGTTTTGCCATTTGAAACATATTTCCGTTTCTTCAATTTCTTTGACACCCTGTGTTGACTTCTATGTATTAGAGAAAACAGCCACCTCTCCCAGTCTTGAAGGAGTAGCCTCACATAGGAGATAAACCTTACTACTGTTCAATCCTGCCCTAGCCTTTGGTTGTCTCTCAAACCTTTGTGATTGTTGAAGCAGCCTATTTTATTTTTAGCAGCTCCCAGTATTTGAGGGTGTGCCAAGACCTAACAGTGTCCCTAAGAGGAGAATTTCAGTCAGCACCTAGGTCCAGGATGATTAGAAGCTAGACCTTAGTTAGCAGCTTTTAAATATATTACACTTCTGTGGGACCACAAGCATAAGTTCACTGGCCACCAATCTAGAGGTATCCCCTGGGTAGCAGTCACAAAATCAGGGCAGACGAGTCTACAAGTTCCTTTCCAGGAGATACTGGTGATCTGCAGCAAGGAAGAGAGGCAGCGCAAAGATGGCATCCATTGACCTCCATCCCCAAGTGTAGCTCTGCAGCCCCCTAGATAAGTGCCAAATCAGAAGCCTGCCCCTCCGGCCAAAGCTCAGTTCAAGCAAACAGGCATCTTTCACAAAAACACTGGGGATGTGTTTTAGTCTTCTGTCTGTGAAGTGCCCTGGGAGTGATAGCTAGCCAAGAACTGTCTCTCCATTGGTTACGTACCGTGGGATCTAGGAACGCAAGACCTGCTGGCCTCCTGAGCTAGGCGATCAGGGAGCGTTCCCTGGCCCCTGGGTGGCAACCATAAAAACTGGCCACCAGATGTGTATAAAAGCTCCCCTGGTGGATACATGGGTGCTCCAGAGCAGAGCGGAGGAAGAGCACACAGACAGCGCCTGCCCTCAGGTTTACATTGCAGGCCCTTAGAGGTGTGTTTAATTGGAAGCCTGCCCCTCAGGCCATAGCTATGAAGATAAGCTAATAGGCTTCTTTCACAGAAAGAGTTTCTTAAGACTATTGCCTCTTGATGTGTGTGGGTAGGTGGGGGGGGGGTGTGTGTGTGGCCATTTAAGAACTCTTTGTCCTTTGGTGATGGTCTTCTGGGACCCTTGAGCATAAGCCCCAGTGGCCACCAGAGCTAGGTGATCTAGAGATATCCCTGGGCAGCAGCCATAAGAATCAGGGTGCTAGAGGAGGGTACAGGTTCCTTTCTGGGAGATACCCAGTGAACTGGAGGGAGGCGGGGTGGGGGCACAGAGATGCAGCCTGCCCACCTCTGTCCCCAGAAAGAACTTCAGTAGGCCCTTAGATGTGTGTTAAATTAGATGCCTGCGCCTCAGGTTGATACTTTAAGTTAAGCAAATAAGTCTCTTTCACATAATGTTTGGTACCTCTCGATTGGTTGTCTTTGCACTGGTCCCAGGTGACAGGTGAGTCACAGCAAACAAGCCCTTTAAGACTTGTTTCTCAGTCACTGTAGCCTTGTTGGTCTCACGGAAACGAGTCCCACTGGTAATTAAATCTAGATGTTTTGGGAGCTCATCTCTCCCTTGCAGGTCTTAAAAGTTGGTGTCTCTGATGTGAGGTTTAAACCCCTCACCCTCAGGGAGAAACTCCAGGTTTTGAGTTCTCTCCTGATTGTGCGTCACTGCACCAGGGGTGGGGTTTACGGTGAGATTGTGTCTCAGCCTCTCTTATCTTCTTTGATGTGGGTTTTTTTTCTCATTTGCCTGATGTGTAGGAGTTGCTCAGCTAGTTTTTAGGGTTCTTTTTAAAGAGGAACTTGTCCACTATGTAGATTTGGTGTGTCTTTGGGAGGAGGTGAGTTCAGGATCTTCCTATATCACCTTCTCCCTGTGTAGAATGTTCTTAGGCTAATATCAGTGACTATTACAGAGCACCCAGGGTTGGCCATGTGACACGAAGTTTTTGTGGCAGTGTGGGAGTAAACAAACACACTAAGAGGAAGCTGACAGTACACACAAGGCTGGGGTCAGGCACAACAACGCTCCAGGCACTTGAGCGTTCCTTAGCAAGAGTCCAAAGGGCTGAGCGGCCCCAGCAGTGACTGTTCCTGCAGGCCCCCATGGAGGCAGGGCAGCACCCCCAGCAGGACGCACAGGCCTCACGCAGGCAGGAGGAGCCTCACTTGAGAAGGCCCAGGATGTGCTCCCTGGCCCTGACAGAAAAGCCGGGCCCCAACCAAAGAGGCACAGCAGTCAACAGACACTGCAGGAAAGATGAAGGGAAACAAGCCGAGTAAAACGTTAGGGCGAAATGAGATACCAAAGCACATTTCAAAGCTGTGCACAGGAGGTAAATCCTGTTATTTATGGGATTAATTTGTGAATCAATGATGCCAGTGTTCCTCTTTCCACATCGCTCTCTCTCCACCCATGTTATCTGTTAATACCATCTGATTTTTTTTTTAAGGCACCATTACAAGTCTTAGATGAACAGGACATTGAAATTATAAGATATAAATACCTCCACCTTAATTTAGCGTACAAAAAACTCCAGAGCCAAGAAAAATGTATGATCTTGTTGTTTGCAATACTCTAGAATCGACAACAGCATATAAACCTGGTCTTCTCATACAAAAAAAAATTGTGTAGCCTTGTTAGTTATAATACTGTAAATTGTGTAAAAGAAGATAAAAACCCTCTTACTTAGCTGCTTCCCAATCCTCTGCACTTCATCAGGGCCACCGCCCCCCCCCCCACCCCCGGCTGAGGTTTCCCTGAGTCACAGCTCATTACCTACTATGACAATTCAGGCAGCAAATGGCAGAACTACCAAAAGAAATGCTGTAAGTGGTGGCGGTTGCTGTTTGTACGTCTGGTTTTGTGCCCCCAAGAACGTTATTTCCCTGTTGCTGGAAGCCTCATCGAAACCAAAGATGTTTCCATTTATGATCACCCTGCCATCTTCATGAGTGGCACAGACAGCCAAGTATTATCCTATGTATTAGGATCTGGAAAATTAAACCCTGTTTTCTAGTCTTGACTCTGTCACTAGTAGGCTCAGTGACCTTGAGCAAGTCATTTCACTCAGTGTCCATATGCATAGAATGTGGGGGAAAATGATCTCCAAGTTCTTTTCAAGCACTCCGTTTCTATGATGATACAACCTACTATTATCTATAAACAAACAGTAGATTTTAAAGCTCAGGGTCTTTTCTTGGCCTTGAAGAGAGCCATTGCTTGATTAACACAAAGGTCAAAGCACAGTGGAAAGTTAATTAATGCTGAACAGGAGTTGACTCCAAGCCAGCTAAGTCCCAGGAGCAGATGGTCAGATAGCATGTGTTTGTTTGTTAGGTGAAGAGAAAGCAAAGATGGATACAGGTAGTGGAGAGGCTATGCAAAGGCACACAGACAAGAATATGATCGTTTTAGAGATAAGAGTGGCTCGGTATTGTTGGAGCAGGAAACCCAGGTAGAAAGCCTTAAATTTTCTATTTCAGAAATGAGGAGGTAGGGACAGCATCAGTGGTAATAATACGGTATCAGTGTGGGTCAGGCAGGATGACTCTGAGGAATATTAAAGAAGGTGGGATTAGTAAGAGTTGATAAGACCCTGGAGAAGCAGTGATGGGAAGAGAAGAGTCAAGTGTGACTTCCTGGAGCTATTGACCAGTTAAGCCTGAGAACACTCAAATAGAGATGTCCAAGAGGTGGCTGGAGACACTAGTTTGGAGATTGCGCCATAGAGCTGGGCTAGGGAGTAAGGCGTGCCTGAAACTCTTAAGAGTGAGTAAAATCAAGTAGCCCAGGAAGAATGTCCCGAATGAAAAGAGAAGAGCTGCAAGGGAACAACAGCATTTAAGGAAAGGACTGAGCACTTAACAAGGGAGCAGAAACTCCAGCAAAGGGATGTGCGTTGGAAGCAAGAGAGAAAAATATTTCCGGTGTCAGCTCTGTTTAGCCAGAGAACTTTCAAGGATGGAAATGAATAGCAGTGAGATAAGGAGTGACGACTGAATAGAGAAGTAGGGACTACAAATGCAGATAGCTTTTCAGGAAATCTGTGAAGGGAAAGAAAAACCTGAGGAAGCACTACAAAGGGACGCAGAATTGAGAAAGAGACATACACAAACACTTGGATAAGCTCACAACATATATGCTGTGAGACAGGGAAGACTTGCGTAATTGCAAGAGTTAAAACAATATGGGAAGGGGTACTCAGAGGACTAAGTGGATGGCAGGACCTGCAGTAACAGGATGTGCTGCAGCAGAAGGGAGCCATCTGTTCCTTTGAGATGGGAGGTAAAAACAGGTTCAGATTATTTAGGTAAGTTTAGGTAAGTTTGCGGGAGAGGCTCGAGGTGGAGAGATACTGAGGAAATGCTGGATGGCCTCCTCTCCCCAGGCAGAGTGAGGGCAAGTTTCAGAGAGCTTTGTTGAAAGAGTAGCAACAAAATGAAGCAGTCATTGTGGAAAACGGGAGAGGGCAGGTCTGCACAGTTTGCTGCTGTATCCTGGTACCTGAGGGTCTGTGAGAATCCAGTTGAGACCCAATACCACACATGGGTAGTGACAGTGCTTTTTATGGATATCAAGCCTTCTTCACTATTGTTCAGCTCCTTGGTATAGAGAGAAGGTGAAAAGACAGTGTAGATTTGGGGTTCTGAAAGACAAGTATGTCAGAATGACAGGGTCTCAAGCAAGTTACGAGACTCGTCAAGAGATCCAAATATATATATATATATATATATATATATTCCAAATACATATAAAAAGAATATATTAGAATATATTTAAATGTATATTGTTTGCATATATATTAAATGCCATCATATAGATACTATTATGTGTATATATATATATATATATATAATAAAATGGTCAACTGGGGTTCAAGAGCCAGTATGTTCATATTTATTTCTGACTAAAACTATAGTTTTTTTAAAAAGTAACAACAGTAATCAAAGGCACTAGGTTAAAGAATAAAATTGCACTGCTGTACAGAATTTAGTGCACAAGCCTGGGCACATGGCAGACCCTTAGTAAATACCTGTTGACTTGAAGAAATTCGTTTGTAGGGCCTGAGGCAAAGATTCCTTTTGGGTTTACTTTCACTTCTCCTACCACTCTACAGAACACATTTTCTAGGAGATAGCTACCACAGACGTTAAAAAGTTCTTTCTAAAGTAACTACTCTTCTGTCATTCCAAAATACAATTTCTGCATCCCTCACTGAGCATAATTATTAGGAAAAAAAATAAACTTCAACTTCTAGTGTCAACTTTAAATTATGTTATGTTATGGGATGTTATTCCCCAAGAGGGCCGGTTCCTCCAGTTTGATTTCCCAAGAGAAGTCAGAGTAGAAATTTAGGCAGGTTTAATACATGGTTGGAAAAGTAGGATATTAATCCATTTTGCTCTTTTCTTTCAATTATCTTCACATTTCCCCCAAACTCCTGGATTTCTCAGTCTTTAGGAGACAACTACTATTTATTTGTATGAATATTTTTCCCTTCAAAATAGGAAATGATTAATTTCCCTGAGCAAACTTTTATAATTTTTCGATTTTTTTTTCTTCTAATTGCTTCCTATATCCACTTGAGAGAGGTCTACCACCTTCCATTTTCCCTTCTGTCAAGTGTACAAGAAGTAGGGAAGCCCGTACAACTTACAAAGGCCCTGTGCTGGGAAGGGGCCTGAGGCCACACTCTGCTGTATATCAATTAAAATCCCTTCGGAAGATTGATTAGTCTGAAACATTTTTCACCAGGTTGTTGACTTTGATTCTTTCCTCTGTTTTCTCCCATACTTATTTATGGAGAGTTACATTAAGATTATTCAAATGGTGGCAGGCAAAACCATGAAGTTAATTTTCTCCATGCCTCTGTGTCCTGGTATTGCTGATAATGCCTTGGTAAAAGAATATCATTAAAATGTAAAAATAAGTACAACAGTAACTTAGGGATTTACTATTTAATATAATTTTTAAGGTAGAAATTTGAATACGTCCTCAATTTAATATGAGCAAAAATTAAAAAGCTATTTACGAAAATGTGTCCTCTGCATTATGAAAACTGCACACAGACATGTAAGTAAGTTTACAAGACAAGTATGTTACAAAAGAAATTTATACTACGAAGAATGTTATACTACAAAGAATGCTTAGGATGCAAAGGGAGCTAGAGCAGGGATCCTTGTTTATTTCCAAGTGCCATGACACGAACTAATATTTTTAAATGTGTAAAATGAAATATAAAAGATTTCAATGGAAACCAATTATGCTGGAATAGTTATCATAGTATTAAAAGTTGAGATAAATATGTGCTTTTTTTAACACAGTAAAAACAAGATCTAGAGATGATCTCATAACTACTATAATTTTAAAGTAGTGACTAACATAAATAATATTTCATGATTTCTGAAATAACTGTAATGTAATGTAAAAATATCAGTCCCAGGTACTACTAACGCTACTTAAGTTTATTGCTTTCATTTATAATTAAGGAAAATTTAGCATTTCCTTCAAAGTTTAGAGGTTACTGACATTAAGTGGACTTTTTTTTTCCCCCATCAAAGTCATGGGCTCCCCTCAAAGCTAAGAACTCCTGAACTGGAGGATTGTAAGTGGATCTTTCAAATAGCTTCCTTGTGTATTCAACTGAACCCTTCTATATAAAACATTTTTCATCTTACAGGAGTTTTTCAGAAATATGGCAACTTTATACCACGAGCTCCCCTCTATCCTATTTCATACTATACTAGTTGAGAGTTATATAAATTAACTATAAAAGGTCCTCAAAACTGTCATAGTTTAACACTGTATGTAAGTATTAAAATTAATGAGAAAACTTCTAAGAGAAGCTAGTGTTTTTGTGTTACCTCAATTAGTTTTAGGACTCAGGCAGGGTCATTTAAGAATGCGGTTTTTTAAAAAAAAACAAAGTAACTATGTATTCTGAAAGAAAAGAAATCAACTCAAATATCATGAGAATCTAATTCAACCTAGAAAAGAATCACCGTTAAAGTCTTGGGTCTTAGAGAATTTGGGAGTTGCTTCTTTTAAGCTATATACCGATACAAACATACAAACTAAGAATAGTTTCAGATAGTTTTGTCTGAAAAGAGTATTAAAACATTTTTATTGAAAATGTCATGAATCACTGCCATTTGAGTTCCTCTAAATTGCGTAAATTGTTGAGTGAAATCAGGCAAAAGTTCTAACTGAAATGAGTCAGGAGGGAGGAAAGACAGAAAGTAAGAAAAAGAAATGAGGAGGCAGGGTGTTGAAAGACTGACAGACAGGTGGACAAAGATACAGAAGGTATGCTTTAGAATAACAACCAAAATAAGATAACCAAAATTCTGGGCTCGCAGGCCAGATCTTTAAAGATGGAAGCTTCTCTGATGAGTGTACAAAGCAGACGTATTTCTAGACGTGTTCCTGTTCCTTAAGAATCTTCTTTTTCAAAAATTCTTTGTTCAAAGTTTATTTCCCTCCAATATTACAGTTCTCTATTCATAAACATTTTAGTGTCTATTTAGCCAATAAAACACTAGATCCTTTAAGTGTATAGAGAGAGCGGTGGCAGGCACACCAAGGAAGGAATTGGGGAAAAAAAAATCTAATAATAAAACACTAGGGAAAAAGAAGGAAATTTACAACAGCACCAAAGATAACAATAAAAAAATATAGTATTACTGAAACAGTTTTAGTTAAAGACAAAGGTATGTGAATAATCTATTTAGGTTTAAAATTCTGAATTTTCTCTTTCCTCCAGATTGTCAACGGGCAGACCACATGGCATTTAGACGTGAACTGAGGTACAAATGATACATCAGTATTTTCTTCAGTTCATCAGCTGAGGTAAATATTTTTATTCTTCTATCCTTAAAAATGAAACTAATTTTTAAAAAGTGAAAAACACTTTAGCTAAAGTAAAAATTTAGGCTAAGGTGAAACACAAAATGTAACGAAAATGTTTTGATTTGTCATGAGCATCTAAGATAAAGTTTTGCCCTAGGTGGTCACCTCTAATATTTGACGACAAATTATATTAAGTGAACAATGCTCTCTGATACTATTTTTCTTCATAAACTACAAGAGACTAATGAGTCACCAGTCAGTTTTCGTCAGAAGATTCAAAACATCCTGCATCTCTTCCCAAAAACTTCTTCCTTTGGGAATTGTAGTATTATGCAGTGTCTAGTGCTATTATTATAACTAGGAAATAATATTTTGAAATCCTTCTAAAATGAATGGAAACTTCTAGCATACTTTACATCATTACAAATGATAATTATAATTACAAATGATAAAATAGTTTCTTAGATAGATAGAAGGTTTGCAAAACTGTAAATCCACAATGTCAACTCCTACTGGTCATTTGAAAGATCACCGGTTAAATAAATACAAAGTGCCTCATATGTGTAAGCCTCCTACAGAAGGCACTGGAAAAGATAACGGCAAAATGCAGGGGACACGGGTTCGAGCCCCGGTCCGGGGGGGGGGGTCCCGCGGGCCGTGGCCGCTGGGCCTGTGCTCCACGGCGGGAGAGGCCACAGCGGTGAGAGGCCCGCGTACCGCACGTACACACAAAAAAATGTGGCCACTTTTTGCTAATGATCTAAAATCTGAGAGGGGTGATAAGAAATAGATACAGAAATCAATAACTACAAAATAGGCACCTTCTAATGGACCTCTTCTGCTTCACCTACTCAAGGACATCCTTGTCCTGCAGAATCTACCAACTTCTTCTCCTCTACTAGCTCATTACCAATAACACTCGACCAACACATCCCATTTCTAAAAATATTCCCCTTTAGCTCACAGCCCTTTTACTATTCTCCTCTAGGAAAACTCCTTGAACAGAGTAGCCTAGACTTGCAATCTTTAATTTTTCTCTTTTCATTCTCTCTAGAACCCACTTCGATCAGACTTTTGTCCCCCTCACAACACCAAAAGTATGATGGTTCCCAATGACCTTCACAGGACAATGTCAGTGGTCACTTCTTATTCATCTTACTGGTCTTCTCAGTTGCCATTTGACACATGATCACTCCCTCCATCTTGAAATACATTCTTCATTTGGTTTCCAAGTGGCCCCCTCTTTATTGGTTTCTTCTCCATTGCTGACTATTTATCCCATTTTTTTCAGTTCCTCTTCATTTTCTGATGCCTACACATTGGACTGGTCCATAGCTCAGTTCTTGGAATACTAATCAACTTCCTGGGCAGTAGTTCGCAACCCTACATGTATATTAGAATCACGTGGGGAGCTTCTAAAGGATGCTGATGCCTTGGCCCCACTCCACTCCAAATGAATTAGATCCTCTGGGGTCTATACCCAGAGTCATATTGCACATCCTACTCCCTTTGCCCAGAAATTCTTACTCCAGGTACCCAGGTGCTGGAATTGAGAACCAAAATCCTAGGGGATCCCATCCACTGAACATTCTGTACCCTGATGACTCACACAACACCTCAGGATGCAGAGCTTTCCTCTCACCTCCAAACTCCTCTATCCAACCACTTAGTTCACATCACCACTTAGAACGACCATGGGCATCTCAAGTCCAACATGTTCAGACCAAACCCTGTTCTTCCCATCTCTGTCAATGGTAAATCCATACTTTCAACCGCTCAGGCCAAATAACCTGGAGTCATCCTTAATCCCTGTCTTATTTTCTCTCACAGTGAAATATCATCCTTCAAGAAATCTTACTCTGCCTTCAAAATACATCCGTATACAACAGTATCTCACCACTTCCACCACTGCCACCCTGATCCAACCCCATCATCTCCCATCTGAATTACTGCAAGAGTCACATGGCAGGCCCCCCTTCGTTGGCCACTGGGTACCTGGAGTCTACTCTCAGCACAGAAGGCAGGTGATACTTAAAAATGGTAAGTCAGGTCATGTCAGTCATCTGCTCAAACCTGTCACTGGCTTCCCACCTCGCTCAAATCAAAATCCTTTCAGTGGCTCATTAGGTCCCCCACACTCTGCTCCTCACTTTACTGTTTAGTTCTTAGAGATATTTGATTTTAGAATACGACAGCTGAAGGTATCCAGGGTCTTTCGTTACCTTCAGGAATAACACAAGCTCTAACAGGATTTTGATAGTACCTTAAGGATTTTGTTACTACCTTAGAAACCTGAGGGAAAGAATCATAACTGTTGCTGGATTTTCAAAGAAGCCCATGAACCAAATATAATCAGAATCTCTAAGAGACTATCACAATTAAATTAATTGGAATTTTGATTGTCTTAACCTTTTAAAGCCTTTGCTGGTGATAGTAATTCAGCGAAGAGTAGACCACATTAAAACACAAATATACTTTCAAAACATTTTAAAATTAAGCTACTGGATTCTGCAGTAGTTTCCTTACTCATGTTTCCTACACTTTTCTTCTAACTCTTTAACTGCGTGTTTACGTTCTATTTCCTGTCTTATACTATACTGTGTGTCAAAGCTATGGTTAAATTCAATCGAGGGCCTTAGCAATCTAAAGTATAAGAAGCTATCAACTTCCATCAACTTATGGTCCCAAACACAAGTCAGGAATTTGGAACTCAGAATCATAAATGTCTGCCCTGTCAGTGTCTTCCATTCAAATGCAATTAAGGCTCCTGGAATGAGGTACGAGTGGGGACTTGATAGGCTTTTTAATCATTTCTTCATACCAACGTATTCCATAGAAGTTACTCAAAAAGCTTCTAAGATTAATCAACCGTACAACCCATAAAGAGTGGAGTTACCTAGGTTAACAATTCAGTAAATGCTTCTCTGATTACTCAGTTCTCATGCTTTGATAATGGATGTGCACTTACATAATTCAGTATACTGAACTCTAGATCTAAACGCTAAAGAAATGACATGCTGGCTTGTCAATAAGGGTATCATTATTGCCTTCTTAAATCTTCAACCTTTCCCCCTCTCCAGGATCTTTTCCATCCAAATGTAAACACACACAAACCTTTCCCATCTTAGAACAAAACAACCCTCCGTGGACTCTGGCCTTTCTAGAGCTATTGTCGTCAGTGTGTTTCAACCACAACCCCCATCATTCTGGCTTCTCCATAAAAATGGCTCTTAATTAGGTCACCAAATGACATCCACATTGTTAAATCCAACAGAATTATTTCAGTTCTCATCCCACTGAGGCTGTCAGCAATAACTGGGGCAATTTTGGGTGCAGGCCTCTTCCTCGAGTTAAAACATTTCTTCTCTGGCCTCCATGACACCACCCTCTCCAGTTTGTTTCTTCTCTCACCTTTCTTACTGATTCCTCTGGGCCAGATCATCTTCCTCGTCTCTTCTTTCTGACCTCTCCCCTAGGCTATCTTATCAGTGCCACGGCCTCACTCTGACGTCACCGCTGGAGAAAAGTTTGAACTTTCCATGGGACTGTCTCCCAAGTGCTCAAGCTGGATCCACGCTCCCATCCCACCAAGCTGGCTACCTGCCAGTGATCCCTGAGTCACTCAGTTCTCAGCCATGCAACCTTTGCTCTTAAATCTCTATTTGAGAACTCTCATCCAGATGCATCGTTTCAAATATCCCCTCTATGAGAACAAATATAAACTTAGTATGCTTGCCCCTAACTCCTTCGCTGAAGCTCCAGTGGTATACTTCCAAATGTTCTTGGATTGCACAGCATTATTTGAAATTGAACAGGTCTAAAACTCAACTCATGGTCAGCCTCAAACTATATTCAGCTATTCTTCATGATTTCCTAATTTCTATTCGTTTTCCCAACTAGTTGAACGAGACGATGAATGGCAGTCCTGCTTAGAACGCATATCTATCTGACTGCTGCTTCAGTTCTATTCAGCTTTAGTCCTGGGCCAGAACCCTTAAACTCAATCCTGAAACCCTAAAGAAAACCTTCACTGCCCACACCTGGTACACCTCTTGGGGTTGAAAACAAACTGTAATCTGAGTAATCTGGGACAAGCCTGGCTGCTGCACCTACCTGTTACTGTTTCACCTAATAAAACATCACCTAAACTTACCATCACCAGATAAAGAAAAAATTAAAACCTGGATATATTAATAGGGTCATTAGATTTATGCAATTCTTCTTTCCACTTAGCCTATTATTCTGAAGCTGGGTTTCTAAACAGTCTCTTCACTCAGCTACCCCACACCCCAGTGCTTCCTGGCCAATCTATCTGTATCTCCATTGTTTTGTTTCCTCCCCACCCATCTCCTGAGTGAATGCTAAGCTAATTTAAATTGTTAGAGCAGTGGGCTAAGCGTGCCTACAAAACCAAAACACCATAGGTGGAGTCCACATCCAGTGGCTAGCTGTGTCTATCTCTTCTTTAACATGGCCCACAAAGCTGTCAGTTATTAGAAAAGAAGCACTCCAAGATTTGAGGCATATTTTGAGGCGTTTCTATGTTTCAAATGTCAAATATATATATATATATATATATATATATATATATATCAGAACCTTGTAAAATCTTTGCTTTTCATCAAATGCATGGATATGAGAATAATTTACTGTAGATCATAAATTACAAAGTTAACCTATTTTCCTAAACTCAAAAGGAAGTGTACTTAAATACTTACTTTTGGTCCTAAAGTAACACTTAGCACTTATAAATACTTTGATAGATAATTGTTTTAAGGACAGCTGAGTCAATCCTTCAAGTAAATAAGAAGCAATGATTATATGTGCAGAGTAACATAGTCAAGTTTGGTCATGCCTGCTCTCCACACACACATTCAAACACCCTTCTCTTTGTGTTACTGTTGTTCCAGTTAGCTTGCTGGCTGAGCAATGAAATTTATTAAAATCCTGTTTTCCACTGGACTGGTAAATATTGCATCAGCAAGCAGAATTCTAAACCTTTCTCCCACACAATTATTCTGACATGGAATGGAAGGCACTGTGCCTGAGAAAACAGAACAAAACAAAACACAACATCATCCAAGCAAGTTAAGTATTTTGAGGGATGCAGCAATATATCGTGCTAAAGTTGCAGGAAACTTGTTTCTGAAATCTCAGATTATAATACTATGGTCACATCATGAAGTCCTATTATTATCATTCCACTAAAATACTAGTACTTCTACAAGAGAATTTTTTATGGGGGAAAAAGTGAATAAGATTTTATAATACTATTAAAACTAAGAATGAACCATTCAATTCCAAGTTTACCTTTCTAATTTTTTTTTTATGGTTTTAGGATTTGGGCACGTATAGTTGACTGAAAAACCATACGGAATAATGAGAAAACCTGATGGGGCTGGAAGACAGGAGTTCTGAGTTCCAAGTCTGCCCTGCCTCAGCTGAGTTTCTTTTTTACCTTTCTTTTAGCTCAAATATCTGCTCTCCCTTTTATCTCCCCTAAGGCTTTCAGCAGTTCCTGAGGTTTCAACCATAATGTCTGTGAAATGTTAAAGAATAAGTATCTGTGTTCTCCAATTTATGTTCCTTACCTGGAAAATGTTATGTTTCAACATTTATGATAAGTCAGGCACTAGGCTGTGTGCTCGAAGCTAAAAGATGACTAGAACAGAATCTTTGCCTTCAGTGAGATTACATTTTAGTGCCGAAGACAGAGAGTAAAAGAAACAAACTCCAGTATCATTTTGTATTTGGAGGATACTATGGGGACCCAAAAGAAGAGCAATTAGCCCAAAACTGGGGCATCAGGAGATGATGCTCGAGTTCTGAAAAAAATGTGTAGAGGTCAAGAAGGCAAAGTAAGTTATAAGAACATTCCAGGATGAGGGAAGATGAGCAGCAAAGGCATTCAGCTGTGTCATTAACCATGTGTGCAGGGAACTTCAAGCATGCAGAGAAGGCACAATTTCAAGTGCAAGGAGTTAAGTCAGGGTTTGCAGATGATGAGGAGAGAAGGGGAAATGGTGAGGTCAAGGAAGGAGGGCGAGGGATCTATCTGAATCACCTAGTGGGCTTTTCAAACTGTCCTGCTCAGTTGTGCTATATCTCCTTTGAAGGCTGTGTGCCCCACCCAGACTGCCTCCCGGTCATGGCTGTACTCCTTCTACTGGTGACATGATGCCTGTCCCTATGGTAGTTGCGAAATACGGCTACACTATGAATGCAAGGGGAAATGCACTGAAAAGAAGAGGAACAGAGGAACAGGAGTCTAAAAACAAGACCGAGGAAAGGTAAGAAGCCAAGAGACTAGTTTAAAGAAAGGGAAGCAGAGAGAACGAGTAAAATGGGAGGACTGGGCTTAAGTCCCTCTCTATAGGTCCAAAGCTTTCCTAAAGAACTTGTTAGCATCCCCAGCTCAACAAGTCTAAAACCAATTCATCGTTTTATCTATGGTAATAGTTCATTACTAAAATACAAAAAGATTATAAAGGCAATCAGAGTACAGATGCTTAACACATCGCAGTATTCTGGGTTTACATAATTGCAACCATAGAATTTCTGCATCATGGAGAAAAAAGAAATACGTTTCGTGATATAAAATGATGTCCTTCAGAGAAGTTGTAAGTATCTGGCTACATAGTTTTGGAAGAACAGGGCATCCCAGGCTGCCTGTGGACTGGTCCTTTCCAGTCTCATCTTTGCTACTTTGACTCATCAGCAAAATACTATTTGTGGTTCTCTGAACAAAATACATTATTTCACAAGCCCCCTTCAGCCTTGAATGCCTCTTTCAACTCCCTAACCTTGTCTTATCCTTCAGGTCTCCATCCAGGCATTGCCCTGTCCAGAGAGCTGACATTCCTGACCCTTCCTTCCCTGTGTGCTCCTTCATGATGATGATGATAACAGCAGAGCCTGGCCCGGATGAAGTATATGCTAACTCAACGGAATGCAACATCAACTCAACTCCTCTTCACAACCGTCCTATGATACAGGTAACTATTTCTATCCCCATTTTACAGATAAGACACTGAGGCACAAAGAGATTAAGTAACCTACCCGAGGATACAACATGGGCCACTGGTAAAGCCAATATCTGAACCCAAGAAGACTGGTTCTAGAGTCTGTGCTCTAATCACCAGGCTATGCTGCCTCTAGGATTTAAAACGAGACTGTTCTTAGATATTGCCATGTATGCAATGCTCCTGACACTTTTCTGCAGCATTTATGTTCAATGAGCTGCTGGGATGGGATATGCAATTTCTCTATAAGTACTAAATCTATATTTTAATATGAAGTATGTTAACTATCAAATAATCCTAAAAAGTATAAAAATCTCTTTCCAAAAATATCTTCGTTGAAACTTAATTTTTACAAAAACATACAGCTATAACTGGCACACCTAAGATGTGTTAGGATTTACTATTCCCATAAGAAAAGTCATCTTAGCGTCTAATGAAAACCCTTGGTAATTTGAATATTATAAGATACTAAATTATACTATAATTATTTCAAAGGTCAAGAATCTTAAACATTTAGTCTTAAAACTTTCTACCTGGGTGATGCAATCAGGAAATTGAAGTATGTATGAAAATATTTAATTATATAAACAAGTAGAAATCTACTAATTTAATAATCTTTAAATAAAATGTACAATATTTTCCCACATGGGTTTTTTCCCCTCTATTTCATAAAAGGAACTTTTTTAAAGAACATTTTTTTTAATGAATATGAGTACATATTTTAACTTTCCAGTGCTAGTTTCAAGGAAGTAGTTTGGAATAAAACATAGTACTGAACACCACTGTAAATTTTTAAAAACTGGACTCAGACCCAATCCAGTCTCTTCAGAAATTTATGATCTAGTAGGGAAGGAAAATGGACACAGAACACAGGTATGAGAACTGTTTTTAAAATTTTAGAAGAATTTAAAGAAGGCAAATGTTTACTAATCAGAAGATCCCTGCCTGACCCACAGCTGCAATGATATCAATGTCCCATGTGATGTTAGAATGGCCACTAAATTACCTTTTCCTCAGAGAACTTTAAGGCAAAATGCCATAGTGGTTTCGAGCATAGACTATAGAGCCAGAATGATCTGGGGTTGAGTCTCATTTCTATCAATTTCTATCATGTACTAATTTGACTTTGGCGGGTTCACTTAACCTTTCTGTGCCTCAGTTCTCTCATTTATAATTAAACAATTATATACAGTTCATAGAGTTATAGTGCTATTAGGAGGATTAAATGAGTTCATGTGAGTGAAGTAGGTGGAACAGTACCTGGTATACAGAATGAACCTACATAACTAACTATGAATCAACATAGCTTAAAAAGAGAACCTGATGAAACACATGTCTATTTGTACTGAGGCCTTAAATAACCCACATTTCAAGACATATGAAAAGATGCCACCAGCCCACTGACCCAGTTATGTGGCTGGGTCCATCCTTACCTCTGTATAAGCAATGGACCCACATCATAGCAGTGTTTTCCAAACTTGGTCAGCAAAGCAGCCCTTAGTGCCCTTAATGAAAGACTGTGAAAGAGTTATACATTTAATTCCACCATCTGAACCAGAACAATGTCCCTCTGGTTGTCAATATTGTAAATCATAACCGCAAGCACCATTTATCCAGAAAAAAACACACATTGCCAATCTGGGCAAGGTTAACTGTTTTCAGCGAATATTGTTTTGCTAGCATTTGCTCACTTTGCTATAAGAACAGGCATAGACGACGAAGATTTAAGAAAAATGTGAAACAAAAGGAAAAACATAAAATGAGAAAAGTCTAGTAATTAAATCCCCCGTTGATTTTTAAAAAATAATTTCTATCCATTTTTAATAGTATCACAAATCAAGCCTGTTCAAGACCTACTGTTCTGACATACAGGCCTCCTGAAATCCAGATATTATCTCTGTTTATCGAAACTATTTACAATAGCCAAGACATGGAAGCAACCTAAGTGTCCATCGACAGATGTATGCATAAAGAAGATGTAGAATATATACACAATGGAATATTACTCAGCCATAAAAAGGAATGAAATAATGCCACTTGCAGCAACATAGTATGATAATCTCTAGGTTCACCTAAGTGAAATAAGCCAAAGACAAATATCGTATGTATAGATGACAAATATATGATATTGCTTATATGTGGAATCTAAAAAAATGATACAAATGAACACACTTATGGTTACCACGGGGAAAGTGGGGGGGGAATAAATTAGGAGTTTGCAATTAAAATATAAACAAACACTACTACATATTAGATAAACACAAAGGACCTACTGTATAGCGCAGAGAACTGTACTCAAGATCTTGTAATAACCTATAATGGAAGAAAATGTAAAAATATATATATATGTGTGTATATATACATATATGTGTGTGTATATATATATATATATATACACACACATATATATATATATAAAAATCTCTTTGCTGTGCACCTGAAACTAACATAACATTGTAAATCAACTATATTTCAATAAAAAGAAATAATTAAAAAAGAATTTCTCCCGTTGCCCTGTTCTATCAGCAGTTATTAGATTTCTACTTGCCCAGAATTCACATATTCTATACAGCAAGAGACCTGTTCTGAGAGTCAAGCAGCTTTGCTATAAAGAAAGCACCACAGAACCCTGGAATCGAACCTAACCTTTTAGATATCTAATCCAAGGCATTTTCTAGAAAAAAGCAGCCCCAGACCCAAGTGCCCCAGCTAGTTGGTGGCAGAGCTGAGGTCCTTTTCCTTTTAATTTGCCATCTACCAGTTCTGTGCTTTTTGTTTGTTTAAACTTTCCTTCAAAACTGAAAGTCAGAAGAAACAATAAAATTTGAAGGCACAACCTTAAATAGCAGCAAAAAGCAGGAAGATGTCTATGTAGTAGGACAATGGAATTTTCATCTAAGTTCAAGTAATCAATCACAATAAAAGGAACCTACCATCAGGCTAAATTGAATAGCGTAAGAGTGAAGTAAATGGGTAGGACATTGTACAGTATGTTTAGACAACTCCACTGGCATTTCCTACTCCTCATACCCCCGATCCAATCTGGAACAGATTTTGTAATAAGAGAAGGATTACAAGGGACTTCCCTTATCCACACCTTTGTAGTGTGGGGAAGAGGAGGATAGTAGAGAAAAAGCAAGGAAGAGGAGAGAGGAAGGGAGAGTAGAATTATATTTCATTTATATTACTTCATTTATATAACTACTGGTTTTCCTCTTCCTTCATATGTTACTTACAAAGCTGCATTCTTCCATTAGAAATCAATTCAGACGTGGTATTAAAAATAAGTGAATAATAACAAATTTTATAAAAATTCCATAAGCTATTTCAAGTTGGATATGCAAATGTTACCATTATTTAAAATCAGTAAATATCAAATGGCAAATTAGAGGTTAGGGGCACAATAAGAAAAGTCAAATGTATAAAACAAGAAGATTTCAATTGCATTCAATTATTTCACCCAATCACCTAGAAGCAAAGATTCTCTCTCAAAAATTGCATTGCCTTCCCAACTCCTTGGAGAGCCAGTTTAGTTAACAGCCTACCTATGCTTCAGAGATGACCATGCAGCTTACATGTCAAACTCATTTTAAAGTGTCAATCATGTCCCTTTCAATCTAATTAGTTTGGAAAGTAGTGTCACTGACCTGGAACTATGCAGACCATTTATTATCATATCATTTGATCAACCTAACACTTTACCTCAGTTGAGTTTGAGACACCTGTAGCCAAAAATGTAATATCCTTTCTCCCACTCATTACTGGTAACTCTCAATACAATTTCCTATTTACAACTCAATTTCTCTCTCTATGAATAAGCATGGCCAACTTCACAGAAGCATCCCCAGAATTTCCCTTCTTTAAGATTTCATGATAATTAAAATAGAAAGGTAAGGGGAATAAGAAAAATAGTTTCTATTTTATCTATATGAATGTATATATATACACACACAAACACAATACCTGAACCAGAAAAAATACATATATATATTTAAAAAAAAAAAGATTCGAGTTTTTGATATCCACGAACTGCTGAAAGGAGGGAAGAGGTAGAGCAGAGGAACATGCATATATGCTGGGAGAAATCTGGGACCTTAAACTTGAGGGAAAGCTATTCTTTTTTTTGACACAACACCACCGCCATTTTTATAAAAGGAATCTGTAGGTTATAAACCCAACATCACCAGATGGGTTTGTGTTATAATAAACAAAAGCTTTTCCAGCTTCATAGTATTTAATTAACAAGGTAATCACTAATTCCTGAGAGGTCAGAGAACGTAGCCTAGTGCCTCTAGGGAAGGAGCTAAAGGCCAGACCACAGTGAGCTTGGAACGAGGCAGGGCTGGGGGAGGGGAGCTGTCCAGGGCAGCACTGGTAGCTGGAAGATACCGGTCCATCAAGCAACAGAGATTACCTAGCCCACTCCCTGGCAAAAGCATGAAAATGACCAAATCTTTGCTTTAGTTTTGCATATTTAAAAACTGATTTGCAAGACAAAAATACAAGCGGGTATCTCTGAACCACAGCATAACATATTGAATCAGGGATGAAAAAAATACATACATTCATATGCCACCAAAACGTTGTATTTGTATTTTTAAAGGTGGTATTAAAAAAAGAAGTATAGCAGTCATATTTAAAGTAATGACTGTTCACTCCAGAAGACAATCTAAAGGCAGGATGTCAGCGGCCAACGCTTCCGTTCCCGGCCTGTGCTTTCCTTTGGGGAAGCTGCATTTTACCAAAATTCCTGTTTGGAGGATAAGCAAGATTCTGCATTTACGTTTGCTTGATCAAATAATTATTCGTGAATATGATTTTACATCTGGTCAAATAAAATATGCATATATTTCACACTTACCTTCAGGTGAAGAGCCTGTCTTTTGAGAAAAGACAGCATTTACTTTACTCTTCTTACTGATGTCACTGCTTACAGACAAGCTGGATTGAATTTTTCTATGCACTTTTTGAGAAACGGGTGCTGAAAGTCTTCGATTCTCTGCAGATACATGTTTGGCCCCGTGGTGGATTCCATTTCCATTGCTCAGACTTGGGTGGCCGTCCTTTATCTTGCTTATTTCCTCCTCACTTTCCTGTGCTGCAGTTTGAAGCTGAGGCAAGCGCTGAGGTTGGGCTAAGTGAAAAAAACAGGCAAAGTTTATCCAGTTAAAAAAATGACTATTTGAAAATAATCAAAATAGACTCAGTAACAGACTTTCTTGGATTTTACCCATGATCCTAAAAGTGAAGAGGAAAAAAAATAAAATAAAAGGAAAACATGAATAAACATGAACATAGAGAAAGCATAATTACTAAAAGGGAAAATGGGAAGGGGGTCATCAAGGGTGACTTTCCACAAAGGACATAAAAAGAGGAGAAAAAAAGGTATTTTTTTTCTTTAAAAAATTTAAGTTGCAAATCTGAAAAACGTTAATTCAAAACTCATTCAACAGCTAATGTGGATTGTTTTCTAAGTCCCAGGTCCTTTTTTAGGTGCCATAGACTAACAGTATTATAGCAATATCCCTGAAAATGATAAACTGCTCAATTACCTTTTGAGATAAGAGGCAAGGAACAATGAGGTCAGGTATCAAAGCTGGATAAGAGAGAACTAGATAGTTGTTTTTCTTTTTAATTCCACTTTAAATTCTGAAGAAGAAAACCTTTTCCATATTCTTTGATTTTAAAATAAACCATTTATGGAAAGATAGGAATAGAAAAGAACTTCCTTAATCTGGCAAAAACGCATCTAGCAAAATTAAAAGTCAACACTGGAGAAGTGCTCCTGTTTCGTCAGGACCAAGAAAACAATGCCCACCTTCACCCTCTTATGCAACATTACACTGGCAAAAACAATAAACACCGAAAAGAAAAAAAACAGGGGTGAGTCCTGGAAAGGAAGAAACAAAATTTCTGAGATGGGTACATAATTGAATATTCCAGGGGAAATCTAAGAGACTGTACATTCTGAAAAACTAAGAATTTAGCAAGACTTACACACGATGAACCATATTCAAACCAACCAAATTCTACAAGCCAACAGTAAGCAACTAGTAAATATGCAAGAAAAATTGAACTCTTCATAGCAACAAAAGAAGAAAAACAAGCCAACAAACAAAAAACCCTATAAGTATCTAGGAATTAAGCTAGAAAAAAGGCTGCAGAGATTTCGTGGCAAAAATTACAAAATATTACTGAAAGACATAAAAGAAAACCCTAATAAATGGAGAGAGTATAAATGTTAATTCTGATAATATGTTAATTCTCCCCAATTTATTTAATGTAATTCCCATAAAATTTCCAAAAGGCTTATTTGTGGAACTTGAGCTGATCCCAAAGTTTATAAGTAAGAGTACAAGAATCACTAAGGAAATTTTAAGGAAGAAAAGGACAAAAGACAAATGTGGGACTTGACTTACCAGATATAAAGTCTTATTTTAAAACTACAGTAACTGAGACAGTATGGTGGTGGTCCAGGCATAGACATAAACCAATGGAACAGCAGAGAAAGTCCCCAAAATGTGTATGTGTGCCCATGCAAATGCACGTGTATCTCATACAAAGAAATTTCAGATGGATTAAATGTCTATATATGAAGAGCTTAAAAGAAAATTATAAAAGAACATTTTATTAGCACGACACTAAAAAGGGCGAACTACTTTGATTCTTTGGACAACAAATCACAAAACAAGCGGGTGACTAGTGATCATCTGTCTGCCCAGCATTTCTGAATACGCCCATAGCTTTTGATAACGTGCTCTCTCTCTTCCCTACATTCCTCTTGAGCTAGAGGGCACATACGTGACTTACATTCTACCAAGGAGAAGTATGCAGAAGTGCAGAAGGTGCAGAAGTACCAATGCAAGATGGCAGCCACAGCTGGGTCGTGGAGCCTCTCGCACAGACAGCGAAGAAGGCATTTGTTGGTCTTGGCAGTGGGTGCGGTGGCTGGTGTCCACTTCCTAGCAGACCAGTGGGCCTAGGGTGCAGCATTAGTGGGGTTTTCATTAGGGAAGCCCCGTTGAATGGATGGGCATGATCCTTGGCTGTGTAACTCTTGGGAGAATCTATTGCTACTAATACATTTATTTTCTATAAATTAGCTAAAATGGATTCTGGGTTTTGCAGCTAAGAGCCCTGATCTCAACCCAAAGTGTTATCTGTTTACATTGGTTAGGTAATGAGGTTCTTAAAATCAACATTTACCTTGCTTGTGTAGCTCCTAAGCAGAGTGACCAATCATAGCATTTCATCAAAACAACAGCAACAACAAAAAACGTTCGGTGTCAAATTTTACTATTATATAATTTCCTGGAATTTTAAAATCTGAAGCTGCTGTTTTAGTCTTTTCTGTTTATGATTATGAATAGTTAGGAAATGTAAATTAAATCTGAATACTAAGAGGTCTTTGACTTAGAAAAAGTATTGCATGCAAAACTGTAACAGTTATACATGGCACTGATAAGTCTAAAATGGACTAATTATCTGTCATCTGGGGACTACCTAAGACTTGGTATATATTTTTGACAAACAAGACAGCTTGCATTTGAGTGACTCTTTAGCACAAATTGTGTACTTCCATTCTTGTTCACATATCCTATGTCTCTTAAGGAAAAACATCTTAACATACCAGAATATTTTACTCATGAATGTGCATATTGTAAGAAAAAAAGTTTGGTGTTTTTCTGCTTAATGAAAGCATCCTTTCATACCAAGGCTATTAACAATGATACCCAATTTATAAAACTAATATATGAACTCCTCTTAGAGTTATTCAGTTTTTTAGTGATAAAGGAGAATAGTTTTCTAAACATTTTATTATTTGGGAATAACACAAAGTAACAGCTATAAAATTTATCAAAATGTTCTGTTTTTCTCCTAACTTCTGCTGAAAAGAAAAAAGAAGGTTACTTCTCTGTTTACTAGCTATATATGCCCCTCTCAAAACTGAAATCAACAATCAAGGCTTGTGCAGAAGATCTATTTCTTATGGGTGTGCAATCACTTAATCCAGAGATTAATTTGCTGCTCCTGTAGCTTCTTGTATCAACTAGAATGACATCCTAATGACTGCTATTGAACATAAAGCTAGTTATGCATATGTATTTAACGGGATGCCAAAGAAGACAGTTAAACCTAATTTGGTGTTCTTTTCAGAGCTCCTTCCAATAATCGCACCAAATAAATGGAATGTTTTGGGCCACTTCTTCTCTGCAAAGAATAATTCAAGCAATCTGAGAGCTGGGTTAAGTTGAAATGTTACTGACCGATGCTGGGGAGACTTATCAATCAAAAAGGTGCTGTCATATTCCATAATCCAAGATCAATTTAAAATTATTATGTAATAAACATTCTCCATAAGTAAAAATAAAGGTGGCAAAAGACATCAGATCTTGCCACCAAATTCTAAAACCGACAGGTCTGACCTTTTCCTACTATCAAAATTGACTTTTTGCAAATTACTGGGTATGGCCAGAGTGATATTCAAACATATCCTTAATGATTTATCTACATTTCAATCTTCAAAATGATATCTATTTCTGTTGGCAGATAAATGATAGTACATTCACTTTTGTTTCACTGCCACCTAATTATTTTTAGTGTAGTTTGTATTATGGGTCAAGTAACCAAGTATTATCTCTTCGTTCCAGTTTCTTAACATTATGATTTTGTCAGATACATGCAATATATAAGTCAAATCAAAACTGGATAAACCCTAGATATATGAATTATCTTAAGACATTTAACTTCATTGATCATTTTTCATAGATGTGAATTAAATCTTACAGTAAAAGTACAACTAAAACCAAATCAGGAATGTGATTTTATTCTTGAATAAAGAACAGAAACATCTGACTGATTAAACCATAACTACTTGGTTTTAAACAGATTTCTTTTCCTTATTGTGTAAAAGTTGTGTATGGCTTAAAAAAAAAAGCACACTAATATGGAAACGACACAATGCTTCTTAAAACACAAGTGATGCCTAGGGACCCTCACTCTCCCTTTAATGATCCACTGCTCTCATTCAGCTGTCTTTCTTTTTTCAAATCTTTACATATGTGACAGCTCTCAAAAGTAGACCATAGACCATCTGGCATTTTCAGAGGTGTAACTTGTGCAAATTCAGCTCTATTGGGAGTGCACTGCTATCTTCTGCCTGCGTTATAAAGGGACAATAGAATGTAGAACTTATGAGTTGTTTTGAATTATTCATTTTTTTGCCTGTATGTTCAAGAAATTTTACAAACTCTGCATTTTGTACTACATAATCACATGCGTTAAAGGTACAAAGAAACTTTTTGACACCTCTTTTCTACAGAAGCCTGGCATTTTGTTTGATATGTGAACATTCAGCATCTGTTATATCATTCTAAACAGGATGGGTGCTTCTACAAAAGACCCCATTTTAAACTTACTCTATATGAGCAAAAAAATGTATTCTTGATATTCAGTAACAAATGCAATACACATCAAAATTTCAAATACCAGTTATATGAACATTCAGCATCTCCAAACCTGGATAGCATTGGTCACCCGCTTACCATATGTGTAAAGAATTTTTTTTTTTAATCATTGTTCACACAATGCACCATGATTGTAATTTTAATATCCATGATGAATAGTTACAAATGTCTTAAGAAATACTGTGCTTTCTAGGTTCAAATGTTTTCAATCAGGAAGGAAACCAATAGAATTAGATCTAGTGATTTTCAATAATAATAAATATGGGAGTAATGAGTCAATAGCATGAACTTCTTTTGATAATTTTTTTTTTTTAAAAAACTGGGTGATATTGGAGCTAGTAATAACTATACTTGAAACTGCAGCTGCTGGAGTAGCAATATAAAGCAACATTCTGCTATAGCGTATAATCTATTAGCATGTGCAAATCGTCTTCAGTCGCTGGTCTCTTTACACAAGTCAGATTTAATAAAATTACAAAAGAATTCTCATGCCGTTTAGTCAGTTTAAATGGTTGTTGTACACATACAAAAAAAATCTAAATTAAATGCTTAGGATTTAAAACCGAATTTACTCTTCCTAGGGTTAGTCACAAAGCTTTTATTCGGTACCAAGTACTATGCTACTCCACGGTCACTATGAGACAGACAGACAGACAGACAGACACACACACACACGCAGACTTTATTTATACATATCTATAACAAAATAGTGTTTTATTATATATACATAAAATATGCATCTACACACAATAATAGCTTTAAAAGTTTCTTACTTCAATATGCACTAATATGACAAAACTATACTACTTTATTGTTATAATCTAAATTTAGGCTAAAATCAACTAAAACAAATGTGCTATTAGACAACCAGGTATCAGCTTGATGCAAGCCTTTCCCAGTGTGCAGACCCTGGGTGGACCCAGCATCCTAACACACACTCTGGAAGCTCCTGGCATTTTCTATTTCTGTGTCCTTAGTTCCCCTCCAAGGGCCTTCTGATTTTCCATCTTCATTTTACTTAATGTGTATACTAACATACTGAGATATATTTTGGAACTGTAATTTTTTTGGAACCTTGATCATTTGAGAATCCCAATTAAATTCTGATTACATGACTGAGGCCTCACAGGATGGAGGGGATTGTCTTATGATGCTATCACAATGGTTAGCATTTTTAACAGTAATTCCTTTTTAAGTATTGCAAAATAAATCACCAGATGTCAGGGCTTAGATGTACTTCTTCCCAAAACAACACAATACAACTTTTAGAAGTTTGGAGAATTGAGCACTTTCCTCCATTTCATAAAGAACATTTAGGAAGTACTTAAACATCTTTAAGTAGAGCCTGGAAGAGGGTGATTGCTAGCTGTTCACCAGATCCATCCTCCCCATTGTCCCGGGCGTGGGGATAACCCATTTCCCAGCCTCCCTTGCAGTTCAGTTCAGCCACGTGTCCATGTTCGCTCTGAAGGACTGGGAGAAGAAATTATTCTTGCCACTTCTAGGCCAGGGCCTTAAGACTTGGGTGTGTCCTCCCTATACTATTTTTCTTGCACTTGGGCAACGCAGCTTTGACCACAGCTGAGGGAAATATCTTAAGGGATATTGGAGAAACCGAACAGAAGGAATCTGCATGGCAGCAGGGAACAGAGCCTCTCAGCGACCTGGAATACTCATCTCATACTGTTACATAAGAAATAAACCTTGAGGCGAGCGCTGTGCTCCGGGCGCCACAATCCTGAAGACACGGCCTCTCCGACACCTCCGGCCCAGGGGAATCGGCAGCATCCGCAGCGGGAGCGGCCATAGCCACCTCACTCGGGTCCTTCCCATCACCTATACTGAGAGCCTGTCCCGGCCACAGGGACACCTCTTTTGTCCTCCCTCCGAGGCTCACGGGACCGACAGACGGCCGTGGCAACCAAGGGCCGGACTGCGGGCAGCAGCAAGCTGGCTTGCTCTATGCCAACCTGCTTCTCCACCTGTCTCAACAAAACCTGTTCCTACACCTGTAATTTGAAAACGAGACCTTCAAGATGGCAGAGGAGTAAGATGTGGAGATCACTTTCCTCCCCACAAATACATCAGAAATACATCTACATGTGGAACAACTCCTACAGAACACCTACTGAACGCTGGCAGAAGACCTCAGACTTCCCAAAATATATAGATTCTTTTCCTTTTTCTCTTTTCGTAGTGTGTATGTATATGTATGCTTCTTTGTGTGATTTTGTCTAGCTTTGCTTTTACCATTTGTCTTGTCTTGGGTTCTGTCTGTCCATTTGTCTGTTTGTTTCTTTGTTCTCTTTTTTGTATAGTTTTTAGCGCTTGTTATCATTGGTGGATTTGTTTTTTGGTTTGGTTGCTGTCTTCTTTCCTTGTTCCCTTTTAATATTTTTATTACTTTTTAATTTTTAATAATTTTTTAATTTTAATAACTTTATTTTATTTTTATTTCTTCCTTTTTTTTCTCTCTTTTCTTCTGGGGTGTGTGGCTGGCAGGGTCTTGGTGCTCCGGCCAGGTGTCAGGCCTGTGCCTCTGAGGTGGGAGAGCCGAGTTCAGAACATTGGCCCACTAGAGACCTCCCGGCTCCAGGTAATATCAAATGGTGAAAGCTCTCCCAGAGATCTCCACCTCAATGCTAAGACCCAGCTACACTCAACGATGAGCAAGCTACAGTGCTGGACATCCTATGCCAAACAACTAGCAAGACAGGAACACAACCCCAACCATTAGCAGAGAGGCTGCCTAAAATCATAATAAGTCAACAGACACACCAAAACATACCTCCGGACGTGGTCCTGCCCACGAGAAAGACATGATCCAGCCTCATCCACCAGAACACAGGCACCAGACCCCTCCACCAGGAAGCCAACACAACCCACTGAACCAACCTTAGCCACTGCGGGCAGACACCAAAAACAACAGGAACTACGAACCTGCAGCCTGCGAAAAGGAGACCCCAAACAAAGTAAGTTAAGCAAAATGAGAAGACAGAGAAACACACAGCAGATGAAGGAGCAAGGTAAAAACCCACCAGACCTAAGAAATGAAGAGGAAATAGGCAGTCTACCTGAAAAAGAATTCAGAGTAATGACAGTAAAGATGATCCAAAATCTTGGAAAAAGAATGGAGAAAATACAAGAAATGTTTAACAAGGATCTAGAAGAACTAAAGAGCAAACAAACAATGATGAAAAACATAATAAGTGAAATTAAAAATTCTCTACAAGGAATCAATAGCAGAATAACTGAGGCAGAAAAATGGATAAGTGGCCCAGAAGATAAAAGAGTGGAAGTAACTACAGCAGAGCAGAATAAAGAAAAGAGAATGAAAAGAATTGAGGACAGTCTCAGAGACCTCTGGGACAACACTGAACACACCAACATTCCAATTATAGGGGAACCAGAAGAAGAAGAGAAAAAGAAAGGGACTGAGAAAATATTTGAAGAGATTATAGTTGAAAACTTCCCTAATATGGGAAAGGAAATAGTTAATCAAGTCCAGGAAGCACAGAGAGTCCCATACAGGATAAATCCAAGGAGAAACATGCCAAGAAACATATTAATCAAACTATCAAAAATTAAATACAAAGAAAACATATTAAAAGCAGCAAGGGAAACACAACAAATAACACACAAGGGAATCCCCATAAGGTTAACAGCTGATCTTTCAGCAGAAACTCTGCAAGCCAGAAGGGACTGGCAGGACATATTTAAAGTGATGAAAGGGAAAAACCTACAACCAAGATTACTCTACCCAACAAGGATCTCACTCAGATTCGATGGAGAAATTAAAACCTTTACAGACAAGCAAAAGCTAAGAGAATTCAGTACCACCAAACCAGCTTTACAACAAATGTTAAAGGAACTTCTCTAGGCAGGAAACACAGGAGAAGGAAAAGACCTACAATAACAAACCCAAAACAATTAAGAAAATGGTAATAGGAACATGCATATCGATAACTACCTTAAATGTAACTGGATTAAATGCTCCAACCAAAAGACACAGACTGGCTGAATGGATACAAAAACAAGACCCATATATATGCTGTCTACAAGAGACCCACTTCAGACCTAGGGACACATACAGACTGAAAGTGAGGGGATAGAAAAAGATATTCCATGCAAATGGAAATCAAAAAAAAGCTGGAGTAGGAATTCTCATATCAGACCAAACAGACTTTAAAATAAAGACTATTACAAGAGATAAAGAAGGACACTACATAATGATCAACGGATCAATCCAAGAAGAAGATATAACAATTGTAAATATTTATGCACCCAACACAAACATAGGTGCACCTCAATACATAAGGCAAATGCTAACAGCCAAAAAAGGGGAAACTGACAGTAAGAAAATCATAGTAGGGAACTTTAACACCCCACTTTCACCAATGGAGAGATCATCC
This sequence comes from Globicephala melas, assembly GCF_963455315.2. NCBI lineage: Eukaryota > Metazoa > Chordata > Mammalia > Artiodactyla > Delphinidae > Globicephala > Globicephala melas. Next base: position 34,259,389 of record NC_083322.1, read on the forward strand.
AAAATGAAAATAAGTAAGGAAACACAAGCTTTAAATGATACATTAAACCACATGGACTTGATACTTATAGGACATTCCATCCAAAACCAACAGAATACACTTTCTTATCAAGTGCTCATGGAACATTTTCCAGGATAGATCATATCTTGGATCACAAATCAAGCCTTGGTAAATTTAAGAAAATTGAAATCATAGAAAATATCTTTTCCAACCACAATGCTATGAGACTAGATATCAATTACAGGAAAAAAATCTGTAAAACACTACAAACACATGGAGGCGAAACAATACACTACTAAATAACCAAGAGATCACTAAAGAAGTCAAAGAGGAAATCAAAAAACGCCTAGAAACAAATGACAATGAAAACACAATGACCCAAAAACTACGGGATGCAGCAAAAGCAGTTCAAAGAGGGAAGTTTATAGCAATACAAGCCTACCTCAAGAAACAAAAAACATCTCAAATAAACAACCTAACCTTACACCTAAAGCAATTAGAGAAAGAAGAACAAAAAAATCCAAAGTTAGCAAAAGGAATGAAATCATAAAGATCAGATCAGAAACAAACAAAAAGGAAATGAAGGAAAAGATAGCAATGATCAATAAAAGTAAAAGCTGGTTCTTTGAGAAGGTAAACAAAATTGATAAACCATTAGCCACACTAATCAAGAAAAAAAGGGAAAAGACTCAAATCAACAGAATTAGAAATGAAAAAGGAGAAGTAACAACTGACACTGCAGAAATACAAAGGATCATGAGAGATGACTACAAGCAACTATATGCCAATACAGTGGACAACCTGGAAGAAATGAGCAAATTCTTAGGAAAGCACAACCTTCCAAGACTGAACCAGGAAGAAATAGAAAATATGAACAGATCAATCACAAGCACTGAAATTGAAACTGTGATTAAAAATCTTCCAACAAACAAAAGCCTAGGATCAGACAGATTCACAGTCAAATTCTATCAAACATTTAGAGAAGAGCTAACACCTATCCTTCTCAGTCTCTTCCAAAATACAGTAGTGGGAGGACCACTCCCATTCCAAGAGGCCACCATCACCCTGATACCAAAACCAGACAAAGATGTCACAAAGAAAGAAAACTATAGGCCAATATCACTGATGAACATAGATGCAGAAATCCTCAACAAAATACTAGCAAACAGATTCCAACAGCACATTAAAAGAATCATACACCATGATCAAATGAGGTTTATCCCAGGAATGCAAGGATTCTTCAATATACGCAAATCAATCAATGTGATACAGCATATTACAAACTGAAGGAGAAAAACCATATGATCATCTCAATAGATGCAGAAAAAGCTTTTGATGAAAGTCAACACCTATATATGAAAAAAACCCTCCAGAAAGTAGGCATGGAGGGAACTTACCTCAACATAATAAAGGCCATATATGACAAACCCACAGCCAACATCGTTCTCAATGGGGAAAAACTGAAACCATTTCTTCTAAGATCAGGAACAAGACAAGGTTGCCCACTCTCACCACTATTATTCAACACAGTTTTGGAAGTTTTAGCCACAGCAATCAGAGAAGAAAAAGAAATAAAAGGAATCCAAATCGGAAAAGAAGAAGTAAAGCTGTCACTGTTTGCAGATGACATGATACTATACATAGAGAATCCTAAAGATGCTACCAGAAAACTACTAGAGCTAATCAATGAATTTGGTAAAGTAGCAGGATACAAAATTAATGCACAGAAATCTCTTGCATTCCTATACACTAATGATGAAAAATCTGAAAGAGAAATTAAGGAAACACTCCCATTTACCATTGCAACAAAAAGAGTAAAATACCTAGGAATAAACCTACCTAAAGGAGACAAAAGACCTGTATACAGATAACTATAAGACACTGATGAAAGAAATTAAAGAGGATACAAACAGATGGAGAGATATACCATGTTCTTGGATTGGAAGAATCAGCATTGTGAAAATGACTATACTACCCAAAGCAATCTACAGATTCAATGCAATCCCTATCAAACTACCACTGGCATTTTTCACAGAACTAGAACAAAAAATTGCACAATTTGTAAGGAAAACACAAAAGACCCCAAACAGCCAAAGCAATCTTGAGAAAGAAAAACAGAGCTGGAAGAAACAGGCTCTTGGACTTCACACTATACTACAAAGCTACAGTAATCAATACAGTATGGTACAGGCACAAAAACAGATATATGACCCAGCAATCCCACTACTGGGCATATACCCTGAGAAAACCATAATTCAAAACGAGTCATGTACCAAAGTGTTCATTGCAGCTCTATTTACAATAGCCAGGACATGGAAACAACCTAAGTGTTCATCATTGGATGAATGGATAAAGAAGATGTGGCACATACATACAATGGAATATTACTCTGCCATAAAAAGAAACGAAATCAAGTTATTTGTAGTGAGGTGGATGGACCTAGAGTCTGTCATACAGAGTGAAGTAAGTCAGAAAGAGAAAAACAAATACCGTATGCTAACACATATATATGGAATCTAAGAAAAAAAAATGTCATGAAGAACCTAGGGGTAAGACAGAAATAAAGACACAGACCTACTAGAGAATGGACTTGAGGATATGGGGAAGGGGAAGGGTAAGCTGTGACAAAGTGAGAGAGTGGCATGGACATATATACACTACCAAACATAAAATAGATAGCTAGTGGGAAGCAGCCACATAGCACAAGGAGAACAGCTTGGTGCTTTTTGACCACCTAGAGGGGTCGGATAGGGAGGGAGACGCAAGAGGGAAATGATATCGGAACATATGTATATGTATAACTGATTCACTTTGTTATAAAGCAGAAACTAACACACCATTGTAAAGCAATTATACTCCAATAAAGATGTTAAAAAAAAGGAAAAAAAAAGAAATATAGATCAATGGAACAGAATAGAAAGCCCAGAGATAAACCCACACACATATGGTCACCTTATTTTTGATAAAGTAGGCAAGAATATACAGTGGAGAAAAGACAACCTCTTCAGTAAGTGGTGTTGGGAAAACTGGACAGCTACTTGTAAAAGAATGAAATTAGAACACTCCCTAACCATACACACAAAAAAACTCAAAACGGATTAAAGACCTAAATGTAAGGCCAGACACTATAAAACTCTTAGAGGAAAACATAGGTAGAACACTCTATGACATAAATCACAGCAAGATCCTTTTGGGCCCACCTCCTAGAGAAATGGAAATCACAGCAAGATCCTTTTGACCCACCTCCTAGAGAAATGGAAATAAAAACAAAAATAAACAAATGGGACCTAATGAAACTTAAAAGCTTTTGCACAGCAAAGGAAAACATAAACAAGACGAAAAGACGGCCCTCAGAATGGGAGAAAATATTTGCAAACGAAGCAACTGACAAAGAATTAATCTCCAAAATTTACAAGCAGCTCATGCAGGTCAATATAAAAAAAAACAAACAGCCCCATCCAAAAATGGGCAGAAGGCCTAAATAGACATTTCTCCAAAGAAGATATACAGACTGCCAACAAACACATGAAAGAATGCTCAACATCACTAATCACTAAACTACAGTGAGGTTATCACCTGACACCAGTCAAATGGCCATCATCAAAAAAATCCAAAAACAATAAATGCTGGAGAGGGGTGGAGAAAAGGGAACCCTCTTGCACTGTTGGTGGGAATGTAAATTGATACAGCCACTATGGAGAACAGTATGGAGGTTCCTTAAAAAACTAAAAATAGAACTACCATATGACCCCGAAATCCCACTACTGGGCATATACCCTGAGAAAACCATAATTCAAAAAGAGTCATGTACCACAATGTTCATTGCAGCTCTATTTACAATAGCCAGGACATATAAGCAACCTAAGTGTCCATCGACTACTAGAGAATGGACTTGAGGACACGGGGGAGGGGAAGGGTAAGCTGGGACAAAGTGAAAGAGTGGCATGGGCATATGTACACTACCAAATGTAAAATAGATAGCTAGTGGGAAGCAGCTGCATAGCACAGGGAGATCAGCTGGTGCTTTGTGACCACCTAGAGGGGTGGGATAGGGAGGGCGGGAGGGAGATGCAAGAGGGAGGGCATATGAAGATATATGTATATGTATAGCTGATTCCCTTTGTTATAAAGCAGAAACTGACACACCACTGTAAAGCAATTATACTCCAATAAAGATGTTAAAAAAATAAACTTTGAGTTAGCCATGGAATTAATGCTGGGACTCATTTTAAAACATTCATAGCTTGTATCAAAGCCTATGAACAACTATGTATAGTATATCAACATATAATATATGTAAATTGTCCCTAGCCCAAATGAGCCAAAAGACACCAGTCTTCCCTAGCAAGAAAGAAACAAAACAATATATTAGTAGCAGTGGAAAGACCACTGCCAAATCCACAGCCTCTGGTGGACCTTAGAAAGCAGCAGCTCAGCTTTATAACACAGGATCCGAATCTCACTGAGGGATAGTCATGCATCACGCAGTTCTGTAGGAAAAGTGCCCCAGCCTTCAGCTGCCATTCGAGGACAGTGATACCACTCTGTCAAATTTCTTCCTTTACGGTGGCTGGAAGGAGAGCCAGCAGGGTGACCATCCACCACAGTTTACTCAGGACTGAGGGAGGTGCTGAGAGGTAGAACAGTGGTTTTAAAACCAGGACAGTCCCAGGCAAGCTAGGACCAGTCGGTCTCCTTTATATCAGGAGCAATCGGTACACAAGTGTCTTCTTCAACAAGATACTGCCAACAACAGATGGTGGGACGCGCGCAGGCTTTGACAAACAAGACCCACTAGGGTTTGAATTCTGGAGTCAGTATTTCCTGGTTCTGTGAGCTTGAGAAAGGTATTACATCTCCCTGGGCAGTAGGACCTTCACTGGCAAAATGATAGATCTTCATGGGCCTGGGGAGGTTTATCTTCCCAGTTCCACCCCATTGATTTCTCCCTCTTCACTTTCCCCTACTTAATCCCCTCCCCCGCCATTTCTTTCTGATTTATTACTTGCCTTTTATTTTTTATTCTGTTACCAGGTGCTCTATTTCCCCCCTATAAATCAACCCCAAACCTTCTCGTAAATAAACAGGCTTCAAATAAATATACAAACAGAAGAATAAATTCAACAATAAAGATCATTAAAGAAAGCGAGCTACACTTTCTTTTAATATTTGCATGTATTACTGAAAAGTCCCCAGACAGTACATCGATGAATAACACAAATTTTATTATATCCCATCCAAGTGGAGCTTTTCTCTCATGCTTGTTTTTATCCTCGAATGGATGACAAATTTGGCCTTACTTTACACCAGCTATTGAATATCAGTTTCTAGTTAACGTATCTGGATAAGAGAAGCTCACCACCCATATATTCGAAAATAGAATATTTTCAGTTTAAGTTAGCAGCTTTCATTATGGATTGCTGTCTACAAGCTTCATTTATATATTAAAAGAGCATATCATCCTCCCATCTAATCCCATAGTGAAGATGAGACCTCTGGTTGCTGTGGTCTCCTTCGTTCACTGACTCAATAGGTATTTCCCTCATTTGATTCAACTGATAAAGTGACCTCTGCACAATTATTTATCATTGTATAATAAATATCTAAATAAATGTATATGTGCTTATATTTTGCAGAAAATCAATAGCTTAAATGGTGTTTTTTGTATGACTGAAAATACATTAATAACAAATAGCACAAAGACACAATCTTCCAAAAACCTATTTTACATACTGCAATATTTTTTAATATGGTAACTTTAAAAGGGATGTAATGCCTTCATGTTCTTTTGAAGAATGACTCCTGAGTTTTCTAATAGGTAATAATGGGCATATATATAGGTAATAATGGGCATATTCATATTCAGGACAAATATATATATATATATATATCACATATACTATTTTTAGGTATAAAAAGGCATTTCCTTTGTTGTCATTGTTGTTTTTAAGATCGATAGTGGGCAAGCAGAAGTTTGCAAAGTCCTACTGTTCCTGTGTTATGTTTCAACAAATAGAAGTTTTCCTCCGAATTCTCAAAACAATAGCAAGTCAGGAAGTATTAAGTAGCTACACCTCACTTCAATTTTCAGACCATTAGTTAAACATTTCTTTGACCTTGCTAGTGTTTCACCATGAGGTTTATAGAAAAAGATTTTTTAAACTATTATTATTTGTTTTTAGAAGTAATCACTTTAAAAGCACCTGATCTATCACAGTGGGATAGAACATATTCAAGTATTACCTTTTTAAATAACGCATCAGAAATGCTTAACCAAGTCACCATTTACAAACATTAAGCGACGTATACTATAGTAAAATGAGGGTAGTTGGCAACTAAAAAAGCAAATACTGAAAATCCCAAACACTTGAAACTTCAGAATTCACCCAGACTCTTTACACACTGATTACAGCTTTCAAGGACCACAAAGCATGTAAGAAGACATCCCGTTAAGAAGCATGCAGCACTCTTAGGTTTTAACTTAATATACACATTGACACGCTTGGATAGGTGCAGACTGCTCTCTGACGTAGGTCCTCGACCCAGCCTGCCTCTGGGTGCCTTCAGCCCTTCTCTATATGATAAGGCTCTCTGGTAAGGCAAGGTACAAGTCAAAAACCTTGAAACGAAGGTCTGTGATATAATATAAAAACCTGCATCAGGAGTAGGTTATTAAAATGGGAAACTAAGTAAAGCCAAAACTAAGTTTGGGAAAAATGAGGATCACTCCATCCTAGCTGGAAAATAAGCTGTCAGTATGAAACAGTAGCAAAGTAGCTAGTTAAAATAAGCAGTCATCAGTCCTTGGGACACAGATTGCATGCACAGGAAGGCTGGAGCTTTACGGGACTTTGCAGAAATCTGCCCGTATATTGGTATACTGGATTTCTCATGGCTTTCAGTAGCTGCTACAATAAAACAACAAACTCGATTCTAACTGGCCAACATAAAAGCTGACTAGAAAATGCGGACAGTTTTATTAAAGAAAGCTTTTTTTTACCTGCAAGCAACACGGGCAAAGACAGCATCACACAAATTTGCTACTCTGTAAACCGAAAAAGGTACTGCCCTCTGTAGAGATAAATTTCAAAAAGGCTTCCTTGCCTGAGCGCAAACCTTAGTGAGTAGAGCAAGGGCTAGATTTTGGCCCCCACTTGCCTTTGTGCAACTCACAGATATAAACCCGTAAGAAATAGCCCTGGTAGCCAGTAATGTCGGACCACTAAAGTTCATATATGTTACCTGAATTTCAGCAGCCAAATTATTTGTTACAGTCTGAATGCAGTGTGCTGACTGGGTAAACGTGAAGTGCTGGAAAATGGAATAAGGGGATATTAAGGAGGCGCAAGAGCTGCGGAAGCCTGAAACTCCAGGCTCTCTCAAGTGCCTTTCCTACTAAGTAGTTCATGCAACTCATTCACAAGGGATACAGCCTGGGGAAGGAGCCTGGGGAAGCATACAGCCTGGGTCAAGCTTCACCACCCACGTAAGTAGAGCTAGTGACAGGAAGCCATTAGATCAAGACTAAAGGAGACAGAGGGATCCCTGAACTCTGAAACTAAGGTGGCAAGGCAAGGGACCAGAGTCAGAGATCATTATTTGACACACAACTTTTGTGCCAGAAAATGAAGTATGCCACCCCTACCTCCAAAAAAAGGATATTGATAAGCACCTAACAAATATGTTAAAGAATTTATATTGCTAGAAAAAAAAAAAATCCCTAGCCTAGCAAATAAAGACCTGTAACTTGTTCTACCCTAAGGCAATCCCTGAATCTAAGTCCTTGTTACCAACAAGAAAAAAACTGCTAAGGCCCCTGCTAGGGAATTCTCCCCAAAGCCCTTCTCAGAGATGGCCATGAAGGTGACCCAACAAGGGAAAACTTCTTAGCAGATAATCCTCGGGTAATCCTCGGGAATCCATCCACTGGCCACAAAACCCAAGGTTAGGGAAGAAACTGAATAGAGATGCTTAGATGACAGTCCCCGACCACAGCATCTTCTGGACTATCCTGAATCAGGAAAATACGGATATTCCTTAGACCAGGGCTGTAACTGAGTTTACATGGCAGCTATCCTATACTTCCTTCACCCTTATACAATCAGATACGTTTTAAGCCATAATTTCCAAGATCATGAGTCACTACGTCCAAATTTGATTGAGACCAGATTTCTGGGTCATTCCAGAGGAATAAAGGTCACCCAGAGATCTGTGGAACAGCCATATGACAATAGCTCTAGATATATCATCGGGATGTAACTTTGATTTGTCTCTCATTAGGCAGAGGCAGAGTACATAATGTTTGTTCAAAAGATAACTGGATTTCATTAGGTAGGAGTATTTTGAAATGATATGTAGGGAAAAAAACTATATCTGTGTAGACACACACAGAAATGTGTGCCAGTCAAACGGGGACTGGACCATAGTAGACACCTATTCTTGGTCCACCCAATGCCCCCTTTCTTCTGGTGGCTGTACAGATATTAATGAGAGTGGGACCTCCATTTGCTGACAAGAACCCTAATATTTTCTGTTACATAGGTTCTGTACACAGAGCTTGACAACTCTAGGCATTTGCTGACTTGCCCTTGATTATACAGCAAGTGCCTTAAGGGCAAGATTCCGTCTTCTCAGAGTTCCATCAACCTTATCAGGCACATACCTGCTGACAAAACGCCTTGTACGATGTTCAGCACCCAGTGGACACCCAGTGAAAATTAACTGATGATGATAAATTATACTAGCTTTTAAGCTGTCACTTGATCCCAGTATATAACAACCTTCCTGAATAAATCAAGCAACAGTTTGGTATTCAATATCATTATAAACTTCATCCTTCCCCTTCACGAGTCTAGGGAATTGCTGTAAAAGCATAATATAAGGATGGTGAAGCTACAGCAAGGATTCAAGAAACTCTGTTATAACAAGGGAATTAAAGATTCAGTTAGAGATATCAAACTATGTGTAGGGAAATGCATCAAAAATACTAGTTAAGTGACCTTTTTGAAAACAGCCTAGGAAAAGTCAGTACCAAATTATAGAGCGAAAAGTTTTTCCCCCTCCCTATAATAAAAGTAAATCCAACTTAATGTACAAGTAAAACTGGTATCTCCTTCAGATTACAGGAGTGGCAATGCAAATGAAGTTCCAGTTAGGAGATATGAAATTAGGGAGAGGAAACTATGAATTGCTAACTGAACGTTTAAAAAGTCCATTTATTTCCAATAGCTTATACAAGTGAATCAGAAAAAAAAGTAAATTCTGTTACTATGAATTCCTCAGAGCTTTAATAGAGCACATAACCGTTAAAGTTCATTGGTATTTGTTATTAGTATGGCTTTTCACTCTTCAACAAATTCTTTTAAGATATGGCCCAAGACAAGGAAACCTTTGTACTTAACTTTTTTTTTTTTTTTTTTTTTTTGTGGTACGCGGGCCTCTCACTGTTGTGGCCTCTCCCGTTGCGGAGCACAGGCTCCGGACGCGCAGGCTCAGCGGCCATGGCTCACGGGCCCAGCCGCTCCGTGGCATGTGGGATCTTCCCGGAACCGGGGCACGAACCCGTGTTCCCTGCGTCGGCAGGCAGACTCTCAACCACTGCACCACCAGGGAAGCCCTGTACTTAACTTTTAATAGCAGTTCTCATTATAGATGATGCTGTCTCTGACATAATTTGAAAATAGGTCTCCAAGCAAAGTTTTCAGAATTGACAGGAAGACTGGGATGGTCCTAACTGTCATGTCCAACCCTAATAGGAGATCCTGTGAGTTTCCTCCATAAGGAAGTAATAAATAAGCTGCTTATCCCAGAAACTAACTAACAACAATATTCAGAGTAATGGTGCAATACAGTTTTCTAAACCTGTAGAGGTAGATTCACATATATGAATTTAAAATTCTTTCTTATATGTGAACAATATATTATAAACTTAAACATATTGGAAAGGTTTCAATATGCAAGTGAATAAGTGAAAATAACACTATTTTCTCATTATCTTGTCTCCTCCTGAGATAAAAGCTCTCCCCGCACCTCCTTACAGGGCTGCTTTAAATTTTTGGAGACTGATTGGAGGAATGTGAATTTTAGATTCTTGTCCTCGCCAATGTATCAAGACAATTTTAGCCTCTGTGAGAATAAAATGTTTCCCAAACATAAGCACCAGGAAATGACTAAACACAGAGGAAGAAACTCATTAACCACATTTAAAGATGAATATGATTGAGACCATTTATACAAACATTTCTTCCTCTGATTTTGCCATTACAACATACAAAATCCATCAAGGTACCTTTGGCTGCATACTATTGATAAATTAAATAGGTTATTATAAAATATTTGTTGAGTATATACTCTAGTCCCAGCCTTTGTTCTAGGCATAAGGGATTTACAATGAACAAAATGTACAAAGACCTTGCCCTCACAGAGCTTTTGGATACCCATTATCTTGCATAAAAAGAAATCCAAACACGGTAGCTCTAGTATTATTAATTTCACAGGTTCTTTCGATATATTTTCACCACCATCCTTGGCATGTCAACTTTCCCATCTGACTGTTCCCTTCATAGTTACAAGACTCCCTGACAGCGGTCCAGGCACCATATCCAGAGATGATGACAGTCCTTGAAAAAAAGAGGGAGCTCCTTCCAGCTGTCCCTTTTAAGAATATAAAAATACCATTCCCAGAAACCCTCCAGGAGACATCCCTCAAGGTTCATTTGTTAGCACTGCATAACATGCTGACCCCAAATCTCCTTCCTCTCTACCCCTAGAGCAAAATTTGTTTAAAGGTCTGCCCTCTCGACCAGACTGCAGGCTCCTCTGTAGCAAGAAACATGTCATTCATGCACTTGTATAGTCACTCAATGAGCATTTATTAAGTGCTGAAGTGCCCATCACTTCAGAATATCTGCTCCAGCACTTTGAACAGTGGTCACTTAGAAAAAATGAAGGAATGACACAAGAAAAAAATAATGCTCATTTTACAGCTCCCAATTTCAGCCATTTAAATAAAATCTTAATAAGTACATACTGTATACCTAGAAAAGTAAACAAGGGAAACATAAGCACAATTGCCTTCTCCCATACCTCCCTGATATAATGACTTCTTCTACTTAGTGATTTTTAGAACCTGTAGCAACTACCTTCATCCTCCAAAGCTCCACAACTATTCCACACATTTAAACGGCCAATTATTATTTGTAATTCAAAAGGATTGGAAAAATGAGAATGTCAAGTTTATTCATCACCACTGACCTCATATTATTTACTCAAAAGAACAATGCTCTGTTTTCCAATAGTAGACAAAAACACACAAATAATAACTGGAGCCAGTAGAAAAAAACTAAGATTGTTATCTTAGCGCTTGAAGATAAAAGAGTGGGTGGAAGTGCTCATTATCTATGAAATTATGTCTTCTTTATGTGTTATGCCTGCTTTTGCCAAGTATTTATTGAACATCTACTATGTATCAGACAGAGTACCGAGACTAAATAGAGGTGAAAAAAGGACTTTAAACATTAAAAAAAATAAATAGAATATGCAATTTAAAATGACGGTAAGTACTATAAAGGAAAAGTACTGCTACCAGAGAGAATAACAAGGGAAACTATTTTGGTCTGGATAGCTAGGAATGGCATTTCTACAGAGATCTGAAGGGGAAGGGGCCTTGCAAAGAGGAGTAACAGGGTTTCAGGCCAGGTTAACAACTCATGACAAGCCCTGAAGCAGAAGAGGGCTCAGCACATTTGCTAAACTGATGGGAAGCCAGTTTGGCTGGAGAATATTCCACAGTCCTTTGGACCACATATTTATTGCCTAATTCAACTTATAAACAAATATAGTAGAAAAATGATAGACTGTGCTTCCATAAACAATTCCTGACAATATTTTTCAGATATTATGCTTCTTTACTATATAAGCCGTTATTATAATAAATTATTCACTTATAAGACCTCTCTCGGTATAACTGACCAGAAATTGGCTTAAATACTTACTGTGAATAAAGACAGTCTCAATAAAAGGGTTCTTAGGAAGTTACATAAAGGGGCCATCAACTGTATATAAATGTAAAATACAATCACAATTTGGAATATTAGGAAACATTTATAGAAATCTTATCCTTTAATTACCTTCCAAGAAAGAAACACATACATCCATTTCCCTGAAATGCACAAATCTGTTTATATTGAAATTGGGTGAAAATTGTTCTGAGGCTAAAGAGAATTGCATGAATTATTTGATGTTCTTTAATAGTAAAATGAATGGTTGTGAGGGAATCTTGCTACTATTCTTATGAATCTGCACAGATTTTAGAAATAACACTATCACTCTGATTTGTCCTAATCTTCATATTTTATTCCAATTTCCTAAATCAGATTCCATTACTCAGTTAAAACACAATTCTCTAGCAGTAAGTCTCAACCTTTTTCCAACTCCACAGGGTTTATTTGAGCAACACACATGCTTTAGTAACATCTTGGTGAGGTTCCAAAAAACATACTCTCCCTCCAGGGATTCTCCTTGTCTCTTGCCTCGTGCACTCCACTGGAGAAAGAATCAGAATTCTAATACCAGAACCACAGGTGGGTAGAATGCTGACCAAAGCAATTTTTATCATGAAGATAAACTCTTAAGGGAGAACAAAATGGGCAACTGGACAGTGAATTGAATAAATGTATCTACCTGGGGACTTTAAAATTCCTATTAATTTCTAGTAATTATTTTCTATTAATATGGCCTTTCAAATCCCACACTGTGGTTTACAAATTGCAAGGGGTAACTAGATATTCTCATTGATAATCAAAGACCATTTTCAAAAATTATAGCCTTGCTCCTGCCACTAACTACCTGATTATCTTTGGACAAACTGTTTATTTCTTTCTGCTTACTGAAAAAATAGAGGTTGAATGCACTGATCTCTAAGGCACCTTCCTTAATTTTAATATTACAAGAGTATAGCTCCATGATTCACTGTCAACATGTAGAAAAACAATGTATATATGACATGATATCTAGAAAACAATCCAAAAAGAATCAGTTTAAGTACCCACCTCATTAGGACCTTGTCATTTAAAATCTAAGCCACCTGGATAATATCTATTAACACAGTTGTTAAAATTTTCTTCTTTCTCTAGAGAAAGAAGTATGAGGCGGGGAGAAGGTGGGACACCTTAAATAGAGGGACCTTCTTTGGGAGCCAGACTAACCTGAAGGAGTCGTAGTAGCGATTGAGCACTTTTCTGTCCACCTACAGCCAACAATGACTAATTGAACTAGCTTCATTAGCCCCTCTGCTCTCAGCCAGTTGTTGGGAGCTCAGGAATGCTACTAGGGACTATGGTAGCCGACAGGAGGTAAGATGAAATCTCTTCCATTTGTTTTTTTCCAAAACTGGAAAACTAATGAGCAAGAAAAATATAAAAGTAAGTACTTTTCTCTGGTTTGTGATATTTGGTTCATGACCATCAATGATTAAGGGGAAAGGAGGTTGGGACTGCGTCTGTGTCTTGTCATGCAGGGAGTTAACTGTCACCAAGCACCCTGTGGTCAGTATGTCACTTGCTCCCATGCTCTGCCATTCCAGGTGTCCGAGGTCTGGAGCCTCCCTGGTTTAAATTCTCTAGAGCATCACTCTTTTGTGTCTTGTGAGGGTTGGAGTGGGAGTAGCACAGCTGCTCAGATTCAGTGGGTGGAAGGGACCTGATGGTCTAAGCCTTGTGTATGCAAACTTTCCACCTTCCCTCTTCTTCTCAGTCCAAATTTCACCCCAGATTCCAAGATCCCAGGTGTCTCCAAATCTTGAACTTTTAGGGGGTATTAAGTACCGTATTGCATTATACTGACACTTCAGTTCTGGCTTTCAGTGCTACAAACTCAGTTATTATTTTTCCATCTACTTTCCATCATTCAGAAAGCTCTTAACATTTCTGATCCACTGTTGTGTCCTTGTCTGTTCTCTATTTAAATGTGTCTTTTTTAATATTATTAATTTACTATCATTTAAGGGAGATTTCTAAAGAGAAAGGAATATGTATGTTCAATCTGCCATGTTGAACAAAACATGTTTTATTTTTTTTTTAAACAAACTGAGAAAACAAGAAAATTTGGTAAAATGTTGACACTTGTTAAGTCTGAGCATGGTTGGTATATTGGTATTTGCATATTCCTTTTTTTTCCCATTTTTAAAGTAGTTAATTTGGTGTTAAGAAAAGTCAGAATTCCATTTATTAAGCACATAAATCCACACAGAAGTAAATTCCTATTGATTAGTAACTTAGGTAGAAGCATCATTTTATACTGAGAACACTAATACAGTGGGATATTACCAGAAATCAAGGACAAAAAGAGTATTCTTTTTGTAGAAGAATATTCTGTTGTATATTTTTATCTGACTGAGAGACTTCATTTATTTTAAAATTAATTTTCAGCTTTAAATATAAGAGGGGCCTATTCAGTGCACATTTTCTGATGATCTGTTTTGGGTGGTTGTTTTTAAGATCATATGAAAGAGGCCATGCTATGTGTACTTGACTCTTCCCCCAACGCTGGATAACCAGTGAGAGCATTCAGAGAATCACACCCCATTTTCTTCCCTGGTTCTCTGCTTAGTATCTCTGGATCAGCCTAAAAATGCAATTATGGAAGAGATTCCATTCTTTTCAAGGCATAACTCAAAGTGGTCCTGCACTTCGACCTTTAAACCAGGTACTAGTTATTCTCATCATTATATATAACTAATATCCATCTATAAACTTAGATTTAAAATATTTCCATTTAGATTTCCATGTTTGACCCTTCACCAACCTCAGGAGGTAGTGAGGGAAGGTACTCCTCCCATCTATATTCTAAAGATGCAGAAGTTGAAGCTGGATGACAAGTGACTTACCCAATGCCCCACAGCTAATGGGTTTTAGGCAGGATTAGAATCCAAATCATAGGACTCCACCCCTTACCTTCTCTACATACACACAGCCTTTCTCTAAGCACCAGTGTTACATGCTGCTGCTTTACTATGTCTGACCAGAAGGCTCACTCCTGTCAAAATGGAGCTGGGAGACAAGTCAGTCAAGCTTTTGGCCATTACTCCATTTTCCTCCAAATGCTTTGTCTATTTAGAATTTGGGAGTCAAGTTAATTGGCTTGCCACATGTATACCTTCCCCTACTTTAAAAAAGCACTATGCTATGTCTGTATCCATCGCCAGTGACACCTCCAGTTCTTCCAGAGTCTTCATACATAATCATGAACAGTATGTGAGATTTCAGCAGTTAGTTTGCAAGGCATACTAGAGTGGACTGCATCAGGCCCAACTGACTGGAAACTCTCTAAGTTGAGGCAGCCCTTATGAAGACTTATAAAAATTAAGTTCTCTGAATTATGACATTTTCCAAAGGACTAAGTTTTAATACTGTATGCCAAAAAAAAAAATCATAAGGATACAATGAGGGTGAAGATGTACATAGTAATAAGCCTCTTTTCCAAATAGACCATCAACAAATATTTTCATATTTGTATTAATATGCAAAGAAGTGAAAACAACACTGTACCTGCAATTAAAAGGGAAAAAAAGAAAACCACCCTGAAATGATGTAATGTCATCCACAGCCTCCAAGAAATGCTATTCTAGGACTATAAACTACCTGTTTTTCAACTCATAATTTAGTGGTTCATACACTAAAATGGACACTAAAATCTGTCATTATTACTGACCAAGCTATAATCGCAGCGATTCAGCCTCCTAGAATGGTAGATCCTGACTCTGTAAGCTGAGTTATCCTATTTTGTTTTTTAGATCCAAGAAGTAGTGGTTGGGCTTTTGTTTGTTTGTTTTTAGTTAAAAAAAAAAAAAAAAAGAAAAAAAAGAAAGAAAATGAATACTCCCACACATTTGTGCTTCTAACACATTTAAGTATGCACTCTGTGAACGGTTTCGTTTAAATATTTTTGCTTTAACACTGTAGATGTCATCAGAAAAACAAGCCAAATGGAAGAGTTCTTCCCAGTGAGTGTTGTAACAAACCCCTGATTTTCTGTAGGCTTAATGGAGACGAGGAGCTGATCATGAATCCAGTGTTTATCAAACTAAGCAAACCTGAAAAAGGCAATGAGGAGCGAGCGATGAATCCTTGGCTAAGTAATGGGCTCCATTTCTCAGGAAGACTCTTCAACATGTTTCAAATAAGGATGATAACCTGTGCTAATTTCCCAGAGTGCAAATTTCACAGAGTTGTGCAAAAAATGAGACGGTATAGTCTTTTGTTTATGTCTCAAAAAATTAAGAGTCGATGGAAAATTGCTTGCATAGGGTCTTATACTACACATACTATATATATATCATAGCCTGATTAATTTCCATGATAAAACGGAAACCTTTGAAAGAAGTCCCTCAAGGTTAGAATGATTAGATTTTCTACTGTGCAAGTTTGGAATATTTATTCCTGGTAGCAAAAGAGTTCCTTCCATAGAGGTAGTTTCTTCATTTTTACTTAATAAAGTCAATTTATTCCAAACTCTATTCCTCCTTTCCTCCCTCAGAATATACTTATTGCACAAATCTAAGTCTTCTTACTCTGTTAAGTGCTGATTTTTCTGGAGTAGGTCCATTATTCAGTGTTTTGTAAAGGAGTAACTCATAATAACTATATAATCAAGCCCTTTTGAATATTTACATATTGTGATACTGATTATTCTTATACAAGCAAGTGATTAGTATTTGGTTTATTGGCTACAAACAATGGTGCCAGAAGTTGTATAGAATTAATGCTTTCCAAGCAGGCCTATACATTTTTGCTATTATTCTTCTTTTCGGTATCCAGTTCTAAGTAACAAACTATGAACTTCTACATAGTAAGAATGGTTTAAAACCGCCCCTAATAAATCTTCTCAGTCTTAGGCTATACTTCCATACCACTGAAAGAAATAGCTGATATTGCACAAAGTTTTGAAATACACTGTTCTCCAAAGTATATGCTTCATCAGCAATTTATTTTAACATCCACATCTTCCTCTCAAAGGGAATTGAAACTAATTATGTTTTGTCCCAAGTGCCTAGATACCACTGATACCATATGAATTCATATATTATTCAAAAAGCTGATTTTTTTTTTTTTTTTTACTTATTAATATGACGCTTAGGTAAACTGTATCTCTATTATAAGAGACTTTGCTTTACTCTAAGAACAAACTCTAGCTTTAATAGTTAGGGAGATATTCTTTCCAATATATCTATAAGACACTTAGATACAGTGTTTGGAAGGCTGCTTATTCCAGAAATTTTTAACTGAAAGAGACAGCTTACTCTGGTTTGGAACATAGTGTCTAAAGCAGATGAAAGAAGCAAGCATTTGTAATTCTTCAGAAAAAGAACAGGCAAAAGCGTTTTCATACTTGAAACATTTGACTTACGTAACAAACTTCGATTTTGACTTCATAAATGTCAAGATCCTAAGATACACCGTAATTCCTTATAGTCACATCAAATTTTAGATTTTCAAGTCTTTTCATTGAACAAGGCTAGGGGTACAAATTATAATCGTTCTTTACCAGTGTAATAAAACTTAAAGTGCTACATAGCAAAATTAAAAGAAACGCACATTCTGAACAATGTAAACATCTCTTGAGAAAACAACTTCCCCAAAGGGCTAAGACAGGTAGCCAGCACCTGGGCTCTCCCCAGTAGGCAGCCCTATCCATCAGTTCCTCTGGGTCTTATGGTCACAGCTATTGAGGAACCACTTTAAAAAAAAAAAAAGTCTTTAAATGTTCAAATAAAAAACTAGTTTTCAGCTTATCATACAAGCTTATTTGTTGTAGGGCAACATATTTGATTAAAAACTTTATGAGTTCTAAGTCTGAGCTGTACCTCAGAACTAACTGGGGAGCTTTTAATAATTAAGATTGCCTAGACTTTTTTTCTGACCTAAGACAAAGGCAGGATGCAGTCATATCACTCATAGTGGTAGAACGGCAATAAATCCCAACTAGGAAATGGATTAGAACTTTCAGCTTGGAATATGCTTATAATTTGGGAAAACTGTCATCTCCGCCTGTGATTTTAATGCATTCTCTAGGGGACCACAAACAGCACAAAGTCCTTACCCTTTCCTCTGCTCCACCCCCCACGTGAGAATCACCGCTAGGTAATCGGGATATTAGCTGTGCAGCCCTAGGCACACTGCTTGACTTTTCTGAGCTCAGTCGCATCTATGGATAATAATATTTATCCCACCTGCCTGATAAAGTTGCTGGTAGGCCAAGTTAGATCATCAATATGAAAAATTTCATTAGCTATAAAAAGCTCTAAGTAATAACATTGTTAATATAACTAATAAAAAGCATTCTTTGATATGCATGAACTGTAGACGGGAAATTAGCTCCTTAAGAGAAGCAAAGAAAGTCAGTCCACATTTTAAGACGAATTACTACAGCTTAACCAATTCAAAGCCGTCAGACTCCTACAGAGAAGCTAAGTGCAGTCAAAAGGTACTGATTTTCATTTATTCAACAATTAACATGTACGTATTGGGAACAAACTCTCATGCATGGCCCTGGGCTAGACACTGTGAGGGATGCAAAACTGAATGAGATGCCGATACTGCCTTTAAGGAGCCTTCAGCTCGTGACAGGGAAGAGGGCCATCCACACGTGCACTACAACTTTGAAATTAATGAGTCCTTTAGGAGAGATGAAGATAAATACTCTGCAAGTCCAAATGAGGGAGAAATCACAGATGTCTGGCTGGAGATGTGGAAAGACAGGTAACACAAGTGAAGCTTGGGAGAAGGAAAATACAGGTAGAGGGAAGAGCAAGGAACATATTTTAACTAAGGGAAAAGTTCATGAAAGGAAGTAGTGGAGGACAAAGTAAAATTTATTTTATTCCCACAGTCATTCATCCAATATAGTTTACTGAAAGTTTCTTGTGGTCCTAGAGTAATGCTGATTGCTAGGACTGCAAAGGAAAGCCAGCAGATATCAGACATGTAATAGCAAAAATCAATTACAAACTGTGACAAGGGCTAGGAAGGAAAAGGTGCTATGAGAAATAGGGAAACCCATTTTAGATTGAGAGGTCTGGGAAAGCCTCCCTTTGGAAGCGACAATTAAGCCTGGGGTGAGATCTGGAATGCAAAAGCCCAGAGACAGAAAGGGACTCAGGGCATCCGAGGGACTGAAAGGGAGCCAGTTATAGCTACAGAGGCAGAAAGAGGGGCAAGAGTAGCAGGAGGAGAAAGAATTTCAAGAAGGAAACGTCCTATCAAATTTTACAGAAAAAGTGAGGACTGAGAAGAGGCCACTGGACTGAGAAAAGTGACCTATAAGAAGCCTATTTTAGTTGTATTTAACCCTTCCATAACATAGATCAAGAAAGGATAAGGTATCAGCTATACAGACCAGAACAGGCTTTGAATACCAGGAGGTGGTGTTTAAATAGGACATAACATGTCTCCGTGATGAAGGAATTAGAACATAATCTGAGTCCCTATTAAAAAATGTCATAAAATAAAAAGGCAAGAATGGACCACAAGTGGAAATCAACCAGAAACTGTACCTCTAGTACTAGCAGAGATGCCTTGATTGAGATTAGAGACCACGTATTTATACCAGAGCTGCTCCGTCTGCTACACAACATTTTTGGTCTATGATCCACAGCCCTTGGGATGTGAAGTGAAAAGCCTGATGGTATGGTCGGCTACCTTAGTTTCAGTGTAAGCTTGGCAGATACAGCATAAGGTTGTAAAATTTAGGGGATAATGAAGGATCATTTGCAGGTCCCAGATGGCCATGAAAAAATGGTAGGTGAAGTGAAGGAGGAGATGAGATACTATGGGGGAAAAGAACATAGTTAGCAGATTAGGCATAATTATTATTAAGGTAAAGTGCAGGAAGATATGAGAAAGTTAATTTCTGATTTCAAAATCTTAGAATAGAGCAGATCTCATTGATAGCAAGGTCCAAGGTGTGTCCATATTTGTAAGGTGGCTAAAGTGAAAGAGACATAAATTCTTTAGAGTTAAAGGAGGCAAGAATTGATGTGATTTCAAAGAAATTAAAAGAAGCTCTATGTCAGTCAAACACTGGGAAGCCTTGACTTAGAGGACACACAAGATACTAGTTAAGCATAAAATTGATTATGCTGGAAGGTGGAGCTGACGGCATGAATAAGGAGTCACAGCTATATTTCACCCAACACCGGTTCACACAACGACTGACTATGGTTCTGCCATTTCATTGGCAATGTTAACAGGAAATTAATGTACTACCCACACCCCTTCACATCAACTTTCCAGGTACCAGATTGGCAACTGGGATCAAATTTAAAGTAGAAATGATGAGAAGATTTTGTAGCCTGAAATTAATTGTTCGCCCTGCCTTGAATTAGTCCAAACAGATTTGGACTTCATGGCAAAAGTATTATTCAACCCTCTATAAAAACAGACTTATATGTATATTTATATATACATTATATGTATAATCTTTGAAATTTAATTAATTAAAAAGGAATATTTTGTTTAAAAAATTAAAAGGCAAGTCATGCGTATCTAAATAAAAAATACCGAATGGCTTTTGTTCTGTTTCCTGCAAAAAAAAGCCAGACCTAAAGTCGACCCTCTTAAATTGGCTAAAGTGAAAAATATTGAAGTCCTAAATACGTAAGAATATGGGTTTAATTTTACATTCCCAGCAGTAAATTTTCATATTCTTAGCTATTTGGTAAGACTTTAAAAAGTGTACTGGATATGGGAGAAGTGCAATGAGAAAAGCCTAACTCAGAGGACTAGTAAGACAATGTTAATTACACACGATCACACTGTTTACTAGGCGTGTTGTTGTCACCGCTGAAACCTACGTTATCACTCACCTTTGTGATTAGGACAGCACCTTGGTAATGTTGAAGGAATATGGAGAAGATAACCAGCAAAGACAGGTCTCTACATAGAAGACAGGTGAATATCTTTTTCATAAAGACAAGTAATGTATGGGCAGCATCCAAAGATGAGACGTACGGTCTTATTACGATCACACCAGCATGAATCAATATTTGTGACAATTCGAGACTGTGGGAATCTTAAATCTCCCAATCCAAGTTCTCAAGAACCATGGAAAATGTATTTAATTAAATATAATATGCCAAAGCAGAACAAATTTCTCCACCCACTCTCTTCTCTGGTTCACTTAATGCAATTTCACCCTCTAAACCAGCATCTGAGGGTTTTAAAAGAGATTTCCCTGACTTTTGTGTCTCTTGCTACAGAACCCAGGGACTTGGGAAGAATCCAGCTTCCGGTGGAGAACGATGGAGCTCGGATTTACCACCAAGTCCTGAAGGACTCCTTGAAAGCAGCACGGGACAAGTCACAGTATTGACTCCCAGCTGTGCTAAGCTGAAGGGCAATGGGACTCCTGAAAGGAGTGGAGAGGGAATTCCACCAATGCGCCTCAATCCGATGCAGCCCCTCCCTCTCAGTACTGAGCCTAGGTAAAGCTGGAAGCAGATCTCACCCCTTCTGTGGCTGGATAAGAGCTGGGAGCCACTGTCTCCCTTTGAGAGCTTGCCGCCTGGCAGCTGTTTCACGTAGCTAACGTCACAAGTCACTCATGCTTGTGACTAACAGCATAGCAACTGATTTGACAAGCCCAGAAAAACTCCTTCATTCTTGAATTTCAGGAACATACTAAAAAAAAATTATAAAATGTGTACAAGGTATACCTTTTTTGCTTACCAGAACTAAATCCCTGCTCTCTCAAGGCTCCAGCCAGGCCCAGCTTCATAGGCATGTGACCCGTGCAAGACCACTTGAGCCCCAAGTTTAAAAGGAGCAGTGAACTTGGTTTAACGCTCTGCTGTTGCCACGGTGAAATTCATAAGTTTTCAACAAGGGGCCCCGCATTCTCATCTTACACTGCTCTCCACCTCCAAAATGATATAGCTGGTCCTGTCTTCTGCAGAACCTGAAGGAAGCGGAATCTCCTGGCTTACCTGTGACCTGAGCATTTCCTACAGGTAACTGGGCTCTAATGCAGCTTTGGGAAGCTAGGCCCTCACCCTGATCAATTTTCACTATATGGGAGAATTTTCTTTTTCAAATATTATTGCTTTTAATACAACAAAACAATTCACCTCATGGGGGAAAAATACAATGCAGAAGATAGCATACAGAATATTAAATGGAAGTCTTCTTCACCAGTATGTCCTCACTCAATTTCACATTACTCCCTAGAGCTAACTATTGTGAGGAGATATCTTCCATTAAGAAAAAAATAAATACACACATATACTTTGATACGCACACACTGATCGATATTAATCTGTTTTTTAAGTCCCAATTTTGTATGTCTACTGGACTAGTTGGAGAAGATCCTTTAGAATCTTCCAGTAAAGAAAACCAGCAGCTTCAAATCATGTGTATTATTCTTTGCTCATTTCAGGGTCCTCAGCTTAGAGGATATCAAACTACTATCTCTCTGATCTACAGCAGGTGACTGACCTTAGCACAAAGCAGCAAAGACCCAGAGACAAGTTCTCAAGAACCATGGAAACTGGCTGCCTTCTTCTTAGCCACCAAGGTTTGGTGAGGAATTCAAGAGATTGAGATGCAAGAAAAACGTAGATGAAGCCCCAGCTTTGCCATGTTGCTTGGAGGAAACATCCGCATTTCTGTTTCCCCACCTGCCAAATACGGCCATTTTTTGTTTTTGTTTTTGTTTTTTTGCGGTACGCGGGCCTCTCACTGTTGCGGCCTCTCCCGTTGCTGAGCACAGGCTCCGGACGCGCAGGCTCAGCGGCCATGGCTCACGGGCCCAGCCGCTCCGCGGCATGTGGGATCTTCCCGGACCGGGGCACGAACCCGTGTCCCCTGCATCGGCAGGCGGACTCTCAACCACTGCACCACCAGGGAAGCCCCCAAATACGGCAATTTTTATGAAGCTTCCAAAACCTCTTCCCAATCAAGTACTCTGGGTTTAGGGAAAGCTATTTCCATCGCATCCTCAGGGCCACACTTCGGTCCTCGTCCTCACCTGGGATTGTTGCACCTCAGAAGTCTTAAATTCCTATTTCCCATTCTCATAATCCATCTTCTCTTTCCACTTATCCCATTCACCTACTGCATCTATACCTCTTTGTTTAGTTTCTTAAAAAAAAAGAGAACTCTTTAGGGATTCATTAGTATCACTGGTTTTTCTTTCTTATCTGTAAGATCCTTCCTGTCTTCACTTCTTTCCCAACCCATCTGCCATTCACAGCCCATCACTTCAAGCTCTAGTTGGACAATGTCCTTAACTCCTTCGCCCCACTGTCCTTTCATCACAACTATCATTTGTCCAAACTAAAAACCTTGGCCTCCTTCCCAGCACCTGACATTCCCTTTCCCCAGAGGTCTTACTGATTGATTGTACCCTATAAAAAGCTGAATCCATCTACTTCTTGCAAACCCACCTGCCACTACCCCAGTCCAAGCCACCTTCTTCTCTCAGTTGGATTAACACAACAGGCTCAGTTGATCTCCTAATGCCTTCAGTCCTTCCCATTCTTATTTATTTTCTAACTATTGCAAAAGCAATCATCCTAAAATATAGCCAAACTAAAATATAAATTGAAGTCACTTCTCCCTTCAATACCTTCCATCTTCCCTCAACGCTTATTAACAGATTCTTTCCCTCCATCTTTCCACCCCTCATCTCACATCTTACATCCCAGCTTACACAAAACTTCTCCAGCTCTCCTCAAGCTGGCCACGTTCTCTCTTGCCTCTAGACCTGTGGGTGTACTGTTCTTTGGGCCTGGAACACTCTGGCTCCACTCCCTCCCCTGCTCTGCTTGAGTTGGCCAACTCCTTCAGGTGTCAAAACAGACACCACTTCCTCTGGAAAGCCCTCTTGGACTCTCCCCTACCTGAGTATTTGTGTTTCTGAAATGTGAACACACAGCTGCCTGCACTTCCCCATCACAGCATTCAAAACACACACTATCATTTCAAGATGAACTGTATGTCTCTTCCACCAGACTGTAAATTCTGAATGTGGAGACCGCACCTGTATTATTCATCACTGTATCCAACACAACACAGTGTCGGCACACTATTAGCACTCCATCGTAATGTAACTGATTTTTTATTCAGCTTTCAAAGTTATATTTTGATTCCTAATCCTGAAAGTTCATTATAGTAACATGTTCTACAAATAATAATCTATGAGTAAATTCACAGTGTTCAGATCCAGGAAGTTTGAGGTTTGAGAACTAAAATTATCTAGACCGCAGTATTTATGGTCTTGATCATTAAAGGTTATTTATTTCTTCAGTGGTTAGCATTTTCAGGGTGGTCTCTAAGCTAGTTCCCAGGCCTCAGCTCCTCCCTGAGGCTCAAAGAACTCCCAAATGGGAAAGGAATAAATCTGGCTCCCTCACTGAGCCCTCATCCACCACTTGTACTTCAATACCATCTCATCTCCCCCAGTAAAGAGCAAAAGATTTTAGGAATATCTGAAAATCTTTAACGAAAGTGTAGTAGGATATAGATTGGAAATTGAATGAGTCATGGTATTTGATAAAGATGAAAGGTAAAGTAATAGATTAAATGATAATATTAATAGGAATAATAAGAACAATAATAAAAATATTGTATTTTATAGAATACAAAACATAAAAACTAACTTAGAAAGGCAGCGAAAGATATAAGAAGAAAGGAGGGAGAGAAGGGAGGAGAGTGGGGAGGTAGGGAGAAGCAGGGGAAGGAAGGATAAAGAAGGAAGGAAGGGAACTGAAGTAGTCTCAAAAGTTTTTCTTGTTGGTAGGCAAGAAAAATAAGGAATAGGAGACCACAAAAGGCCCTACATAAAGCGTCATCCCTACCCACCTCGGCAGACAGTAAACGTTATCCAGAGCACTGCCACAGTTCACTGAAAACACTTCAGAAGAGCCTTATCAGTGAACAGCAGTCAAACTTAGGACTTGATAGCTTCACATCATTAGAGTATCTATGGAACTTGGAAGTTCCATATGGAACCTGACATGAATGAACCAGGAATCTCTGCCCTCCTCTCATTAATTCAATACACTTAAGTAATCAAGCATTTATTAATCATAAACCACGTAGCAGCCACTATGCTGGCTACTGTTATGGACGTAAATATCAATGGTCTCAGAAAGACCTGAAATATACCCAGGATGTACCCAGGATGTCTGGGCGTATAACCCATTGGAACCACAGAGAGAGAGAAAAAAAAAAAAAAAGCCTTATAACTGATACTTGGGCCCAAGAATAATCATAATAAAAATTGGTAAATTCACTTGAGTGTTTACCCACTTAGCTCTGTGCTAATTAGGCATACAGTGCGTTTTCCTGTATGACCTTTAAAATAACACAATGAGGTATACAGAATTAGTACCTCCATTCTAAAAATGAGCAATTTGATCTCATAGAGTTTAGGGAACTTGCTCAACACCAGTACTAATAATGCATCCAAGGTCTGAACCCTGGCAGTCAGCTTTCATTGGTCTCCAGGTCCCTGAATCTAAGATGCTGAAAACAAAACATGGACAATTGTTCTCCCCAGCTTTTTGGGCAGAACCCAGATGAGCAGGGGGTAACGCACGCACCACGAGGAAAAAGTGTCAGGGAACTTGAGCTCCATTCTAGAACACAGCCTAATGGCTATCATCGACCAATGTGTTAAATATGGGTGACCATCAGAAATGGCTACTGATTTTCCACCCAACCCTAAAATCAAACCATGAGTTGGGTTTTGCATTGATTGATGGTTCATTCCTGTCTACAGCAACAAGTAAAGCACCCGAACTGTAGCTACATCACCACTTGGTCAGCATATTAAAAAAGAGAATTTTTCTGAGAGACAAATAGAGGACTAGACACTAAGCAAGATAGACGTCACCATGACTTACTCCCAAATGAATGAGCATGAAGTACTGATATCAGGGAAAGACTACCAGATTACCTAAGAAACACAGCAGGAAAGCCACATCTCCCAGTCCTACTGGGTGGTACTTACCTGGGGGGAGGGGGGGTGGGGTGCTTGTTTATGGCCTCTTTTATATAAAGTGAATTCTAAAGAAAACCAAATGATACTTACTGAGATGAGCATTAAAACATGAGAGCCGCTGAAAACATTTAAATCCTGACCTCTCAGTGTTCTCTCCCTATAGTCAAAGTGAGAAATGCTCTAAGTATGTAAATAGTGCACCTGAGTAGTCTCTGCCTCTCTTTCAGTATTTTAGACAGAGGAAGCATTCCCTAATGTGATGAAATGGTATTCATTGAGGGGTGATCAGCAATAAGTTGGCAAAGGCGAGTAAAAGAAATGATAGAGCTCCTAACAACAGAGCCTGTTGAGAGGAAACTCAGAGGACGCCAAGAGGGTTTCAAGTAGAAGCATGAGTGAAAAAGCATGAGGCACCAGCTCCATCAAGAAGAGGTGAGTGTGAATTAGAGAACAAGGGCTTGCGTTCTACTACCAATTAAGTGCTTACTATTATGAGAGCTAAAACCTCTTCAAAATGAATAAATGGGTTAAATAGAATGGGGATTACCATTTAAGTAGAGCATTCTAACTTTGCTTCAGATCATGGGAATTCTACAAAATCACAAAGGAGAGAACTGGCTGAGCAAAATAGTTTCATTTAATGGGAAATTTATTTCAGAAGAGAAGCTAAGGAAAATTTCTAGGGTGAAGTAATGACATTTAGAATTAGGAGGCGTTTATGTAAAAAACAATGTCCAAGGATAAAGTTAAGTAGTAAGAATTTTCAGAAAGACCTAGAAAAAACTGAGAGAGAGACCTGAGGCATTTTAGAAAGAAGAACAAAGAAAAATGTAAGCTCTCTCTCCATAGGAAATAATTAGAATAGTAGAATTTGACCTAAATTAAAGGAAAATTTACTCATGCCTATGAGTATGAGCACAGTAACACACACACACACACACACACACACAGACACACTCCTTCCTACCTTAGAAATCCCCCCAAAGACTGAGATGAAATGTTACTTCTGTTCCTTTTCTAGCCTAATTAAAACATGAAATGTTGCCTATTGCCTGTTATCAGTTTATGCACATTATGGGTTAAATAGAAAAATTAATATTAATTGAGGAAGTCACTTCACTGCAACATTTATTCCACTAAGTCAGAGGACTAATGATTAGTAAAGCAAGGCATAGCTCCAAATTCTATACTGTCCCATATATGCTAATCTGAGGGGAAAAGCCAGTCTTAACCATAGAAAGATACCCTTACAAATTCTAAAATGTAAGCCCCATTCCAGAAATTAAATTAGACACCAAAATATTTTCTCCAAATACGAATGACTTTTAAACTGTATAAAGGATAAAAATTTATACAGTAAAAAAAACCCTTTCCAATTATAAAATTTCCTCACAAAACCTCCTTATGTTTTTAATTCTTTACTGATTTGATTTAGATTTTTTTAAAAACAAATTTAAGTGGTTGGAATCATCTTTTTCATTTAAATTTCCTAAGAAAGAGAAGCACAGTGCACATTCCCTGACCAGATTGTGTATGGCCTATTTATTTGAAATGTTCGATTCCATATGGATTTCTTCTCCTTTATTTATAACTTCCAGAAAGGATTCTAATAAGTCAGCAACTCAAGGGCAACCAATTTGAAATCTAGGCCCTGAGAGCATAATACCTCAGGTCTGCCACCTGTGATGTTTTCTAGAAGGACCAGAGAAGGCACACGAAGCTGGAAGGCCTGTGTAGAGCCTGCACCAACTTTGAGCCACAAGTGGGTGGTCCACTGAGGTCAGGGTTAAAGTTCACAGAATAATTTGGAAATTATTCTCAGCTTGGATCTCGTTTATGAGGTCTGAGAATACACCCTTTAATTAGAATACAATTTCCAAAGCAGCCACTCCCTTGACTTTCCAGAGCCCGGTTATTCTCAGAAAAGTAAAAACAGCCTCATCACACTGACAGCTAACAGTCCCCTATAAATTATGCCTTAAACATCTAACAAAGAAGGCAGCAGGCATCTGGGACAACAGAGACATTAGCGGCCAGCCCTCACTCACCACTCTCAAGAATAGATAAGAAAAAAGGCTCATTAAACAGTCACTCCCCTTCACTTCTTGCTTATGCAGCTGAACTGTCCCATGGAAGCTTGGAAAAAGAGTGGGTTGCACATTTGAAAATGTTCCCACACCCTAGCCGGCCTCATTTTTCTCATGATGCCTCCATCCAGCCAACCTCGCACTACAGTGGGAAACTAAAATCAATTCCATGAGAGCAAGCTGTCCGCCTCTTCCACGGTGCTCAGGGAGCCACACAGGACTCTGGCACAGGAGCCAGCCCAGTCCTGACTCACCACAGATGTTCCCCTCCTCCCCCATGCAGCTCTGAGCCACCGCCTTCTTTCCAGGGCCTATTGTTATTACAAAAGACTCACTGGGCCCCCAAAATGGGCTAGATGCTGAAGCATCTCCCTAACTGCAGGGTTAAGAGAGACAGATGTTAAATGACACAGAGATGGCCAGCGACTCAACGGGGAAAGCCAAAGATGGAAAGTCAGGCTAGGTTTGTAGAGTTCAGTATCTGGGAGTTGGAACAGCAGAAGCTATTAGATTATCAAACTTGCAAATGCTATCCAGGCTTAAATCGGTTTTAAAGATGACATAAAATGCTCCATCCCAGCGAATCGAGATATCAAACTTTTCTGTAGACCCAACAGAGTAGCCTTTGTCTAGAAAAGTATGACCAGGAAAATAACAAAAATGTAGTTTTTGAACTCTGTCATCAGAATTCACAGTCCAAAGTCACCCACAAATATCTGGAAATTCTTGGCAACATGTTTTGGGCCAGAGAACAATACTGTCTTTGGCCATTATCTTTCAATATCCATTCATCTGTCAGTTTTCCCAGCAGCCCTCTCAGAGGGGGCCATAAAGCTCTCTCTCTGCATTCCTTCAGTGCATTCCTTCTAGTAGGCAACTAGACAGTTGTTCCCAAATACTCCACTGCCCCGTGATACAGGCTGCATCGTCATCTCAATAAAGAATTTCATGCAGTTTACAATATTTTCTTTTTATCATTGTCCATGTAACCAGTATAGACAATAGAGAGAGGAGTTCATTTTAAATCCATTCCCTTTAACGGTATGAATTCTGCAACTAAAATGAGCTTCATCAAATAGCACAAAAAAAATTTTAACATGTTAATATGACTTGCCACATCCTTAAACAACAGTACTTATGTTTTGGGTTTTGTCCTAAGAGTTCTTACTCACGTTTTCCTAGTGTGGGCCCTGGGAAGGGAGATTAGGGAAATAAATCAATTAAATGAAACACACACACTTAAAATTCTGTGACTGTGGGAAAAAAAAATGAGCAAACAATTTTGTCTCCCAAAAGGTGAAGTTAAAATTGTCTGTAAGACCCCTTCTCGCTCTAACTCTCTGGTTGTTTGGAAAATCATAGATAAAATATGCCAGTATCTCACAAAACCTTAAGTTTCACAACAGTAGAGTCAATATTTAGATAGAAGACAACCAATATATGTTTCAGCGATAAATGTTTACTTGAAATAATGTTTATTTGATTCTTTGGAGAAAGCTATATAAATCTCGCTCCTCACAAATTTCTGAGTTTCATTTCCTTTCTATTCCCTTCCCAAATAGAAAGGTGTAAAAAACCAAAATGGTTCTAAAATTAAACTAAAACACACTCACTTTTAGAACTTTTGTTTGAAAACTTGAAGTCTCCTTCAGTACTGTTTCTATTGTTATTTTTTGTTTTCTACAAAGTTGGCTTTTTCCTTCTATCTGCTTTTTTTCTGTTTGGTTTCAGTTAAGGACAGATACTGGGCATTCTAGAGAGGAAAGGCAATATTCCAAGATTCAAAGTAAATGTAATATGTAACACGAAAAAGGGTCTGTATTATGAAGTTGTCTGAAGTGAAGAATTAAATTTAAAAAAATAAAGTAAAACAACGCTTGATTCCCAGAATAAAACTTCTCCTCTGTCTACTCTGGAAAACTGAGAAGTGACACGATAATTCTGTTACCATGAATGAGAATTTCAAAAGATGTAGTACTCCTATGCCCTTCCAGGTGTGGCATAGTAGTGTTCTTTCTACTTACACATTCACTACAGAAAATTGTTCATTATATGGCAAATTCATCTTGAATCCACCTGGGGGAATTTAGCGACCAGAACAAGTAAAACCTGACATTGACAGGCATTCTGAATAGCACTCAAAAGATACTGACATTTCAGTGTATTCCCAGAGTAAAACAAAACTAAACCAAAGCTTCTTATATATTCTACAGAGCAATTTTAAGAAGAGAAAGAGAATAAAAAGAAGCCAAGTAGTGATAAAAGTGTTAACTGTAAAAAACAGGTTGGAATCATTTGGCCAGAAGAACAAGGACCGCACGGCATTACCAAAGCACTACTCGTCGTCCTTTACCTCCGTCTTTATCTTTTTAGTTTCACAGTCTGTTTATACCTCGAACTGTCTGACTTCTACTTAGTCACTGCTCAAGAAGGTATTAAGTTTTGTTTAAGTCTCTCTGAGGATGGAGTCCAGAATGTATAGGTCAATTCTTCCTTTTTAAAGATGGGATGAAAGCTGACAGATAGTATTATTTATACCCTACTTTTAGCGCTGCATTTTAAAAGACTCATGAAAAACACTTTCAGATGAACTCTGGTGATTTACAGATTTCTAGCAGAATTATATCAGACGATTAACTGAGAGCATATTATCATAGTCAAGTCCCCAAAGCACTCCAGTTTTCTCCAAAAATACTTACTTCTGATGAGTTTGTCATCCGAACAATTTCCCCAAATGGACTGGTCTTGCATCTCTCCATGTGTGAAGCAGCTATCAGTGGCTTGAGTTATATCTCTCTCAGTATTTTCTTTATCACATTTTTCTAAATAAAAAAAAATATATAAATTATCATTAAATGTTACATATTTTTCTCTATTTTTTCATTTTATAGATTTTTTAAAAATGCTTCTAAATCTGCCATAATTTAAAGAAATGGGAGCAGTATCTCTAGTAACTGTTGCATATGTTATTGACTCAATAGCAGAGCTTTATTGAGCACCTACTATATGACTAGCAGTGAAGATTTTACTGTAAAAATTACGTTAAGATTGTTGTAAAGAAGTCGTTGAAACAGCACATGACCTGCCATAATAGAAAAATGTGGTACGGTTACATCAAGGATGGAAGTGAGTCCATACATGCAGAGGGAAGGGGTGGCAGGGAAAGCATCAAAGAAGATGAGAGATTTATATGTGGGTTTATGGGTTCTCAAGGGGGAAGCCAAGAAGTAAGGAAAAGTAATGTCTTATTAGGAACATAACTCAGGCAAAAAGCAGGCTGTAACATAAGGTACAATTAACATTATAAGAGGTCTAGAGCACTAAAAAAAAGGTTCAAAGGAAGAAAAAGAAACTCATCAGTATTGAGAGCTCAAGAAAGGTGCTATAGAATATGGTGCATGTTGGATGGTCTTTAAGATCAGCAGGAATTCTCAAAGTAGAGATGGGAGAAAGGCCATTCCAGGTGGAAAAACAGCACGGGTGAACTCAAAAAGCAGACACCTGGGCAAAAGTTCCAACTTTCTGCACTGTGAAGTACTTAAAGAGGGATATTAGGAAATAAGATGGTAAAAGTTTGAAGAGGGACATGCTATGGATAACTGAATACCAAGGTGAAAAATCTGGACCTTATTTCAAAGTGAAATAAATAAGTGATAGTAGCCACTGAATCTTTATGAATTGTCTAATCAAAGCCACACATAAGAAAGATTAATGAACTTGTACACACCAGTGGTTCTCTATCCTGACTGTACTTTAACTCACTCAGGGGACTTTTTAAAAAAGATTCCTGGGCCCCATGACCTAAAATTCTAATTTAATTTGGGGGAAGGGGGCTTAGGTGATTCTACTATACTTACATCCTTGAGATCCTTGAGATTCTACTATACTTGATTCTACTCTACTTGATCCTTGAGATTCTACTATACTACTATAGAGATCCTTGAGATTCTACTGTACTTACATCCTTACATCCATCCTTAGATGGATGCATCTAAGAGGGAGGGCAGAGTAAGGGAAACTAAAAGGGAAACTTAGCACAGTCCAGGTAGAAGTTGATGAGGGTTTCGACAACTGGATAAAAAATGGGAAAGGAGGTAATTGGGAGAAAATAACTAGAGGATTCACAGATTATCAGAGAAGATGGGATTGGAGCTGACTGAGTTCTCTTAGTCTGGAGTTGACTGGAAAAACCTAGAGACCGGGAGAACAATTTTTAAAATATATATTTGTACATGGTAGATGTCTGGGCATCGTACTATGCAGTGGGGATACAATCAGTTACGTGACACAGCCCAGGCCTTCATGGAGTTTACAGTCTAGTGGATGAGTTTAGTGTTGAACATTTGAATCTGCAAGACACAAATAACATATAGCGAGAAACAGTCATCTTCCTAAATCTGATTGCTGAAGCCATTCAAATGAATACACTCACCAAAGGAGTGAGTATATTAAAAGAAGACTATCAAGGGGGGTCTGTACAATTAGAAAGGAGTCAGAGAAGGAAGAAAAACTAGATAATGTCAAGCCATGGAAGCAAGGAAAGGAAAGAGATTCAAACAGAAGTTGTTAGTCAACTGTAGTAACGTTTCCAGTGGAAGGAAAAATTTCTGCATATGCAGAAATTTCTCATGTACCATGGGGATTTCACAATTGAAAAGTTCTGCAATAAAACACATTTCAACACATGAAAATGCACGGACACTCAGGAATAAGTCCAGAGGCTAAGATTTCTGAAAAAAAGAGGGTCTTCAATGCTAAGTATTTTTAGAAAGCAAAACCATATTCAGATAGCAGTAAAATATAAATTAGAAGCATGCTAAACCAATATGTTCTAGATTTATGTAACATTTACTCAGCATTATCCTAGAGAAAATGTAATCTTCCTGAGATGTGTTACTTTCAATTAAAATCTTGACTTTTTTAAACAACTCTAGAAATCTTTCCACTGCTACAGTCAACCCAAGGCCTTTCTGAGATGATCAACAGAAAAGATTTTTCTACCAACTCACTAGTACACAGGAACTCTCTCACCGCAGTCCTACATACTTGCTGCTACTGTCATGTAGCTGACTGCCGCCAGGTGTCATGCTAGTAGGCTTGATTCAATTAGTCACTCTAATTGTAGCTGAATGAAATTAATTATATAATTTTGAGCTGTTCAAGTTTAATTCCATTAAAATTAATTCATGAAACCAGGGCATTATGAAGCATTGCTGACTAAAAGAAAATAGGTATGAAGAAAGCCTCTAGACACACTTGACTCACATTTGAATCGTGTCCAATATTCAAGTGCTAAAACACAGACCCTCTCAACTCTCCATTGACTAAATGAAAATGCCATGTGATCTGTACACACATAACTTAGTAGTGACCCAGTACTAAGAGGAAAATAAAGTTCTTCCTGTTCTGAATACTTATTAAGAGACAGTTATCACATTTTTTTGAAGTTTCCTTATCTGTGAAATTCTAGAATTAGATGATCCCAGGAGTCCTCAAGTTGAAAAAGAAAAGAAAACTTATCATCCTCTGTCTCATTATATTCAAGAAATTATAAATATGTAACAACTACAAAATCACAATCATCAGTCTATCCAACTTTGCCTCCTTTGAAAACTAAATGTCTTGGCTCAAAAGTTAGTCTCACCAATCACAAGAAATTGAAACTGTGATTAAAAATCTTCCAACAAACAAAAGTCCAAGACCAGATGGCTTCACAGGTGAATTCTATCAAACATTTAGAGAAGAGCTAACACCCATCCTTCTCAACCTCTTCCAAAAAACTGCAGAGGAAGGAACACTCCCAAACTCATTCTACGAGGCCACCATCACCCTGATACCAAAACCAGACAAAGATACTACAAAAAAAGTAAAGTACAGACCAATATCACTGATGAATATAGATGCAAAAATCCTCAACAAAATAATAGCAAACAGAATCCAACAACACATTAAAAGGATCATACACCATGATCAAGTGGAATTTATCCCAGGGATGCAAGGATTCTTCAATATATGCAAATCAATCAATGTGATACACCATATTAACAAATTGAAGACGAAAAACCATATGACCATCTCAATAGATGCAGAAAAAGCTTTTGACAATATTCAACACCCATTGATGATAAAAACTCTCCAGAAAGTGGGCATAGAGGGAAACTACCTCAACATAATAATGGCCAAATATGACAAACCCACAGGCAACATCATTCTCAATGGTGAAAAACTGAAACCATTTCCTTTAAGATCAGGAAAAAGACAAGGATGTCCACTCTCACCACTATTATTCAACATAGTTTTGGAAGTCCTAGCCATGGCAGTCAGAGAAGAAAAAGAAATAAAAGGAATCCAAATCAGAAAAGAAGTAGTAAAATTGTCACTGCTTGCAGATGACATGATACTATACATAGAGAATCCTAAAGATGCCACCAGAAAACTACTAGAGCTAATCAATGAATTTGCTAAAGTTGCAGGATACAAAATTAATGCACAGAAATCTCTTGCATTCCTATACACTAATGATGAAAAATCTGAAAGAGAAACTAAGGAAACACTCCCATTTACCACTGCAACAAAAAGAATAAAACACCTAGGAATAAACCTACCTACGGAGACAAAGACCTGTATGCAGAAAACTATAAGACACTGATGAAAGAAATTAAAGATGATACCAACAGATGGAGAGATATACCATGTTCTTGGATTGGAAGAGTCAATATTGTGAAAATGCCTATACTACCCAAAGGAATCTACAGGTTCAATGCAATCCCTATCAAGTTACCAATGGCATTTTTCACAGAACTAGAAAAAAAAATCTTAAAATTTGTAAGGAGACACAAAAGACCCTGAATAACCAAAGCAGTCTTGAGGGGAAAAAACGGAGCTGGAAGAATCAGACTCCCTGACTTCAGACTATACTACAAAGCTAATCAAGACAATATGGTACCGGCACAAAAACAGAAATATAGATCAATGGAACAGGATAGAAAGCCCAGAGATAAACCCACGCACCTATGGTCAACTAATCTATGACAACAGAGGCAAGGATACACAAAGGAGAAAAGACAGTCTCTTTAATAAGTGGTGCTGGGAAACCTGGACAGCTATATGTAAAAGAATGAAATTAGGGCTTCCCTGGTGGCGCAGTGGTTGAGAATCCGCCTGCCAATGCAGGGGACACGGGTTCGAGCCCTTGTCCGGGAAGATCCCACATGCCACGGAGCAACTAAGCCCGTGCACCACAACTTCTGAGCCTGCGCTCTAGAGCCCGTGAGCCACAACTACTGAAGCCCACGCGCCTAGAGCCCATGCTCCGCAGCAAGAGAAGCCACCGCAATGAGAAGCCCTGGCTCAGCAACGAAGAGTAGCCCCCCGCTCGCTGCAACTAGAGAAAGCCCGCATGCAGCAACAAAGACCCAACTCAGCCAAAAATAAATAAAATAAATCTTTAAAAAAAAAAAAAAAGAATGAAATTAGAACACTCTCTGACACCATAAATAAAAATAAACTCAAAATGGATTAAAGACCTAAATGTAAGACTGGACACAATAAAACTCTTAGAGGAAAACATAGGAAGGACACTCTTTGACATAAATCACAGCAAGATCTTTTTTGATCCACCTATTAGAGTAATGGAAATAAAAACAAAAATAAACAAATGGGCCCTAATAAAGCTTAAAAGCTTTTGCAAAGCAAAGGAAACTACAAACAAGACAAAAAGACAACCCTCAGAATGGGAGAAAATATTTGCAAACGAATCAACGGACAAAGGATTAATCTCCAAAATATATAAACAGCTCATGCAGCTCAATATTAAAGAAAGAAACAACCCAATCCAAAAATGGGCAGAAGACCTAAATAGGCATTTCTCCAAAGAAGACATACAGATGGTGAAGAGTCACATGAAAAGCTACTCAACATCCCTAACTATTAGAGAAATGCAAATCAAAACTACAATGAGGTATCACCTCACACCAGTTAGAATGGGCATCATCAGAAAATCTACAAACAACAAATGCTGGAGAGGGTGTGGAGAAAAGGGAACCCTCTTGCACTGTTGGTGGGAATGTAAATTGATACAGCCACTATGGAGAACAATATGGAGGTTCCTTAAAAAAACTAAAAAATAGAATTACCATATGATCCAGCAATCCCACTACTGGGCATATACCCAGAGAAAACCATAATTCAAAAAGACACATGCACCCCAATGTTCATTGCAGCACTATTTACAATAGTCAGGTCATGGAAGCAACCTAAATGCCCATCGACAGATGAATGCATAAAGAAGATGTGGTACATATATACAATGGAATATTACTCAGCCATAAAAAGGAATGAAATTGGGTCATCTGTAGAGACGTGGATGGATCTAGAGACTGTCATACAGAGTGAAGTAAGTCAGAAAGAGAAAAACACATGTCGTATATTAACACATATATGTGGAACCTAGAAAAATGGTACAGATGAACCAGTTTACAGGGCAGAAATAGCAACACAGATGCAGAGAACAAACGTATGGACATCACGGGGGGAAAGTGGTGGTGGGATGAATTGGGAGACTGGGATTGACATATATACACTAAATGTATAAAATGGATAACTAATAAGAACCTGCTGTACAAAAAAATAAATAAAATTAAAAAAAAAAAAAAAGTTGGTCTCAGGCTTTTGCTATAATCCACAGAACCCAGCCCAAAGCAAGGCTCAGAAAAAACTCCAAGTTTAAATTGGCTTGCTAATTCGCCACTTTTATAAGTGGTCACTTCTGTGACCACTTGACTGTTCTGTGATTTCCCAACATATCTATTTTTATTTTATTAACATCTCTTTAATATTTAATGGGATACCAATATGGAAGCCTTATAAATGGTGTGCAGTTATATCTAATATTGAATAAATGCAATGAGAGTGAGATTTAATTGATAGATAACTGTAAAATGGGCCCCATGATGTCCAGCCACAGAACCAATCTAACTACAACCTTCAATAGGTTTGGGTTAGCCACTACTCATTAAGATGACAAAATAGCAGTTTCTAATAACAGATTTCTGTTATCAGTGTAGACTGTCTATCACTTCTGAATTGCAGCAGCAGAAGTCATAGTCCTTATTTAGTTAATTCCTTTCTGGCTTTATGAAGGTTTGTAGTTGCAATTCAGCTGCTATGTGGGCCCAAAAGACATATCCCAAAAGCAATCAAGTAATTTCAATGATGCAAAAAATCAACCTGTATCTTTCTACTAGGTTTCTATATACACATCCATTCTTCCCCAACTATATATATACAAGCACTCCTTCCCAACTTAGCAACTTTCTCTTAACAGGGGACCTTATCTCAATGATGCTGTTCTTCCACGCCAATGGTTCTCTACCACAGAGCACTTTAAACATAAAGATACACAAGTCCCAACCTCAGGGGTCCCAATTCAGGTGGTATGCAGGGAGGGGGGTGTCATCATCATATATGGCCAGGTTTGAGGGGCACTGTGCTAGGTAAGCTCTTCTGTACTATACAACTTACAGAAAACTTAGAAGAACCCATCGAACACTGAGACACAGACCTTGCTTCTCATCCCCTTTGTCACAGTATTCCAAGTTATCAGAAAGTACGATTTTATCTAATCAGTAATTAATACAGAGGTATTTAGTTCTGTCTCTGTGTCAGGACAACTCTGAGAATACAAAACCTGAATTACATATAACATTAAACAGTCCCACTAATAGATAAACATATAAGAAATATGTTTTCAATATTAATACAAAAATTGCAGACAGCTTAAAAATAGCACTAGAGCAAAGGATAGTCATATACCACTGGCATCTGCTACCAAAAGGCTAGCTTCCCAGCATTCTCTTGTGCCTCCACTGAATAGGGACAATGCAGAAGAATCTTTGGATGAGGGGAAAAAAGCTTGGTCCCTGACAACGAATCCTCTAGCTGGGGAGACCAAACATACACACAAAACAATCAAGCAACTACAAAACAGAAGGGAATGAAAACTGCCCTGGGTCATAATTCTGGCTCAAAAACTGACCAGCTTTGTAACTGGGGCTGGGTCTCATTCTCTTTATCCAGAAATGAAGGCACTGAGCTGGATGGTTGCAGAGAACTGTTTTGGCTCTAAAAATCTGTAAATCTGAGTCTGCGCAAGTCTAAACAACAGAGCCAAAACTTCATATACACACTGTAGGGTGTTTAGAATGAAGTGGAGAAAAACCTAGAAAACCCTCTGTAACGCACTGGATTTGAGTTAATTTTCAAAGAAAATGATGAGCATGAATTATGCCAAAGAGTCAAAGGAAAAAAGTAATAGTTCTAAAGGATCAATTTAACTATAATATGTCCTACTCAGAAATGACTGTCTATCTTACAGGATCAATACTCTTTATTTTTTTCTATTTTTCTAAAGAAGGGCATGGTGGTGAGAAGCAATCTGTCTCCAATCTTGATTTTTCTTGCTAAAGGATAATGAGACAGATTCAGGTAAACAGAATTTCCATTTGATTTAAAATTGTATAATATTTTACCTAGTTGGCGTTATCTAAATTTAAAACTTTGAGAGTTTTACTTATCTCAGGCAGTTGGGGAATAAAATAAGTGAATGGTGATTAAAAAGAGAGAAAAATCTAAATGTATTAAAAATAAGTCAATTGGATAATAATACATGTAAAATATATGTGCCATATATAACAGCCACTCAGCTGGTATGTAGTTATTAAATAAGAAAAAAAGAAAAGAAAAAATGCTTCCTTTTGTTGAAAGAATTAATGAATTGTTATAATTACAGTATTAGCAATTTTCAAAGGACTTTAATATATAATATTTATTTGATCTTCAGAACCCATCAACCATACAATAAAGAAAACGTTAGCTCAATTTTACTGATGAGACTACAGAGTAAGTCTCAGAAACAGATATTCAATTGGAAATAGAATGATGAAATGCCGAGTTGGAAAGGATCTTGCAGCTCAGCTAATTTCATATCCCTCCCAGGATAGAAAGCCCCCTGCAATACTCAGCCTTTCTCCAAAATTCCAAGGAATGATATCCCATAAAGGAATATATTCTATTCTTCATCAGTTTGATTCACTAGTAAGTTGTTCTTCATTTTGAGCATAAATACACCGACAGGTGATCTTTAACTAGTTCTAGTTCTGCTCACTGTAGGTAGAAATAATAAACTTAAACTTACTTCTATAAGACAATCATTCAAACTATTGACGAGGGATTTTTTCCAACAGTAGTCAAGCACATTTATTATCTCAATAGTTAAATGGTTTTAACAAATAAGAGTAACAGAAGAATTTAGTAATGTCGTATGAGGATGAAATGAGCTTGTCAAAGTTACAAATGAACTTTTAAAACATGTACAGTACTGTTCATGCCATGGTTTTCCAAGAAATAGAGAAAATATTGTCACCTATAAGTCCAGATATTTGAATCTTTCCTGATAAATAAAGACTCTCGTTAGGTTCTCTGGGACAGAAATACTATCCTTAAACTGTACTTCTTACTGGAGAAATGGTTAAGAGCACAGGATCTGAAATCAGAGTGCCTGGGTCCACCACTAACTATGTGAATCCTGAGCAAATTATGTAACCTTTGTCAGATTCTTAATCTTTAAAATGGGAATAACACCAGTACCTACATCAGAAGGTGGATGCGGAAATAAACGGAACCATGCCTGGAAAGCAGAGTGTCTGGTATACAACAAGGGCTCATTCACACTTGCTATTAGTATTACATTAAGCACCCTTACAATAAGCACCTTTTTAAAACCTTAGGGATACTGCTGAGGACAGTATCTATCTATTCAGTAATCCCTATGTAAGAAACTGTGCTAGAAATCTGTGTCCAGACTGAATATAAGGAAAACTATTCCTTCCTCTGAGAAGCTATATGTTATTTTTTTTTCCTTATGGACAATGAAAATCATATGAGGGACAAATGTTCTCTTTTTGCCTCAAATTTGCAGACAAAATTGAGTAACCGGGTTGGACCCTACAGTTATACCTGTACATTTCTATTTTCCCTCAGGTTTGGATCTCCTGGGCTACCGTACTTCCTATTATTCCGTTTGAATCTCTTTTTTAAAAATGTACTCTTATGGGCTTCCCTGGTGGCGCAGTGGTTGAGAGTCCGCCTACAGATGCAGGGGACGCAGGTTCGTGCCCCGGTCCGGGAGGATCCCGCATGCCGCGGAGCGGCTGGGCCCGTGGGCCATGGCCGCTGAGCCTGCGCGTCCGGAGCCTGTGCTCCGCAGCGGGAGAGGCCACAGCAGTGAGAGGCCCGCGTACCGCAAAAAAAAAAAAAAAAAAGGTACTCTTATAAGTTACCTCAAATGTTCTTTTGAACTAGGCAGAGGTAGGTGTAAATGCACGAGCCAATCATCAAGTACTTCGGTCTACTTGTTATCCGTACTTTATATGCTTACTTTGCGAAGAACTAATATAAATGCTGGTCCTTGGCAGATATCCTTATAAAACCTCATAAAACTTAATCAGTACATAATTCACTTAGTTCTTATAGAAAGGAGCATTAGCAGCTTTCTTCATGCTTAAAATTTGGGACTGTTGCATGTTAGATCTACTTCAATTAAATATTTGATTTTAATCTATGATAAATCATTTATAATCTACATAATATGTATATTCTTACTGCTATGCAATCTATAGTCATACCTCCTTTATCTGTAAACGTTAAACCATTTCATTTTTACTCTTCCATTCAAATACCAGCATTATTTCAGATCATCTATGTGTATTCCAGATTATGAAATCTCAAGGAATCTGAGACTAAAATGTCTGGGAAAAGTAAAAAAAAAAAAAAAATCTCGGTCTCTATTTCCCAGAGGCTAAGAACAATGTGGAAATCTACAAATGTTTCCCAAATGTAACCTTTAAAAACCAAAGATAAGGCAGCTTTC
Source organism: Globicephala melas (assembly GCF_963455315.2). NCBI lineage: Eukaryota > Metazoa > Chordata > Mammalia > Artiodactyla > Delphinidae > Globicephala > Globicephala melas. The sequence goes on from NC_083322.1 coordinate 34,300,402, forward strand.
AGGAAGACCTGAGGCTCTGGAATTCTACTTCTTCAAAAAAAAAAAAAAAAGCTTAATGACCTTTAAGAAACACTGCAAAGCCTACCTGCTTAGCCTAATGTTCTAACACAGATTAAAATCTCATTGTCCAAATCAACATTTTAAGATAACCAAAGCATTTTTAACAGATGAATGAGCATATGCAGAAAATTTTGTAATTTTATAAGTTATTGTATAATCAGATATACTATGTTGAATGAATTAAATGCTTAAATCAATTTAATCAACTAATCGTTATTACCATTACTTTGAAAAATAATAAGATTCTGAGCAAAATCTAAATTCACTCCTTCAAAGGGCTTCTTATGCATTTAGCAGCTTATGGTGTGTTTCGATTCAAAAGAATGAGAAAAATGACATTGACTCAACTAGTTTACAGGTTGGGGGTGGGTAGAGAACAGCAGGTTTTATACACAGCAAAGGGGAAAACAATTACCAAAAAATTACATGAATATGCAATTGAATACAGACACACAAATGAATAGGTGCAAAATGCAGCAGTATTGCAAATAATCTCAATAATCTGGGCTCTAAATAAATGGGGGGAGAAAGAAGTAGACACTTTCCATTATAAAAAAAAGTAGTGGGGAGGTTAGATAAAGGCAGGGTGGTGCAGGGGACCAGGACACATTATCTCAGTCATCTTAATCTCCTGCAACTCTTACATCTAAATCTAAAGTTCCTCATCCTAAAAATGTATTTTCAGGATAAGTGAACCCTGACTCCTGCCTCCTCAGATACAAGTTCAATTGTGCTCTTTCTACCAGCAAATATACTCATATTAAAGCCAAACTCTCATAGGCTCATGGAATTTGGAGTGACATGGGCTCATGAAGCTCTCTTAGCCCAACCTGAAAACATGAACTCAGTTAAAAACAATCAACATTCAGCATTGCCAGGAATAAGCCGAGGAGAGTAGGCATGAATACTTCCAGGGATAGGCAAACAGCCTCAGGAGACAGCCTACTTCAACTTAGGATGCCTTAATTATTCAAAGACTTGTCCACAATTGTCTAAAATCTACTTACAGTTTTCACTGATTCATCATATTTTGCTCTTTGCAATCAAAACCTAATCTTCCCTCTTCCATATTCTATCCAATTTTATAAGCACGATAGTCTTCTTACTCTTATCTAAAAAGCTATCATGAAAGAATTTGCCTTACTGACTGTTGAAATCCAGAGATACCATATCTATAGCAGTTCCCCTACTCAGCAGTCAATTAACCCTGCTACAATATAAAAAGGAATTGAGGATATTACCTTCTTCCCCTTTTTTAAAACAAGGGTACACACCCATCTTTAGTTTTTTTTAGCATCATCATTATTCTAAGTGCCACAATTTTCAAAACTTTTCTGTTACCTCTCAGTTAAACTGAGTGATTTTATCAAGAACACTTTCTGCCCCAATCTCTCTGGTTAAGGAATAAACCCTTATTTGGCACTGTTACAAGAAGGAAGGCCAATGGAAGTCAAAAGTGAACCAAAGGAAGTTGTTTAATTTGTCAAGGCGTTTGAAAGCTATGATTTGAGCCTGATCTTGAAATAAATGAGAGAGGATGGAGAAGAGCATTTCAAATAGTGGTGAAGCCACAAATAATAAGAGAATTTGCAGTATATTGAAATTGATTTCTTGGACTTCAGAATGACGGATATGAAGTAGAAGTCAGGGGATGCTTCCTCTCTGGTGATTCTCCTACAGGACAAAACCTGGAGCCTCTCATTTAATCCACCAACACAGCCTCTGACCTTCTGGACCATCTCTTTGGGACACTGCCTACTTTAAATTCTCCTTTAAGACCACCAACCCATTTTGGCTTTACAACCTCTGCAATCTCATTAACTATCGCAGTTCCAGTCACCTCCAGGAGGATAACTTGTAGATCCATTACCTTCACCCTGATTCCTGCCCTGACCTGTAGATTTGGAGTTTCAACTCTACACGACTATATCTTTAGCAATTAACTTAATATTTCCCAAAATTCATCACCACTTCTCTTCAGTCCCCGCCTATTTCTCCAACTGTAGTCTGTATATTGGTCGATGGTATCCACGGAATCACTTTTAGCTCTCTATTTTCCCCTTATTTCCCCGGCCCCAACAATCAGTTACCAGACCCTGCTACTTACAGCACCCCAATTTCTCTTAAATCTATACTTTCTCGCCCATACCCACTACCAGGGCCTCCCACCTTTTTCTGCTCCAACTGGAAATATTTTTCTAACACAAAGATTGAACGTGCTACTCCTTGGCTCAGTAAGAATTAAATTCATTTTGCATATGGAGGAAAAATTGTTATTTTAACATTGTACATATTTTAAGTTTGTAAACTCCTACACCTTTCCCATGCTCCATAATTTCACCTTGTATCTCAGTAAGAAATAAAGAGTAAAACCCCTCAGAAGATTTTCCTAAAATCCTGCATGTTGCTTGGATGATGTGATGGAAAAAATAAGAACAGGACAGGTCTATATTCATAGAGACCCAGAAGATTAAAGACTGATCCCCTATGAAAAAGAGTAGGAGAACCATTTCTTGGAGTACAGAAAGTGAGGAGAGGAAGCTTGTTCCCCTGCACTCTGCCACCTGCCTTCAGAGGGCCTGTCACCTGCTCAACCACAAGGTGCCTTATTTTTGGTGCTCAACACTGCATAATCCAAACCAAGAAGACCTACAAACTGTGCCTTCTTCAGCTGGGGTCACTCACAGCCCAACCCAGACAGAACTGACTCGTTATTCTGAGATTCGCTCTCAACCTCCAGAAGCCAGAACTGTGCCAGTAAGCTGGCAACTGCCCATAAACTCAACTGTCACATGGTACTTGTCGTAATCTTGAATTGATATTTAGACAAGGGATTACAATTTAATTTGACACACATGTAAACATCATCCTCTCACCTAGTTTACAAATTCCTTCTGGGCAGAACTATGTGTTATACATTTTCAACCATCACGGGATTTTCTACATAGTAGGAGCACAAGAAATATTTGTTGACAGGGTTTCCTGTTCAAATATGTCGATATATTTGATAAAATATATGTGCTAGCATGAAAATGTATTTCAGACTTTATTCCTGAAACTACTTAAAAATCGGGCATAGGGCTTCCCTGGTGGCGCAGTGGTTGAGAGCCTGCCTGCCGATGCAGGGGACACGGGTTCATGCTCCGGTCCGGGAAGATCCCACATGCCGCGGAGCGGCTGGGCCCGTGAGCCATGGCCGCTGAGCCTGCGCGTCCGGAGCCTGTGCTCCGCAACGGGAGAGGCCACAACAGTGAGAGGCCCGCGTACTCCCCCCCGCCCCGCAAAAAAAAATCGGGCATAAAAGCACATGCATATGAATCATCTTACTTCAGATCATGTGGGTGTGAATCTGAAAAGAGAAGTGGACTGCAAGTCGAAACCACAAACGAAATTAATGTTAAAATAACTCTCCATAGTTCCTACTTAGTGAACTCGAAGCGACCAGAACCTGTAAAATACAACTCAGTTTCAAAACCTTACAGTAAAAGAGCTCACCTCCTTCAGGATGTGTATGCTAATGTCAAAAGAAAATATGAAAAGTTTAAGTAACTTCAGTAAAGTGTTAATGGCAAGAGGGAGAGGAGGGGGAAAAAGAGAGAGACGCAGAGCATAAAAGGTAAAGACAGAGAGAGAAAATCATCTAAAACCCAGGACTGATTAAGATAGCAGGGAGGGCTGCAGCATCTTTTATCTGCTCCAGTGAATCACCAAAGTTCAACTATCCAAACATCCAGACTCTAGCCAGTGCAGAATCAATCCCCCCTTAATAAAAACTGAGTAAAGATTTTTTGGAATAGAAACATAAAAATCACATCCCATGCCTTTATACAGTAGAATAATTACATTGACTCAGAAAAACAATTTGGTTGAATTGTTTCCCTCCTCTGTTTGTTGTTGTTCTAACTAATTTTCCATTTGCAAATGGCCTAACTTTAGACTGTGACAATTTATGTGTTTCCTTTTCCCCCAAATCTTTTATTATAAAAATATAATGCTAGTAAAATAATTGCACACTTTTATTAGAACTTTCCATGAAATCACCTCACCAAGATCCAGGAAATGAGGTTCAAAGAAACAGGAAAGGCTCTTACACACCCAAAAATTCCACAGCTCCCCCAGTAGCCCTGTAAAGATCACTCAGTTATGTATATTAAATCCTTGTATGTGAACTGACCAAACAAGGCCAACAGGCATGATTCTTGCTGGCCAGAAATCATAGCCTTCTAACTGCACTGCTGGTCTCTCCAGCTCCCCATACAGCCTGGAACACGAGATCAGTTGGTACAAAGACACTCTTCCCACACATGCTTAATCCTCCTCCCTTGCCCCAGCCCCTCCACTGCTTCCATTCTGCCAACTTCCAACCCTGTGCTAATACAAAAACTCCATTCTATCTGCTTCTATTCCCAAGGTCCCGAACGCTTCTTGCTGAGAAAGGCAATCAACCATGCTGACCGTGTCCACTAAAAATTCATGCTGTTCATTCTTTGTTAAGCCCTCAGTGTTACTGAGCAGTGCTTTTGTTTGCCCCGGATTGACTCCCTCTTGAATTCTTCATTCTTCCCAATCTTTTCTACACATCTCAAATTTCTTGACTCATCCTAACACGCCCCCTTGCTCTCAGCAAATGTTACATCTATTTTGCTGAGAACATCTAGGCCTTCAATAATCTCTTTCTCACATGAAATTTTCTCTAGATGATCACTCAGCCTTTTCTCCCACCCCCATCTCAAAGGGGAACATTCCCCACTTTCCTAAGACTGATCGCATCATCCCCTTCCTTCCTACAATTTTACTCTTTCAATTACAAACACCCACTGCAGCACGGTCCACCCCCATGCTCTTTCATCTTTTCTCTCTCTATCCCCTGGCTTTCTTTCCATTAGTGTGTGGTGGACATGCTCAAAATCCTCCCATCCAAAAGGAGCCTTCTATACCCCCTGCTTCTCCCTTAACAAACCAGAACTCTCTCATCTTCCATGACCTCTAACACCTAACACTTCTGTGACCAATCCTTACGGACTCTGTATTCTTTTCCTTCTCCTCCCAAAAGGGCAGCCATTCTCCCAAGTCTGTCTTCAGTCCTCTCTCTCTCACTCTTGTGCCCATCCATCAGCTACTTGGTGGTGAACTCGTAGTCTGTGCGCCTGACCCTCACCACTCTCCTAGTAACAAATTCTCTTTTTCAGTGGCCTACTGGCTATCCTGGCTTAAGGATAAGTTCCATGGAACCAACATGATCAAAAGAAGACTCAACGGCTCCTCCCATGTTTCCACTCAGGCTAAAAAGCAAACCTGTGGATTACCTTACATTTCTACCTTTCCACCTTCTCCCATATTAAATATTTTGCCCAACCACATCAATTTCATTGAACAAAATTTAGACACTGTGCCTGGCTTTAGGAGATTCAAAAATGAATAAGTAAAAATCAATGCCCTGAACAATTTCTCACAGCAAGATAGAGCTCTATCCTACTTTTGCTATCATTCTTAAATCCATATTCTCAATTCTACTCCCACTGGTACTGCCCTAGGTCCTTTTATCTTTTGCCAGGCTATTATAATAGCCTCCTGGAAAATCACTGCCTTCACTCTTGCCTCTCCCTCCAAAATCATCCTTTGAACTGTCACCAGATTTATTTTCCTAAAAACACCAATTTGGTCCTATCCTTACCCTATCAAGAACTTTCAATGGCTCTATTGCCTACAGAAAGGACATACAAATTCCTCAGCAGGAAAATCAGGGCCCTCCTCACAATTACTTTAGCTTATCTTTACAACTTTACCTTTTTCTCAGCTCCTTTAACGCAGCTCACACAACGGTCTTAGTGAAGTCCTCCACACTCTGTAACAGTCCCTTCCGAGTCTTGCTTTCCACATCCATGTCCACAGAGGAGAGTTTGACTATGCTTCTTAGTCCAACTCAAATCAAAAGTTTTCTCTGAGGTCTTTCCAAATGCCCCAGCTAGAGATGCTTTCTCCCTCCCATGTTCTGCCATCATTTTCTTTGTGCCTCTGTTATAACCTTTCCATCTACCTTATATTATAGGTATGTGTAAACTTATTTATTTCTCCCATCACTCTGCAAGTCCCAGATTTCATTCATCAATCTATTTCTCTCTATATCTGTCATACAGCATCATATCTATCTATCTATAGATAGATATGATGGAACATTCACAGAGCACCTGAGTAAGGCAGAAATAAACGATGTGAAGACAAACAAAAAGGCTATAGTAGAGATGAAAATCGGTATTAAAAATTTATCCTCTGTACAAGTATCCTGAATTATAAACACAAACATATAAATGCTTTCCCTAGTCCCATCCTCCACCCTGACCCCCAAACCGATGCTGTTCATCGCCTTTTGCTGCCATGACTCACACTTGCTCTGGACAGCAATCAAGCCCTCCGTTTACCCAATCATTTATTCCACAAATATATACTAGGGCCTACTTCAAGGTAAGCTGTGCTCCTCCCTCTCTCAAGATTTTGTGTCATCATCTTGTTTCTTAACATGGTCCCCTCCAGCTCAGTTCATACCATGCTATCCCTTAGAACTTTATTCGCAGTTCTCAACTCAAACACTTCAACCTCTCCAAACACTTTTTAGTCGTACCTTTTTTAACCACTTCCTTCCCCCCTCCCCTCTTAGTTTTTTCCCAGTTACATCCTCCTCTTACGCATTTGATTCTTTTACTTAGCAGAAGGAAAATGACTATGCCTAGCTGATAAGGCTTGCACTTCTCTAACTAAACGTGTAAAATGAACATTAGTTCCTTTAGGCATACAGAGAATTGGGAATATAAAGTCCAAGGTGCTTGAAAATGCCCCCAAATCCTCTTCCAAATCTAGACAAGTTTCCTTATCGTTTTCCAGTTAAGCCTGTTCTTTCTCAAGCATCTGTATTCAAAATGTTTCACTCAATTTTGTTCGTGGTTATTTGTATGTGGTTGCCAGAAACATAAGAGTATGTTCTCTATAATTTATCATTGTAAATATACAAAATTTTCAACAATCTTTTGAGATTATGGAGGTAAACATAAGTTATCATTCTGTTTCTATGAGAAAAGATAATCCAGATTCCAAAAGTCCAATTTACAGGTGAATACAGCTCACATGCAAATTAGGGACTTCTTTCCTTATTATTGCATAATGCTGGGATCCTCAGAGAGAAGTGTAGGGTGGTGGGACAAAAATATCTACTGAGGTAGGCAGAAGAAAGTATTAAAAGATCTATTTATTTACTTATTTTTATCTCATCCTTTTAAATTTTTATTCATATATTTCTTTTCTAATATTCACAATATATTTGTACTATAGTACATATGATCTTGACAGGAACTTTTTTGAGGATGAATACTCAGGCCTAGTTTTATTAATTGGGATATGGGATAAAAATGCTGGCGAGCTCTAAGAGACGGTACACGTGGAGTGATATGATTTAAAGTCTGGAATTTGAAAAAGGGACTTTTCTCAAGATTTTATTAAGGCTTTCTACCATATATATATATATATGGCATGTCTTTCTACAGATAAAAGCCTCTAAAAACAATGATTCTCAACTAGAGATAAAGAGCACCTGGAGCTTGTTAAAAATGCAGATTCTTGAGTCTTACTCTCAAGATGCTGATTCTGTAACTCTGGAGTGGAGCCAAAGATGTCAGTAGCCTTGAAAGACTAGGATAGCAAGTCAACACCATCGACGTTCTGGGCCAGATAATTCTTTGTTGCGAGGCGCTGCCCTGTCCTGTGCATTGTCAGTTGTTTAGCGTTATCCCTGGCCTCCACCCACTACATCCCCGGAGCAGTCACCCCCACGCCTGTTACGACCACCAAACATGTCTTGAGAGGTTGCCAAATGTCTCCTGAAAGGCACTATCGTCCCCGATTGAGGACCAGAGATAGAAGCTGCCCAAAGATGACATACTTTGAGAAATGCCACTCTTAATCAAAAGGATAAAACGATATGATAAAAGTTGAAGAATATGGATATTACGAGCATACGTGGTATAATAGAAATAAACAGGCTTCCCATACAGGAAACCTGATTAGCCACTATAAATTCCTGACAAATCAGCTAAGCTTCTAAGTCAAAGCTCTTCTTGTGTAATTTCAACTTGAACATCTTCTCCCTAGCTTCTATTTTAAATTATTTTTAATTAACTTTACTGGCATTTTGCATCCTGCTATGAAAAGTCCGCCTAATAGTCTCAGAGGACTCTCCCAAGAGAGAAGAGTGCATTAAATCACACATTATCACATTAAAGAATATTCCAGCACACAGTCCAACAGTCTAAATCTTGGCAAATGCAATGGGGGAGGGAGGGCGGCTGCAGGGGCCGGAACAGGCTCAAGCGATTCTCAGTATCCAAAGCTGATTATCTTCAGTTCATCCATCCACAGGAAAAAAAGCTGTATTCATTCTCTACTTCAACCGCATTTACCACAAAACACCCTGATTTCTACTGTGTATGAGACCTTGGGCAAGTCACTTAAAGTCTCTGGACATCTCTTCTAGAAAGTGAGCCAGTTAGACTAAGTTATTTCTAAAGATCCTTCTAGTTACAAGTCACAAATATGGAAGCACTTAATCGAAAGGCTCTTTCAACCACATGGATTCTAAGAACTTTTGCACAAAAAAGCAAATACCTATCAGGATTGATAACACAATGAATTTTAAGATGCTTGATCCAAAAAAGAAAAAAAATGAGAATTAGGTGAACCCCCTATACAAGAGCCATTCTCTCTTAAAACAAAAATAAGTTTGGCCCAAACTGTCCTTCACTTATCGAGACACTTATACACGTACTTTGCTTGAGAAGGCAAATCAAGTCAATCTTTCAGAAGTTCGTCATAAACAGGGAAATGGTTTTAAATCACAGGTTTACTTCCTATTTTCTATAATAGAGATCACAAATCAGCTGTATACAGGCCATTTCCAGCCTGCAGGTGTGGTTGTTTTGTTTGGCCTGGATAAAAATTGAATTTCATTAGTTGCCAACTTTTAAAAAGGGCGCAATGATACATAAAACTCCCTATTTCCAGTATCTCTTGAAATACCGGAAGATATTAACCCAAATGGCAACAATGAGCTGGACCTGAGAAGTACCGTCTCCTGGGCCTGCGCTCTACAGTAGTCCCCAGTCCCCACTGCTCCCTACCTTCCCACACCCATTCTGGTTCCCTCTGACAGCCTGGGGCATATGAGCTTAAGTCCTTGATCTGTAACAATTTTCAGAATGCACAAATAAGATTTTTCATGCTTTCAGAGCAATAGAATTGTGCTTGCAGAATCACAGCCAAAGGGGAGGAGCTCTAAAGAGAGAGAGCTACGCTCTCAATACGAAAAACTTCCACAACTATGAATGCTGTTAAGGAGAACGCACTACACTGTAGGTGTCTAACTAACCATCTGAAAGAATGTAGAAAGAAATTCTAGATTTGATGGGGAGTTCAGACTAGAGACCCCTAAAATTACTTTCATCTTTAATTGTCTATGCCTTTGGTTAGTAGTACAGATAGTGCATCACAACACAGTAATAGCTGTATAGATTATATCGTGTGTCTTTATGTGATATAATATGCATATGTATGCACATACGTATTAATACACATATATATTGTACTTTGTTCGCAGGGGAAGACTTGATCTTATCCTCCCCCTTCATGAAAAGACATTTTCTGTTAACTTTCATAGAACATTCCATTTTTCTCACTGATTTTAATATATAAAATTGTAAAATTAGGTTTCTATTAACTAAGCAGCCTTATCTTACCAGAGTACTATTCAACTATTATTCTGAAAAGATGATCAATAACCCAAGGACAGAAGGATGAAGATGAAAGAACTCGAGCAAGAGCTTAAGAGAAGAGTGGCTCCCGGGCAAAGGTTCTTCACTAACGTCTTTACCAATAAAACCACCCTAACCATGGCGGCTACGTCTTGAAGCTTTCTCCCTACCCACTTGCTCCAAAACTTTTTTTTCTTTCAGCTTATGAAATCTGCTTGTTTGAGACACAATCTTTTAACAAGATTCTGAGGATTTTCTTTTTTAAAAACTCAACTTTATATTACATTTACAATTAAATTGATGCCTACTTAGAGGATGTGGTGAGTCAAAGTTAAACTACTAAAAAAAAAAAATGTTGCTGAGGTTAAGTCAATTTTCAGGTAAAACATAACCCGAGAGTTTCCACAGTGATAATGTGTTGTATGCAGTCCACATTCTCCTTCAGACCATTCTAGATGCTGGCTTCTTAAAGTCAGATCATGTGATACCTTACAGCATTACATCTGTACACTGCATTATCGCTGCAACTTCTACTGACTTAAAAAATGTGTATTATTAAAGTTGGACATTGTAGATATCACTAGTTCTAAATCAATTGTTTTTCTAGTGTGTTTGAGGTTGATTTTGACATAAGCATTTGTTAACAATAGTGATGAACACCTCAAGTGTGAACCTAAACATCCCATCAAGGAGTTGATATGACTACTGAGGGCATGCCTAATGACAAGAAAATGATTGCCCTTGGCAATACAGTGTGAGGAACATGGGCTGCTTCTGGGAAAACGTGTTTATCGTTCTAGTTCTGATTTTCTCTGTTTAGAAAAAATGACTCACTGTTTAGGAGCAAAAAAAAAAACAATGATAAACATAATTCAATTTCACAGCCCTTGAATTCCACATTTTAATTTAGTCATGCATGTTTTCTGCTCTTACCTATTGTGGGTTCGACACTCACTTCTCCTTTTCCACTTTTTACTGCCTTAACAAAAAGAATCCCAAAAAAGCTCATTACGTTATTGCTAAAGGGGGTGGGGGCGGGGGGCATGGATCAGATAGGCTTAAAATCAAGAGAAAAAGTAAAATAGGTTTTGGAGCCCTGGAAAATTATTTCGTTTGTATCAGTGTCAGAACTCTTTAAATCAGAACCACCCTAAGAGGAAAATACATCAGGAGATTAAGATCCTTGTTCTCTGTCACCAATGAAAACCTGAAGTATGTTACCTTCAAGAGAAAAAAGATACTGTTTGACTTGTTAATAAGCTTATTGTGGAATTTTTCCAGAAACAGAAGTATTTTCTTTACAGGCTGAATGTGTTTACGCTTTGGAGGAACACAAAGAGCTAATTCATTCTTGAAAAGCATTTCTTTTGAAGCCTGTGTATTTCAAAACAAAAATAGTTATTGAAAACGTATGCATGAGCCATCCCAAAGCAATTGGTCACAGAAACCTGGATTATCAGAGTTGCAGACGAGTCCACAAGAAACAGGAAGATGAAGGGAGAGTGCAGGCTTGTTCAGAACGCAGTGGCAGTCCTTGATCTGATGAACGCACAGAACTGAAGAGAAGTAGTGGGGAAGCGCTTCAGAGCCCACACTGACGGGTCTTAGGCCCTGAAATGCATATGCTTAAGAAAGAAGCGATCCTGTTTCTCCGCAGCCTAAAGGAAGGGGGGAGCGGAGGGACCAACGGATCCCGCCCTCTTATCCGGTTGTTGATCTAGCGCTGCAGTGCTGGAGAACTTGCTTGAGTAATGCTAACTATGCAAAAGTTCACAAGGACGAGGTTGGCTCGGTCCTCGCACCAATTCCCCCCACACAGACCCCAAGCAGTAAATGTGCGAACACATTTTAAAATGCAACAATGACAAAGGAGCTTGCAACTTGCAAGCGACACTCACCCTGGGCCGCGTCGCCCAGCCGGCCACCACCCGCCTCGGCCCCGAGCTGGGGCCCGGGAGCGGGGTCTTCACCCGCCCCGGACATGGGCCGCTTCACGGAACCCTCGCCGCGCCTCCGCCTAGCTCGCCGCCCTGCGGGGCGGACACACTAAGGGCTCGGAGATGTTGGGTGCAGGCAACTGACCGCTTCTGGCGGGGATTAAAAAAAAAAGTGTTTTGAGAGAAGAGCACACCACCCCTGCAGGACATTCCCTCCCCCTCTGCTTCCCTTCCCCAAACCCCACCCCGGGGAAGTTTTGACTTGAAACCCGGGAGGAAAACTGTTACCCAGCAAGTTGACAGCAGTGAGTCCTAGGGGGTCGAAGGGGGGCGGGGGTACCCAAGGGGGAGAGGCTGGGAGATCGGATTTGGGATCAGAACCCATCCTCCTCCCGCCCGGGGGACCGCCACCTACCTCAGCATCCCCCCCAACTCACTCAAAGCCCCTTCCTCCTCCTCCTCTTCCGCCTCGGAAAGTTAGCGAGGCTCCGGCAGGGGCCGTGGGTCGCGCTGGCCCGACGGCGGCCACCCCTGGGTGTCCCTCCCCTCCTCCCTCCCGCTCAGCGCACACCGCAGTGGCGGCAACGGCGGCAACAGCCGCTCCTCTGCTCGGCGCTCTCCGCCTCTTCTTTCCAGCTAGCTCAGCCCCGCTGGCTCCCCTCCGAGCGGGGCTCTCTCCCCTCTACCTCTCTTTCCCCCTTACAGCGCGCCTGTACTCCAGAAACACTTCTCCCTCTGTGGCTCCTTTTCAGCATATCCGGGTCGGGGAGGCCTCGAACTCTTGGCTCTCGGTCCCGAGGCTGGGGGCGGCGCGACCCGGGCTCGGCCGCAGGCTCCCTAGCGCCCAGCTCTGTCTGGGTCAGGAGGCCAAAGCCCTACAGGGCTGGCGCTGGGGAAGATGGGGGGCAGGGGGGACGCCGGTGGGGGTGGGGGGGAAAGGAGGGAGCAGGCTCTTCCCTGGCTGCCCCAGAGTGCCCCCCACCCAGAGAGTCACCGCATTCCCTCTCCCTACTCCTCTTCCCAGCCCTGCCTCAGACCCACTGACATTCAGGGGATGCCCTGAGGAAAGTAAAAGCCTTTAGGGTGAACAATGCAAAACGAAAAAAGTATCAGACTTTCCCGGTGGAATACAGTAAGGGTGGTTTTGAAACCTTGACCCCTAGCTGAGTGTTTAATCTCTGACCCTAAAGTAACCTTTATTCTGTTTTTCAGTTCTTTCTTTCTTTGTATTGGTCAAACACGATCCTGGATAAGGAAAAACCTTTTGCAGTTGCATGAAGACCCTGGAGGCGTCCGGGCAGGCAAGGGTGACACCCTTGAGGATGCACTGGCCCAGGGCCTCAGGCCCAGTCTATTACAGGAGGAATGCCTCCCCCACAGATGACTTCTGTGGTGAGATAAACTTGTGGTTGGAAGTAAAAAGCTGATCAACTCTCCATTTATAAAGGAGATGTTCCAGTTGCAATTTAATCTGATGAGCCAAGAATAACAAGTATAAAATAATTTGCAGATGTAAAGTATTTCTGATAACTTTTGCTCTTTATTTCATTGTGAATGAAATGCAAAATTTGTAGAAAGCTAGAACAAACTCATTCTCTGACTTTCTAGGACAAGAGTAATGACAATAATGTTCTCAAAATTGGAGAAAATGTACATTGGATACATCTTCCTTCTAGGGGTATCAATAATATCCCAGGAATTTCATATCTTCAAAAAAACCAACTGGAATTGATTCCGATTGACTGAGAAGTCCTATTTCTTACCCTTAAAGAATTGGTGCAACCAAATTTACTTTCAATTAAACCTGAAAAACACAGCCTTTGAAGTTTCTGCTGACAGTCATTCAGACCATATTCTGCCCCAAAAGACGAATGACATTTTGCCCAATGACCTGTGACTAACAAATGCCTTTTTTTTTTTTTTTTAATTTAGAGATTTCAGGAATGGTATGTATAAAAGTGCCTTAACTCTCTGAAAACTTGTCTGGGGGCCTGGACTATTTGGAATCTGCTTGATGAAAACAGATCAATTCTGATCTGCATTACATTAGAGAGCAAACATTTGAGGAAGCTTCACGCCTAGATACTATTTTATCCCTATTTTATATATTGCCTTGCCTTTTTAAAAAATGTACCCTCACTAAGATGTTAAACTCCACGAATAGTTAAGAAATTACAGTACTCTTCTAGAAAGTCATAGTCAGCGGTAAATATTTGTTAATTAAATTTCACACAGTACTTAATGTTGCACACATGGTAGGTGATTCAATAAATACTCCTTGAATTAAATTTAAATATCTTACTCTTTAACAGTGAAGAAATAAGATTCAAATAAAAATATTAGGAACAGGGGTGGGATAGGGAGGGTGGGAGGGAGGGAGACGCAAGAGGGAAGAGATATGGGAACATATGTATATGTATAACTGATTCACTTTGTTATAAAGCAGAAACTAATACCCATTGTAAAGCAATTATACCCCAATAAAGATGTTAAAAATATATATATTAGGAACAAATGAGAGGCTGTGTGGTAGAATCACCAAGACACTCAAATGCTATATCTTGCTCAGCAAAACTCTGAGCAAGTTAGTCAATCTCTCTATGCCTTGGTTGCTTCATAAGTGAGAATGATAAAAGAAACTCTTCACAGGGTCCCATAAGGACTAAATAAGATAATTTTCAGAAGGACATCAGCTATGAGGAAAGGTACTCAAAACTGTTAACTATTATTATTATTCAGCAGAAGCATTTTGATGGGTAGTGTTGAACATGGCATAATGACTATATCACAAGGGCCACATCAAAATACCAGGTAACCATGCCTGGTATACGTGTGCAGTCTATGCTTTACACAAATTATCTCACAGACTTCTGACATCAGCCCTACCAGTACCTTGCCAGGATTACACTGCTAGGATTTATAGCTCAAGTCTGTCTGACTGAAAGCCTATCTTGTGTCTTTAGGTAAACTCAGGTCTTCCTTCTAGGAGCACCTAGAAGTCCATAAGCTTAGTATTTGATAAACCAGCAATTAAGTGTGGGCTCCTAAGTGTTCCCCAGGCTGTCCATTTACCCCATCCTTTGCTGTATTTCTGTCTTTCTGACTCATCGCTTAGCCTGGTTCCTGAAGTGCACTCCAGTGACCTCATCCTCTCATTCTTTTTATTCAACAAATATGTATGGAATTGGGAGGCACTGTCATGGGGGCTGGGGATGCAGCAGTGAAGATGATCAACATGGCCACTGCCTTCATGGAACTCAGTCTAGAAGGAGATATGGACACACAACCACTTAACAACAGTCGCTGAACGGGATGGCAGGGAAAGTTCTGGAATGCCATGGTAATTCTTTTTTGCAGGGAGATACAGTCTGGTCTAGGAATCAGGGAAAAGTTTCTGGAAAAAGTTATGTCTCTCCTGGAAGCAGAAGAAGAAACTGATAAGAGAAAAGACCGGTCTAGGCAGTGTGGGTGGAAGTGCAGAGGTTTGAGGGCAGCCTAGCATCAATGAAGAACTGAAAGAAGTCCAGTATCAGAGGAGAACCCAATGTGAGGGGGAGAGAGATGGAAGCCGGAGAGAAGAGTAGAGGTCTTAGCAACTTTGAACAAGGAGGATATATTTTCCAAATTTCTATTTATAAAAGGAACTCTGGTATAATATGTAAAATGATTTGGAGGCACTGAGATTGGAGCTCGGAAGTCCAATTAGGAGGCAAGGGATGATGATAGAAGTGGGAATGGAGCCAAATAGGCTGAGATAAAGGATAAGGAAGCTAGAGGAATCAAGGATGACTTCCAGTTTTCTGCATCTTGATGAATGGGGGTAATACTACCTACAGAGATGGAAACATTCAGGAGAAGCAGGTTTGGGGAAAAGCTGCTGAGTTAGTCCTGTGGATGGTGTAGTGTCTGAGAAACCTGTGAAATGGCTCATTGGAACCATGCAGTAGGCTGCTGGAGAGGTGTCTGGAATACAAGCACATAGATGGTATTTACTGGCAAGGAGGCCATGAGTACCCAAGGTGGGCATGCTGTGTGAGAACAGAAGGCCTGAAACACAGCTGTGCCCTGACACTCAATCCAAATGTGTGCTTACTGGCCCCTCTCCGTTTCTCCACACCGTTCTCAATGCGATAATACTTTTACCTGACTCGTTTCGAGAGTCACCGTTATTTAGTACTACTACTGCCTGTGCCCCTCCACCAGCCCAGATGCCCCAGGTGTATCACCTGATGGTCCTGATTAAACCGGATGTGATCACGTCTCAAACTCGAGTCATCTTGATAGATGGAAACCTTCCCTGGGGACCAGCCCTCCTTTAGAATTAAATACCCTAGCCCTGGCTCAAAGCCCTCTACCACTGAAATCCCAATGTGCCTCACAACCATTCCTGCCTAGTGACGTGCACACTGATGATGATGTAATAATACGTAAACACGTTGTGAAAGAGATCTGACATGAGCTGAGCAAATGAAATGAACTAATTAAAAGGATTTATAAAGCATCTTTGCGGACTACCACATCTTCATCACTCAGTCAACATTCAGACATTTATTGTGCACCTATTATATTCTAGGCCACATGTTAGCTTCTGAGATTTTTTTTTTTTTAGTTTGATTTAATGTCTTGAAAAGCAGCTAAATTACTTTTCAGTCGGGTAGAGGCCTATCTGCCTAGCAAATGTCGAAGTTACTATCTTTGCATAGTTATCTAAGCCAGAGGTCTACAACTGGGGTGTGCTATTGTGCATACTTCCCAGGGGGTAGACAAGACAATTCTCTGGAATGTGAGGAGGAAACAGTAGAATGAGTATTTATATTTGTTTTGTTGTCATCATTTGTCATTTCAATTCTCAAGTATGTTTTAAAACTTATACAAAGTATTAGTACAAAAGTATGTATAATTTATAAATAAATATAAATTAGGGGTTCACGCTTAAAAGTATTTTACTGCTTACTTGGTTAAAAAATGATTTAAATGCTTTATATCATTTAAGGTACATTCAGTCAATACATTCACCCCGATTGTACCAAGGTTAGTTTTTCTACAAAACATATATACCTACCTCATTTAGGTAGAAGCATGACTTTAGCAATCCCCAAACCCAAGGACATATAAACATACAAACTGAGTCTCTTAGTACCCTCAGGTAACCTCCATAACCTTCACATAATGCCAACACAACTGCCATCGACTTTCTCAAATTCTACTCATTTTTTTTGGTGGACATATACTTTTCAACAAACTTTATTTTCTATTGTTCTACCTCACAGAAGATTTAGGGCACAGGGGCTTTGAGGAAAAGAGATTAGCTCAGGGAGCTATTAGGTCAGAAAAAAGTGACAGCAGAAGAAATGACAGCTGACAGACAGGGAAGATACAGGGAAATAAACACGTCATAACAATGCCTTTGTGAATTCAACTCAGTGAAACGGACTGTTCCTAATGAGGGCCTGAGTCATTAAGGAAGGACTCAGTTATGTTAGTGCTGCATTCTGTTTTTTAAGGAGGCAGGTGAGTATTTTTACATTTAAGGAAAAATGCCACCAAAAAAAAAAAGTTCACAGAAGAAAATGTTGCTACTTGAAAGAATAACTTTCACAGGATTACATTTTTATAGCTGCCAGGGAAATGAGCAATCATGATTCTAGGCCAACTTGCTGTGACTGTATTTCTCCACCTCCTGGTGCCCTGTGTGAAGAGGAGAGGTCAAGTGGACAGATTTCTGGAATTCCATCCTTACTTCAAATAGAGCACTTTGTTCTTTTTCTCCATAATGCATAGGTCCTTCCCTTAAATTTAACTGAGAAAACTGGTTCTTCCACTTTTTGAACATTTGAAAACTGCCGAAAGGCCCAACTCCTTCATTCAACATATAAAGAAATATAAAGACATAAAGTTCATTCATTAGGTTCAACAAACATACACTTAGAATCTACTGTATGCCAAACCATATGCTGGGCATCAGAAGTTCAAAGATAGAGGAAAACTGGCAGCTCAGAGTGTGTGAGGGAAGAGATGGGCAGAGAGCAGAGTGCGAGAGGGCCATTCACGTCAATAACGAGTGTACAGCAGGAACTTGAAGGCAGCAGCACCTAACTGCTCGAGCGTGGGCGGGGAGAGCCAGGGGATGTTTCAGAAAGAAGAAGATACCAAGCTGAGTACTGCTGATGAGTAAAAGTTTGCCTGTCAAAATGCTTAGGGAATTCCAGACTGAAGAGATACTGCCTACAAAGCACAGAAGTGTGAAAGCCCCAGAGAAGTTAAATGACTCGGCAAAGGTCCTTTTGTAGGTTTGCTATAGAGCTAAGTTTCTAAACATCCAGGCTTCTTGCTCTGATGGATTATCTGGATAAGCCACGTAAATGAGTCCATCACTTCTAAGTGATGGTGAAGCTAGGGCATATCTGATCTTCCATTCAGGAGTTCCAACGATCTTCTGTTGTAAATGCGTGACCAAAGAATGCAGCATAGAATCTGCTGTTGCTGAATTAGCTTGACTTGTCCTTCCTACCAAGCTCTCAGTTAGTGTCCCTTTCGGTTGTCTGACTCCTCTGGCCTGGGGCACTGGCCTTCAGGTATTTCCTTGCTGTCACGGTACTTTCCTGCTTGTGTTTTGAAGGAATGGAGGGAGAGGTTAAGGCAGACAGTGGCACATGTCAGAGAACAAGTGGAGTGAAGGTAGAAATGGAAATGTGCTTCTATCATATGCAGCCAACAAGAAGGTACGTAGGCAGTGAACCTGGATATATAAGGTATTGTGGAAAAGGAGTAAGTACAAGAGGTCTTTGAAAATGATGACTGATGTGCTAAACTCACAATTGGAAATACTTTTAGCATGATGATCCAGACAAAGATATTTGAAATAATGTAGAAGATGAGGATTCTTTTGTCACCATGGTCCCTAAACTCGTTTATAGTCTCAGGTAAAGAGAGGAACTTTCAACTCTGGGATTTAAACCAATGCCTCTATTTCTCCAAATTTTCTGTTAAGAGATAGGTGCTAAATAAAAAATGCAGGATTACAGACTGATTATATTGTTCATTCAATCCTGAGACCTATAATCTACTCTGGGAAAAAGGCAAAGCTTTCTCGAATATTCTCCCACCTCCCATTATTCTCCTCTCTCCTACTTTGAACAGTCTCTCCTCCCCAGGCACCTGGATCCCCATTCTATTCTCTTGCTGACCCAGGTTTCCGACCTTAAACACAAAGATATTCTAGGAGCAACAAACCTGTTCCCATGTTCATAGTCCCCCTAAAATGTATCCAGGCCCAGAAAGGGACCTAGGTTATTTGCTGCCACGTTGTTTTGGTGGCAGGGAGCTGGAGTCAACCTGGGCCGCCATCCCTGGGGGAGCAAGCAGTTGATGGCGTGGTTGCAGAGCATGTGCATTGTGTAGCTACTAGAAGAAACAGATTATACGCCCATGTCAGCCACAGAATGGATCTTTAAACATTGTACTTAGTGAAAGGAGTAAGGAACAATGTGATTTTAGCGCAGCACCAATTAATAATTAAAATTATATACACACAAAACAACAGAGCACAGTTTATAAGAACACACACAAGGAAAAGGACTTACATACACATCTTAGAATGGTAATGGGAGGAAGGAAAAGAGCGAAGAATAGGAATCAGGGGATATGGGGATATAAGTATACGTATAGCTGATTCACTTTGTTGTACAGCAGGAAATAACACCATGTAAAGCAATTATACTCCAATAAATGTTTAAAAAAAAAGAATAGGAATCAGAGAGAACATATAGAGGCAGATAAGCATACATACAAGAAAAGGGACTTGGACAGACCATGATAATGTGCCTGTACCAAGGGGCTGATAAACTCAATTCTTTGCTCTAGAGGTCCAAAACCATGACACCCATTACTGCCAATAATAAATAAATAATAAAGTAATAATAATCTACCAAACAAAAATTCAAGCAAGTCTTATTACCAGGCAATGCAATAAAATGACAAGAAATGAAGATGTTATAGGATATGTATTGAAAGAGGCGTATCTTACATATATCTCTAAAATCACTACAGAGATGATTACCTAATTTATCTGTGTTAAAGATAACACAGCAACACCAGAACACTTTGGTTACTACAGCCCATCTATACAAAGCCGTATTTTCTTACTCACTCTCATATAGACTGTTGTAGTCTGCTGGTATTGGCCCCTAAAAAGATATGCCCACATCCTAATCCCCAGAACCTGTGAATGTTACATTACTTGGTTAACTTGGTTAAAGGGCCTTTGCAGACATAATTATTTTGAAATGAAGAGATCATTCTGGATCATCCAGGTAGGCCCTCATGTCAACAGCAGGTGTGATGGTTAATTTTAGGTGTCAACTTGACTAAGTCAGGGAATTTAACCACATAGATGGTTAAATATTACTTCTGGGTGTGTCTATGAGGGTGTTTCTGGAAGAGATAAGCATTTGAATTAGTGGACTGATTCAAGCAGATGAGCCTCCCCAATGTGGATGGACATGATCCAAAACTTTCAAGGCCTGAAAAGGACAAAAAGGTAGAGGAAGATGGGATTCACGCTCTGCCTGACTGTTTGAGCTCGAATATCAATCTTCTGTCACCTTTGGCACTCTTAGTTCTCAAGATTTCAGTCTCAAACTAGAATCTGTGCTCGTGGCTCTCTGGCTCTCAACCTTCAAACCACTCCACATGCTTTCCTGGGTCTCCAGCATGCAGATGGCAGATCCCGGGACTTCTCAGCCTCTATTTGATACTTTACTATAAGTCATATATATCTCCTATTGGTTCTGTTTTTTCTGGAGAATCCTAATACAGCAAGTGCCCTTATAACAGACACACAGACAAGAGAAGGCACTATGAAGATGGATGCAGGGATTGGAGTTAGGTGGCCACAAGCTAAGGAAGGTGGTAATTATCAGATACTAAAAGAGTCATGGCTCAGATCCTCGCCCTGAGCCTCCAGAAGAAATACAGCCCCGTAAACACCTTGATTTCAGACTTCTGAAACTGTGCGAATACATTTTTGTTGTTTTAAGTCACCAAGTTTGGGGTAATTTGTTACAGTAGCCACAGAAAACTAATACAACTGTCTTTAGAAAAAGTGAAATTGAAGCTCTTTAGGCCCAGTGAACTATTAATTATTTGATGTTTGCTATTCGCTCACTATCAAAGGGAAAAGCAATCTACTCTGAATCCCTGAAGGGACTCAACTCTTTTATCAAAAGCCCTTTCCAGGTTGACATAGGTCCAATACCTCCAGAGGTATAGCCCATCTCTTATAATTAATTATAACGACTACCATATACCAAGTCCTTTAAAATTTACACATTCTTTACCACGCATCCTCAATTTTATCTTAGGGATAACCCTTTCTGATATGTATTAAATGTACAATATTATAATCCCCATTCTATAAAAATAAGGAAACAACGTTTGAGAGAGTTTCAACGGAGAACAATTAAGTAGTAAGTTGAAAAGCTCAGACTGTAACTGAAATCTTCATGTAATTATTCATCAGATATTTATTGAATATAAGCTCTACCCCAGGTCTCCAGTTAGGTCCTGGCAGCATTTTTTTTTTTTTTAAATCAACTACAAGATGTCAAATACTCTGCTGAACACTGGAATAAAATGAAAAGTGAAACACGTGTCCTGGTCTTCACAAAGTTTTAGTCTTAGGACAAGTAGACTTTAGTCAAATAATCACACATATAAGTATATAAGTACAAATAGTGGTTAGTAAAGTACAATGGCATGCTGTGAGTGTGTGTAAGAGGGGCATAGAATTAGAGACAAAGTCTCTGCTCTAAAAGAACTTAAAAGTAGAGTAAGGGAAAGGACCAAGTAAAGAGAAGAATAAAATATAATGAGATTCATACTTTGAAGTAGGAATTGGGCCCTATGATGGGACACAAGAGGCAGCAACAAACCCAATCCTAAGAGAGAGGAGTCTGAAGAATGAAATGGGTTTGGAGAAGAGCCTGGATGAGAAGGACTTAACCATAGATAGGAAGGTGAGGACGAAAGAGAAAGGAAGTAGCAAGTGCAAAGTTACAGGAGAAGGTGAAGTGGGCATTCAGAGAACTCCAAACTTTATACCTGTTCTACCGCATTTCTTACAACATGTATGCCTATATCAAATTAGGATCTCATTTATATATTCCAGAAGTTTTTAATTCTTCTCAGAATTCTATTAGAGGGATTTCTAGACTAAGTTTTCTCCTCTCTAACAATGAGACTGTTTATTAAATTTCCCCCAGGTGATCAAACAAAAACCCATTTGAAGTATGCTGAAGATGCTATTGGCTATGTGGTGCTGGCAAAAATTCACATGCCATGTACAGCACCGGGAACTCTACTCAATGCTCTGTAATGGCTTACATGGGAAAAGAATCTAAAAAAGAGTGGATGTATGTATATATATAACAGGTTCACTTTGCTGTACACCTGAAACTTATACAACACTGTAAATCAACTATACCTCAATAAAAATTTTAAAAGAAATCCACCTGACAGCCACAAAAAAAAAAAGAAGAGTATGCTTAGAAGGCTCACTTGTATTTACACCATAAACTGCACCACCAATACTACCAATAGTAGAATAATCTTGCCCTACAGTGTTGCTGGAATATGACATTGGCTGGAGTCCTTCAGAGTCTTCGGCAAGACAGAGGGTGCTAGCAAGATAGAAGACATGGTCTTTTGTCACCTAGTTCTATTGATTAAAAGCAAGTTACTAGGTCCAGACCACACTAAATGGAAGTTGATTACATGAGGGAGTGAATACCAAGAGATAGAGCTCATTGTGAACCATGTCAAAAGCTTCCTACCACAGTGTGTTTAGGCATAATAACATTTCTCTAGTGTTTTCCCTATGCACATATTCAAAGACTCTAAAGCACTATAGTTAGAAAATACAATGCCAAGTATCTATTTCCCAAACCTGTATTTTATTTAACAACCTTCCTGAAGTATAATTGTGTGTGTGTGTATGTGTGTGTTCTAAGAAATCTTTGCCTGTACTGAGGTTACAGATTTTCTGTTTTACCTTATGTCAATTTTGGTAATTTGTATTTATGGTAGTTAATTTTGTTGGCAAAAAGTCATACTTAACATTCTTCTGTTATCCTTTTAATATCTGTAGGAGATGCCATGACCATCCATTACTCAGTCTTGATCTGTGTCTCCATCCCTCCCCACCTCCCCTTTATTTCCTTGATATACTATCTAGTAGATGACCAATTTTGTTGATTGTGTCAAAGAACCAGCTTTTGGCTTTTAGATTTTCCCTATTGCTTGTTTGTTTCATTGAATTCTACTCTTATCTTTTTCTTTTTCCTATACGCGTTATATGCTGGATATTGTGAGTGTTATGTTGTGGAGACTAGATACCTTTATATTCCTTTAAAGAGTGTTGTTATTTTTGTCTTGGCAGGTAATTAACTTGATTTGATTTTCAAACTGAAAACTCTGCTTCATCTATGGCATCTCAAATTTCAGTTTAATTTTTGGTCCTTATGTATTCTTCAGGGACTGGGGCAGAATTTATACATAGAACCTGAGATTACCCTTCTCTGGCTATTTTCAGGGCTACTTGTGATTTTCATATGGCAGTGGCCACCTTGAGCTGTCTCCTGATTCCTTAGACCAAAAATACCATGGGTTTTCTATTGGAGATTCAACGTTTTGCCCATAATCCAAAGCTTGCAAAACCCAGAAACTCAAACCATGCCATTTCTTTCATTCAAGTTTTGACTCCCCCCTAAAATTTCTTAGCTTTTGTCCTTTGCCTTTATCCATAGTCTTCAAGTAGTTGGTTGTTTTTTTTTTTTTTTTTTTTGTATTTTCTCCAAAACTGATGGCTCTACTCTGTGGGAGGATCAGCTTCCCAGGAGTTTATTCCCCCATAAGGGTAGCAAAACCACCAAACCTATACTTTGATCAATGGAACACAGGTGCAAATATCTTCTAAGCATTTAATCTTATTAAAATGTGAGTTGTATTGTCCAATCTAAATCATTTTCTTTGTTTATGGATGAGCTAATGTTTTGTAAAAAAAAAAAAATATCAACATCACATTGTGTAGAATCAATGGACTCATAAAGGCTTGCTAAGTTTGTGGTACACATTTAATATGTATTCAGACTTTACTGTAATGTGTCTTTTTTTGTTTCTTCAGTATTTTCAGTGAATGAGTATTAATACAACCATATATTCCACCTTTTGGACCCTTACTATAGGACCCTTTTGAACTTATACATGTGTCTATTTTTCTTCATATATATTCAGAGCATATCTTATAACATTTCCTTGGGAACCATTATCCATGTACACTGTGAATGCATATTAACAGTAGAATATATTTGCACAATATGAATTTATCATATTGAATGCATAGCAAATTTTTAAAAATAGTTATAATATTCAAAGCTATTGATTTACTTAAACACAATACTTGCTATTCTACCATTCCTTAAATGTTATTTCTAAGTTTTGTAGCAGAAAATAATAGAAAACCTAGGTTTTCAAAGGACTACATAACCAAATCAAAAAGTTTTAAACAAAATTCTTTCTGATATCGTCAACAGAACACAGTCTATATAGGTCAAAGAATTAGCAATTATAGTTATAATGAACATATTTTCATTGTGCCCATTGCTTAGCTCTTTTCCTTTTCTTTTCTTTTTTTTTTTTTTTTTTTTGCAGCACACGGGCCTCTCACTGCTGTGGCCTCTCCCATTGCGGAGCACAGGCTCCGGACGTGCAGGCTCAGCGGCCATGGCTCACGGGCCTAGCTGCTCTGCGGCATGTGGGATCTTCCCGGACCGGGGCACGAACCCGTGTCCCCTGCATCAGCAGGCGGACTCTCAACCACTGCGCCACCAGGGAAGCCCACTTAGCTCTTATTTTTAAAGGCCTGTAATAGATGCAAAATTTGAATAAACTACTGAAATTCCCCCAACTCTGCAAGATGTAAATAAAATTAAACTTACAGCCTTTTAACAAATCATATGGTATGATAATTTCTGGATTCTTTTAGTTGATGAAAAACTACCTAGCCTCATAATATAAACCCAATATGTCATTTACTTTCCTGATGAATCTTTGAAGGTCAGTTAGTCACCAAGTAAATAAAAGCAATATGATCTGTGAGTTTTTGTGTGATTTTAAATACCTTGGATAGTGTTGCAGGGCCATAAGCTAAATGACTTTATGTAGCTGAGAAATTCAAGAGCTCTCTAGAAAAGAATATTTTAGGTCCCATTAGAAAAATGGAATCAATTTTCACAATAGCACAAAATGAAGGAGAGAGACCTCTCCACTCAGGAAGTGTGTTAATAAGAGCATGAATTCTAAGACATCTTGTCAGGAGACTCCAATTATGTACAGTGTGCCAAAGTAACTTCATAATCTAAATAATGTTGCTTCAGCCAGTAATCAACATGTTCAGTAATATGCACTCATGTAATTAACATCAAAGGCCTAAATAGCAAATGCCTAATTCTTTAACACTTTATCAACTGCAAAATAAAAGTGTCATGTCATTCAAAAAGAAGGCATTCTCTTAAATGCAAAACTTTACATTTATAGAGAATTAGCTTTTTCTTCAACATGGTGATCAGATGAGTATAAAAATTATTAAAATTATAAAAGTATCTGTGGGGCTTCCCTGGTGGCGCAGTGGTTGAGAGTCCGCCTGCCGATGCAGGGGACACGGGTTCGTGCCCCGGTCCAGGAAGATCCCACACGCTGCAGAGCGGCTAGGCCCGTGAGCCATGGCCACTGAGCCTGCGCGTCCGGAGCCTGCGCTCCGCAATGGGAGAAGCCACAACAGTGAAAGGCCTGCGTACTGCAAAAAAAAAAAAAGAAAAAAAAAAAGCATCTGTGGAAATAAATAGTGAAAATATTTAGAAAGTGGTGCCCACTCTCACCATGTTTATTCAACATTAATATTAGAACTCCTAGCCAGAGCAATTAGGCAAGAAAGAAATAAAAGGCACTCAAGTTAGAAAGGAAGAAGTCAAAATGTCACTACTTGCAGATGACGTGATAGTATATATAGAAAACGCTAAAGACTATCAAAAAATGTTAGAATAAATCAATGAATTTGGTAAAATTCAACTTTGGTAAAGTTGCAGGATACAAATTCCACATACAAATATCCATTGTGTGTCTATTCACTAATAATGACCAGAAAGAGATATTAAGAAAAAAATCCCATTTATAATTACATCAAAAATAATAAAATACCTAGGAATAAGTTTAAGAGGTGAAACACCTATACACTGAAAACTATAAGACACTGATAAGGCATTGAAACACAAAAATTTATTCCATGCTCATGGATTGAAAGAATTGATATTGTAAAACATCCATACTACCCAAAGTAATCTACAGATTCAAGGCGATCCCTATCAAAATGCCAATAGTATTTTTCACAGAAATAGAACAATCGTAAAATTTGTATGGAACCACAAAAGACCCAAAATAGCCAATACAATCTTGAGAAAGAACAAAGGTGGAGGCATCAAGCTTTCTGATTTCAAATGATATTACAAAGCTATAGTAATCAAAACAGGATGACATTGGTATAAAAATACTCATATATCAAAGGAACAGAAGACAGAGCCCAGAAATAACCCATGCATATGTAGTCAATCAATTAACAATAACAGAACCAAGAATATACAATGGAGAAAGGACAGTCTCTTCATAAATACTGCTGGGAAAACTGGACAGCCAAATGCAAAAGAATGAAAATGGACCACTATCTTACACCATACACAAAAATCAACTCAACATGGATAAAGAATATGTGGTATGCACACAATGGAATACTACTCATCCATAAAAAAGAATGAAATAATGCCATTTGCAGCAACATGGATGGACCTAGAGATTATCATACTAAGTGAAGCAAGTCAGACAGAGAAAGACAAATATCATATCATGTCACTTATATGTGAAATCTAAAATATGAAATGAACAAATGAGCAAATGAACTT
The DNA here is from genome assembly GCF_963455315.2 of Globicephala melas. Lineage (NCBI taxonomy): Eukaryota > Metazoa > Chordata > Mammalia > Artiodactyla > Delphinidae > Globicephala > Globicephala melas. The sequence goes on from NC_083322.1 coordinate 34,327,201, forward strand.
ATTTACAAAACAGAAACAGACTCGCAGACATCAAAAACAAGTTTATGGTTACCAAAGGGGAAAGGAGGTGGTGGAGGGATAAATTAGGAGGTTGGGATTAACAGATACACACTACTATGTATAAGATAGATAACCAACAATGTCCTACCATATAGTACAGGGAACTATATTCAATATCCTGTAATAAACTATAATCGAAAAAATATGAAAAATTCAAAGAAAATATTTGCAAATCATATATCTGACAAGGAGTTAATATCCAAAATATATATAGAAAACATGTAACTCAATAGCAAAAAAAAAAAAAATCTGATCTTAAAATTAGGCAGAGGACCTAAATAGACATTTTTCAAAAGAAGACATACAGAAGGCCACCCCGTCCATGAAAAGATGCTCAACATCACTAATCATCAGGGAAATGCAAATCAAAACCTCAATGAGATACCATTTCACACCTGTCAGAATGGAATGGCTATTATCTAAAGGATAAGAAATAGCAAATGGTGATGAGGATGCGGAGAAAAGGGAACACTTGTGCACTGTTGGTGGGAATGTGAATTGGGGCAGCCACTATGGAGAACAATCTGGAGCTTCCTCAAAAAGTTAAAAATAGAACTACCAGGGCTTCCCTGGTGGCGCAGTGGTTGAGAGTCCGCCTGCCGATGCAGGGGACTCGGGTTCGTGCCCCGGTCCGGGAGGATCCCACGTGCCGCGGAGCGGCTGGGCCCGTGAGCCATGGCCGCTGAGCCTGCACGTCCGGAGCCTGTGCTCCGCAACGGGAGAGGCCACCACAGTGAGAGGCCCGCGTACTGCAAAAAAAAAAAAAATAGAACTACCATATGATCTTGCAGTTCCACTTCTGGATATGTATCCAAAGAAAATGAAAACACAAACTGGAAAATACATGTGCACCCCCATGTTCATTGCAGCATTAGTTACAATAGCCAAGATAGGCAACAGTTTAAGTGTCCATCAATGAATGAATTTATAAAAGAGTTGTCACTCACACACACATAGGAATATTATTTGGCCACAAAAGAGGAAATCCTGCCATTAGTGACACCATGAATGGACCCTGAGGGCATTATGCTAAGTGAAATAAGTCAGACAGTGAAAAACAAACACCATATAATCTCAACTGTATATAGAAATGTAAGAAAACAAACCAACAAAAAAACTGAACTCATAGATACAGGGAACAGATTGGTGGTTGCTAGATCCAGGAAGTAAGGAGCGGGCAAAATGTGTGGTGGTCAAAAGGTACAAACTTCCAATTATAAAATAATCATGGGATGTAATATCAGCATGGTGACTATAGTTAACAATACTGTATTGCATATTTGAAATTTGCTTAGAGAATAGCTCTTAAAGTTCTAATTACAAGAAAAAATATTTGTAACTATGTACGGTGACAGATGTGAACTACACTTATTATGGTGACTATTTCACAATATGTATAAATATAGAATTATTATGTTGTACACCTGAAACTAATGTTATATGTTAATTATACTTCAATTTACAAAAACAGAAAATAGGGACATATATAGAGTGAAATCAGAAATCTGTTTATAATACATTGCCTATTATTATGGAAGCATGGTGACATACTCTTCTTTTATCCAAAATAGAGCTTCTTCTGTCTTCTATAAGCTACTTGATTCTGCCGGTTTAGATTTAGAATTCTTTGTTCAAATAAAATCCTCCCATACACCATGTGCAAAATAGATAAGTATCAACGAATAGTTCACTTTAAAAATTTTTATTGACTGGTGGAAACCTCTGTTTTTACCTAATCCTTGATGTACTTTCATGGAGCTACAGGTTTTTAAGAATCAGTTTGAGAAACAGTACAAGAACCCCTCAGAGGTCAGTGGCTATGTCTACCTTAGAGCTCCAGGTTCCTATAACTTGAAGGTGCCTGGCCCATAGTAGGCACTCTGAATATTTCTGAATGAATGAATGAATGAATGAAATAGATACTTTAAAATGTTGTTCCTTTCCGTAAGCTCATCTAGTGTCATGTGGACAAAGCCTTATGTATCCAATTGTGTTAGAATCGCTATGACAGTAAGGTATGTGGCATAAATGGTAAAATATATCACATGGTATTTTTCAGAAACATAGTTTAAAACAAAGATCCCCAGATTGAATGAGTCATGGATTTGGGGTTCTGTGCAAATTCTGCCTTTACCTTGCAAGTTTGTCACTGGGACTTGTGCAGATATTACCTCATCTGTAAAAGTATCTAACCACAATTGGTTAGCTCATAAGTTCTTTTCAGCAGTAAAATTCAAATAGTAGTACAAACTCAAATGTTAGGAATTCTTTCTTAATTGATGACAAAGATACCCTAAATTATTCTTTAAAGCCATTATACAATTCTGAGGTATAGAAGCAATGCAGATCCATAAAATAAATATTCTCAGACACTGACACCTTAGCTTTGGTACTATGGACTGTCACATACACTACTGCTTCTTCTGAATTTTCATTTCACTTGTCATCTTAGTATTTAAAGATACCATTCAATTGCATCTTTCTTTTAAATAGAAAAGATGAAATAAAGGATGAAAGTAGAAATGACAGATGGAGGGAAATATTTCAATTCCTACAAAAATAGTTAGGTTTCCACTCTTTGTAGAGAACAATAAAAGTCTGAAAGACTAGATGTAGACAAATGGTCTTTGAAAGTAGAAACCCACTAGGCAAATAAAAATTGAGATGAGATAGCATTGACATTATATGACATGAGAGTTAGTTCCTTGAGAGTAGGGACCATGTTTCCTTGTATTTCTTTCAATCATTTAAAAAAACTTTTCTAGAACTTATCTCGGTATTGGACAAATGTGCTCTGTTAATACATGTTGATCAAAACATGTATATGTTGATCAAAAATGATGAAAACAACCCAGAAAACAACAGATTTTTGGTAGTACATACAATGAATATTTATTAATTATATAAAAATGCATGCTGTTAGGGATTGAACTAAGCACTATGAGGAATTTCAAAACAATAAAATATAATTCTGCTTGAATTATTTAACAGTAAGCATAAGAGTTCATAAGGGGTCATAAGAGAGAAGCCATGTAATGTAAAATGGCATCTATATACACAGAAAATATTGGGGTGTCTCAGAAATACCAATAAACAGAAAACACTGAATGGCTGTAATGTTTTAAAAAGAGTTATATTTTGTTCACCCAGTAACTCATTTCTAGCCTTACAGTCACCGTCTCTTGGCTCAGTCATTAATCCTACAGGAAGTGATCACTTCATGATCAGCTTTATTCCTGACAAAAAAAAAATATCATATTGCTCAAGGAGGAATCTGCTTATGTCTAAAACTAGCAAAAGAAAAAAAAAAAGCAACAAAAAGTTATTGCTCAAACTTTGTCAACACCCTAGATGTATTGACACATTTTTTAAAATAAAACATGCCTAATAATTTCTTAAGCTTTTAATAGACAGGTTCTCTCTGTGTGTGTGTGCATAGTGTATAAATTGACTATGTGCGATTCCTACTAATTACTACAAAATTCTCCTCTTCTTTGTGCACATTTATACTTATATAAACACTTGTATCTTCTTACATCCAGGCCCTTTTTCTCTTTCTCCTCTTTTCTTTTCTCCATGTCCTTCTTAAAATAAGTTTGAGAAACTAACCATGAAAGTCTGGCTTCCAGGTGAAAATACTGTCCCTGAGGACTCAAAACTTAATGGTAGTGACTGCAATTGTGTACCTCATTAAGAAGAAATGTGGTAAAAGTCATAATAAGGAAATAATAGAAAGAAATAATTAAGGAGACTCAATTACTTCTGCCTGGGGAGGCATAGGATTAAGTCAAAATAGACCCATGCTTTTCCAAGTTAGAGAGGCATCCTGAACACAGAGCTTACACCTTACTGGGCTAAACATTGAAAAATAAACGATATCACATAATTCATGAAACGCCCTAATTCTCCTTCCCCTGTTTTCTTTTCCCTCACTGAACACCCAGGGAAGACTAGTTAGGGCTAGAATTCTAAATAAAGTAATACTATGATCCTCTAATATTAAGACAGCTGGCAAAAAGTATGCTGGACAAGGATGGGTAAGATTTCAAAAACTGACAAAATCACAATTCTTATTACTAGAATAAATCCACACCTCAGAGTAAGAAGCAGAGTCAAGAGGGACATAATGATACAAAATTCCTCAGTTGCTGATTCCTCATTGAAAGGAAAATAATTCAAAGAGGCAAATTTGACCAGCCTAAGTTGATGTGAATTAGTCTATTTCCCAATCATCTTGACTTTAAGCCGTGACTCATCAAGCTCCTTAGTGTCTTCCTGCAAATGCTTTGTGAATCCACACATTTTCTTTCCATTCTCCCCACTACCACCACATTCCAAGCACTCACACTCCACACTTGGACTGTTGCAATAGCTTCTCTACCAATTTTCCTAGCTTTGTATTCTTTTACAATCCATTATCAAAACCAAGCATGGATTTGGTCTTTCTGAAACCCTGAATTATTAGTAGTTGCTTTTCTAAAATTTTCTGTTTAACCACTTCATTTAAGATAAAAGTGAAAATCCTCCACCTGTCATTCACAACTCTGATCTCACTCTCCTTATTTACCTTTATTTTGCTTTCCTCTACTTCAGGAGGATCCTCACCATTCCTATGGGCCTTCCATGCTCACTCCTGAGTGGTACCCAGGCTTGTGCCATACTTCCGCCTAATAGATTCTTTTCCTTCTCTCCACCTTTGCAAACTCTGACTATCCTACTATTTTCACCAATCACTGTATCTCATATAGAACTTTCAACTTTCTGAACCATATTCCTGGGGAAGATGTTGTGTGTGAACCCTGAGGTATAGAGAAGACCATCAATGGCCACTGTGTTCAGGAAATGCTTTCCTGAGACTGTAAATAAGTATCAGATAATGGGCAGAATTTGAACAGAGATGACTGAGTGCAGCTACTTCTCTTATAAAGAGTGGCAGCTTAAGGAAGTGGTAAAGTCTGAGGGACCCTAATTCAGACCATCTTGGTTCAGAGTCTGTCTCTGTCACTTACCCTCTGCATCATGGGTCAGTTACTTAATATGAGTTTGGCTCAATTTTCTCCTAATAGAGTAGTTACAAGGATTACTTAGTCAGCACTTAGTAAATGTAAGCTATGCTTGATATTATTAGTAATACAACAAAATCATATCCATGATATGATAGCTTAACAGTATTGGTGAATAGAGAGATTCAAGATACAAAAATGAAAGAATGTAGGCAAATTCTTGGAGGCTTGCTGGCAAGATGGTGGAGTAGAAGGATGTGACCTCACCCTTTCTTACAAAAACACCAAAATCACAAGTAACTGCTTGTCAGTGAACAACCATTGACAAAAATCTCACTGGAACCTACCAAAAAGATACCCTACATCCAAAGACAAAGAAGAAGCCACAATGAGATGGTAGGAGGAGCTCAATGGCGATAAAATCAAATCTCATAGTTACTGGATGGGAGACCCACAAACTGGAAAATAATTATACCACAGAATTTCTCCCATGGGAGTGAAAGTCCTGAGCCCCACATCAAGCTTTCCAACCTGGGGGGTCTGGCAATGGGAGAAGACCTCAGTGAACCTGGCTTATAAGGCCAGCAGGTTTTGATCACAGGGCTTCCACAGGACTGGGGGAAACAGAAACTCCACTCTTGGAGGGCACACCCAAGGTCTCATGTGCACCAGGACCCAGGGAAAAAAGCCATAGCCACGGAAATCAGAGAAGAAAAAGAAATAAAAGGAATCCAAATTGGAAAAGAAGAAGTAAAACTGTCACTGTTTGCAGATGACATGATACTATACATAGAGAATCCTAAAGATGCCAGCAGAAAACTACTAGAGCTAATCAATGAATTTGGTAAAGTTGTAGGATACAAAATTAACACAGAAACCTGTTGCACTTCTATACACTAACAACAAAAGACCAAAAACAGAAATTCAAGAAACAATCCCATTCACCATCACATCAAAAAGAATCAAGTACCTAGGAATAAACCTACCTAAGGAGACAAATGATCTGTACTCTGAAAACTGTAAGATGCTGATGAAAGAAACTGAAGATAACACAAACAGATGGAAAGATATACCCTGTTCTTGAATTAGAAGAATCAATATTTTCAAAATGACTGTACTACCCAAGGCAATCTACAGATTCAGTGCAATCCCTATCAGAATTACCAATGGTATTTTTCACAGAACTAGAACAAAAAATCTTAAAACTTGTATGGAGATACAAAAGATCCCAAATAGCCAAAGCAATCTTGAGAAAGAAAAACAGAGCTGGAGGAATCGGGCTCTCTGACTTCAGATACTAAAGTTTGTATACTACAAAGCTACAGTCATCAAAACAGTTTGTTACTGGCACAAAAATAGAAATATAGATCAATGGAAAAGGTTTAGAAAGCCCAGAAATAAACCCAGGCCCCTACAGTCAATTAATCTATGACAAAGGAGGCAAGACTATACAATGGGGGAAAGACAGTCTCTTCAATCAATGGTGCTGGGAAAACTTGAGAGCTACATGTAATAAAAAAGAAATTAGAACATTCTTTAGCAACATACACAAAAATCAACTCAATTGGATTCAAGACCTAAACATAAGACTGGATACTATTAAACTGTTAGAGGAAAACATAGGTAGAACACTCTTTGCCATAAATCACAGCAAGATCTTTTTTGAGCCATCTCCCAGAGAAATAGAAGTAAAAACAAAAATAAACAAATGAGACCTAATTAAACTCAAAAGCTTTTGTACAACAAAGGAAACCATAAACAAAATGAAAAGACAACCCTCAGAATGGGAGAAAATATTTGCAAATTATGTAACTGACAAGAGATTAGTCTTCAAAATTTACAAACAGCTCATGTGACTCAATATCAAAAAAGCAAACAACCCAATCAAAAAATGGCAGAAGACCTAAATAAACATTTCTCCAAAGAAGACATACAGATAGCCAAGAGGAAGATGAAAAGATGCTCAACACTGCTAATTATTAGTGAAATGCAAATCAAAACTACAGTGAGGTATCATCTCACACTGGTCAGAATGGCCATCATCAAAAATCTACAAACAATAAATGCTGGAGAGGGTGTGGAGAAAAGGGAACCCTCTTGCACTGTTGGTGGGAATGTAAATTGGTACAGCCACTATGGAGAACAGTATGGAGGTCCCTTAAGAAAGTAAAAATACAGCTACTGTTTGATCCAGCTATCCCACTCCTGGACATATATCAGGAGAAAAACATGGTTCGAAAGGATACATGTACCACAATGTTCATTGCAGCACTGTTTACAATAGCCAAGACATGGAAGCAACTTAAATATTCAACAACAGATGAATGGATAAAGAAGATGTGGTACATATACACAGTGGAATATTACTAACCCGTAATAAAGAATGAAATAATGCCATTTGCAGCAACATGGATGGACCTAAAGATTATCATACTAAGTGAAGTAAATCAGAGAAAGACAAATTTCATATGATATCGCTTATATGTGGAATCTAAAAAAAATGATACAAATGAGCTTATTTACAAAACAGAATGAGAGTCACGGAGTTAGAAAATGAGCTTATGGTTACCAAGGTAGATGGGTGGGGGGCAGGGATAGATTGGGAGTTTGGTATTGACATGTACACACTGCTATATTTAAAATAGATAACCAACAAGGACCTACTGCGTAGCACAGGGAACTCTGCTCAGTATTCTCTAATAACCTAAATGGGAAAATAATTTTAAAAAAATACCCATATATATATAACTGAATCACTTTGCTGTACACCTGAAACTAATACAACATTGTAAATCAACTATCCTCCAATATAAAATATAAATTAAAAAATAAAACAAACAAAATCAATGAATAAAACTATAAAAAATAAATAATCAAAAAAAAATGAAGGAATGAATCACAAAGAATAAAGGTCCTGGGAGATGAACAAAAGAGGGTCAGGACCAAGTGAAACACAGCCAGCGAATGCAATCATCGGAAGAGTCAAATATGGTGGTCCTTTCTATTAGACTCACTTTCTTGACAACTTTATTCACTCCCATCAGCATGACAGAGACAAGCACACTGTTAATGGCAAGTGGGATACTGATAACAGTGGCTTACTAGTTAATAAGAACAGGACAAAAACATTTTCCTACATAAATTCCTAATCCCCACAGAAATCCTAATAATTATACATTGTTTTCCCCACTGTGAAGATAGGGAAACTGGGAAGCTGAGAAGTTACTTGCTCACTCACACGGATAAACATTTGTAGCAGTTGATTAATTAAATGCTTCCCATATTTCAAACTCCAGCAGAAATCTTTCCTGAAACCTAAATTCCAATTTTCAATTTCTGGATGGATGTTTCTCAAAGTTGAAAATGTTCAACAAACATATTCTTCCCTAATTTGCTTTCCGTCTATTCTGCCCCTTCAAAGAATAATCTCTCCTCCCTCTCTACTCCCCTAACACTTGCTTCCTTTCTTTTGGCATTTGCCACATTTTGCCTCTAGCTGCCCTATAAAGGTTGATACACAGTGATGTCAAGTTGACCACCTTGAATCAAATGAATGCAGGCTTCATTCCCCCATGGTGGTCCGTTCTTGTACAGACACTGAGATGAGCAGTACCTGTAGCAGAACAGTTAGGCTGGTTTCTCAAAGTTATACTTTGCTGTGAAATATTAAAAGGGATTTTCTGTCTGCTTCTATTGTATGAAGAAATGAACTGAGGATGTGACTAATGTAGATAGTGAAAAGGACTCAGGTCACTACACTCAGTAGAGTGCTGGAATGAGGAAACTTGGTAAGTGTAGAATATATTGCAAAGGTTTCTCCTTCAGAGATTAGTTTTCCCAGATGTTTTTTGGGAAGGTATATGCATTTAATGTTTCTGATATGTGAAAAACAGTTCTATTAATTACAGTTCTTACCTGTTAGTAAGAATGCCAATTCCATAGTTAAGTCTCAGCAGTGCTGGGAAAGAGTAAACTGTGGTTTGTAAAATTTTCTGTTAAGAATTAAGAAATCAGTTAAAAATTAACCTTATCGTGGATGTTGTCTATTTGCATTTCTTCTATAGCATATAAGCTTCTAGAGGATGGGTAAACTTGTAATGCACACCTATGCTCTTGTGTGACAAGTAGAAGGTGACTGTACTGGTGTGTAAAAATATAAACTTAACGGTGCTTCTCAGTAGATGCTAGTTGAAACTGTATGTTAAGATGAGCTATTTGTGGGAGAGAACATAGATTTTTAAAAGAGTACAATGTTAAGTCTAAATGAGAGGCAGGAGGTAAGAAGAAGATGAGAATACAATGCAGTCGCTGGGAAACAGAAATCAGAGCTGTCAAAGGGGAATTAGGAACAAAGAAATGTTTTCCGATACCCTTCACCTTCTCTCTCCGAATCCTTTGGGGACTGATAACCTGCTTCCCAACTCTACATGGTTCTGTTGGAGCTTCCAATCACTGCACACTGCCACATGGTCATAGGGATGGATGGACGTGAGCTTTGATGGGTCAAAGTTAGGCCCAAGGAGAGCCCTTCCTAGAGATTTACAGAGTTACTAGAAAAGAGAAATTCTCTTTCCCTATGATTCACCAACTGTAAGAATATGACTCAAGCTGTGAGTAGTCATATTCTCTACCAAATGGACAGTACCCCTTCTAATTAGGAAAGAGTGACACACAGAAGGAAGTCGACTTCAGAAAAGAATGACAAGAACTCTATTAGTTAATACAATCAGTTTGACTAAGAATACACACACCCCTGTTCTTCCTAGTTCCATGAGCCAATACACTCTTTTTGCGAAAGCAATTTTTAGTTGTTTTTTTTTTTTTGGTCACTTGTGATCAGATATCGTAGTTAATATAGGAAACAGTTGCCAGAGGTATGACATATGTTACTGTAAAGTCAAGAGACTGAAGACAGAGAAACAGTCTCTGCTTTTGACTTTAAATCCTTACCAGAAATCTCTGAGAGTGTAATTTCATTATACTACTTGGGATAAAAGCTAGTTTTCAAGTAATCTATTAAATACCACTTAAAACTAGGGTTATATTTTGAAACTTTTTCTTGACCCTTAATACCACCACCACCACCACCACCACCACACACACACACACACACACTGAACAGACTCTCTGGATAGTTTTGTTCACAAATACTGAAGTCTCAGTATTATAATCCATCTAATTTAAAGAAATAAAACCATGAGCCACATAAGAAATTTAACTTTTGTTCAATCTAAGTATTGTGACTAGGAAAATATTTCTGACTTTAAAACATTATTTCAGAAGTAAGGTGCTTAACATAAAGCTTACATATGGGAAATGTACATTCTTAGAACCCAAAACCTCACTAAAAATTACCCTTTCTAACAGACAATATAATTGTGAATTAAATACATAGAGAGTTGAAAGGCTCCAGTTGATATGTTAAGATTTGAAAAGTACCCCAAATATTGTACGAAAGATAATTCATCTAGCATGTAAGCTTCAACAATATGGACACTAGAAATCTTATCTACTGTGAGAAACAAAAATATATTAGAGAACATCTGAAAAAATTATTTTTCTCAGTTGGGATTGTCATATGGAAGGCACATCTTCTGCTCTGAGTTCTTTTGCTCCAGGTGGTGGAATTAATCACAACATTGCTTTCTGGGGCATAGCAGGAATCCTTTTCTCACTCTTAGGACATTTTTGCTTTTGTTTCTGTGACTTGAGTCAGCCTCTTGGAGTATTATAGTTTGGTATGGTATATTTTTATTCTGACAATTAGCACCCATATTATGCACTTTCAGTAGTAAAAACTCCATCTCAGAGCCAGAGAGCATGATTCCCATTCTTTGTTAGGTTTGTTACATGCTTTAAGAAATTGTAAATTTCGATTGAGTTTTCTGATTTGAACATTACATCACAGCAATATACTTGTGTAAGGAGAAGGTTTCTGGGCACTAAGGGCATATATTTAAAGACATACACTGTCTGAAGCCTAAATGCTTAACTTTCTATCAAAACATGATCTAGTTAGATTGGACATGGCTCATCCATGTCCGATCTAAAATGAGAGGAAAAAACTGGAGACAAACAACAACCCCCCAGATTCTCTTTTCTAACAATTATTATTGGGAATCTTTCCTGCCTTCAGTAAATATGTCAGTGATCATTGGAGGACTACTTCCTTTTTTAACCCCTGCCTAGAAATATTCAATTTGCAAATGGCATAAGACACAGAGTGGTAGAGTTATACCAGAAGAAGAAAGAAAAATGCCTGTGTGTGAAAGGCTGACTCTGCTATGTAATCAGAAAAACAGGATCCATTATTCACTTTAAATTTTTTAAAAATGACAATAAAGTGTCACTTGCTATTTTATTAAAAATATATAATATCTTATATATATATAAGTATATATAAAGATAAAGCAAATTTTATACCAGCCTTATCTCAAGAGCTAAATATTCTCAAAATAAGGTCATCTTAGCACCTTGACAATAAGGTGAAATATGATTAAATAGTGGAAAATAAATTAGCTTAGAAAATAATAAAACATCGCTCACAATGAGTATTCAAAATGTGAAACTAGCTTAAATTAAACAAATGGCTAGTGCCAAATAATTTAGCCTTATTAGAATTGGATAAATCTATTCAGTACTAACATAAGTGCATAGAAAGTATGATGGATGAAATACTCCCAAACGATTAACTGTTTCTTTAGTTATTTCTTTGGAAGTGATTATAAATAGGGAGTTAGGGATAGAAGAGAAACTTTCCTGGTTTACCCTGTGTTTTGGGTTTTTTTTGTTATTTTACATTGTATTAAATCTTTTACATTGAAAGTTTATTACCTTATGATTTGAGTAATTATAATTTTTAACTAACATCAAACTTGAGTTACATAATTATTTCCTAATCTATTTACCAATAAATGTATACTTGTATGGAAATTCCATTTATAAATATTCTAACACTTTATTAAGTATAGTTCATTCAAAAATATGCAGGTGAAGAAATGGTTTTTAACATCTCATTATAGGTTATGTGTTCTGTATATTTTGTATTTCCCCAAGTGCCCAGTATACTGTTTTGTACATAGTGAAGATGGTAGATTAATGAACAAAAATTAAAAGTAAAAAATAACTAAGATATGTATCATGGTACACCTTAATTTTTAGAAAAAAAGAAAAGAAATAGGTTGAGGAGGCTTTTTCAAAGGAACAACAAAAAGACCTGTTATAAAATTTTAAAGTTAATTTTTAAGGTTAAGAGAAGCTCCTGCATTCATTCATTTATTTAACAAATAATTATTGAACACACTCTGGACCAAGCATGATTAAAGATGCTAGAGATTCAATGAAGAACACGACTAAGTTACTGCCATCATGGAATATGCACACTGAGATCGAACGTGAAAACAGTACCAAAGATCCAAGCAGCCAAGGAAAAGGGCAACATGATGGCATGATGAGTTACTGCCTTGGGGTAGGCTTGATCAGACACATTCTGGGCCTGACCATGAAGTATGTGATTATAGCATAGTGACGACTCAAGGAGGACCCTGTATGCCAGTTCCATTGAACTCAGTATAGAAAAAGCAGAGCAGAGGGATTTCCCTGGCAGTCCAGTGTTTAAGACTCTGGGCTTCCACTGCAGGCGGCAAGAGTTCGATCCCTGGTCAGGGAACGATGATCTCGCATGCCGTGCAGGGTGGAGCCAAAAAAAAGAAAAAAAATAGGAAAAGCAGAAATACCTGGCCCTGGACTCCTCTCACTGAACTGATCCCTAAGTCTGCAAAGGTGACCGCTGAAATTCAGGGTCTCTGTGAGAGCAAGGGAGGCAACAAGGAGATGTATATCCACCTTCATGGTTCTCTGAGCTCACAGAATATCTGTTCTGCTGGTTTGCTGGGTCAGGGGTATAAAGCAAGGAAAAAGAAACCTAAAGCTGAGTATCTACTTTTATTCTTGTCAGTCTTTGAACTTGGATCAGCATTTATGTTCACTCCCAGTCTCACAATTCTTCAAGATAGACAACTTTTTAATTATCTGATTTTCAACTGAAATTCTTATCATGAGACATTAACTAAAGGATACTTGTTAGCTAGGGTCATTCAAAGCTGAGGGAGGTCCAGGCCACATCAGTTTTCTTAGTCCCTAATATATTAAAAAATGAAGGGAAAAGCAGAATTATAAAAATGTTGATATATTAAAAATATTTATGTGTAACAAATTAACCCTTTTAGCACATGCATAAACCTCATGGACATTTTGTAATTAAAATGTCAAAACTCTAAGTTTGATGGCCTTCATTCATGTTGACCTTCACCTTTTAAGTTAGCCTCAGAACAAATGCCTGGAGCACAAGAACTCTCACTCCACTTACCAGACTTAATGCATATCCACCGATCCTCTCCTTAGTGCTAATTTTGCAAAGTATTCAGAAATGCTCTATAAGTCGTCATTTCTTATAGCCATTCTCAATAAAAGTGAAGGTCATGTTAAGTTTTGGCTCTAATAAGGAAATTCTACAAATCAAAATATTTGAGAGAAATGAATACATACTGTACTCTTTAGACTGGTAGGTCCCAAACACAAAACCATGGACTAAAACGTCCCTTGGAAACTTTTCTAAAAATACAGATTACCAGGCACTACCCACAGGGATTCTAATTCAATAGATACAAGATGGAGTCCAGGCAATTCTGTCTTTTAAAAACTCTTTAGTAATTCTAATCAAAGAACAGATTTTGTAACCACTGTCTAAAACTCTTCAGTATATACTATTTTAACTGATTTTTATTCTATTAATATTTTGGTATATCCTTCTGGTCTTTTTTCCCCCCAAGCATAGATCTTTTGTTACATAGTCACACTAACACTGTGATTCCATTTTCTTTTCATTTTTTTTTTCTTTTTTAAAGTTGAAATGCATCAATTTTTACTATTTTAAAAATTCTAACTCATTTGATTATTCAAAATGGTGATGTATGTAAACAATCTACTTAACATACATTACATTTATAACTCAAGACAGAACAGTTAACCAATGTGCAATAAATAATATTAACAAAGACAGAGGTTGGGATATTTTAGATTAATAAAAACTGAAAACTATTCTCATTTGAAGATTCCATCATGATGTTGGTCAAATCTAGATCTCTAAAAATCTTAACAAATGAAATGGAAGGGATAGAATTCCAACTGCTTTTCTATATTGTAGGTGAAAGAAGTTTTAGAAGGACCATAAGAACTTTTAGAATGTAATTCATGAACCTGAGAAAGTGAATGATTATCTTTTATAGAAATTTGGAGTAGGATGTTTAAGGAAGTCTATGTTGAGAATAAATTTAAATACTGAAGAGGCCATGGAAGAAATGACTATTTTTTTTCTTTCTTAATATTATGTAAGAATTATCTATTCCATAGTTTTATAAACTATTTTTTCATTTTATTACAATCTATATAAATACAACTTGTTAAGTTGAATTTCATTCCCAAACAACTAGAAAAACAACATTGTTTGTTCCATTTCATGTACTATAGTGACCAGCACTAGGATGAATAATATCTAAAAATGAATTTGTAAACAAAATGTAAAGGCAACCTATCAAATGGGAGAAAGTATTTGTAAATCATATATCAAATAATGGATTAATACCCAAAATATATAAAGAACTCATACAACTCAATAACAGAAAAACAAACAACCTGATGAAAAAGTGGGCAGAGGATCTGAAAAGATTTTCCAAAGGAGACATACCGATGGCCAACATGTACATGAAAATGTATTCAGCATCACTAATCATGAAGGAAACGCAAAGCAAAACCATGAGATGTCACCTCACACCTGTTAGAATGGCTATTACCAAAAAGACAAGAAATAACAAGTGTTGGTGAGGGTTGGAGAAAAGGGAATTCTTGTGCACTGCTGGTGGAAAAGCAAATTGGTGCAGCCACTATGGAAAATAGTATGGAGGGTCCTCACAAAATAAAAAATAGAACTACCGTATGATCCAGCAGTTCCACTTTTGGGTATTTATTTGAAGGAAACAAAAACAATAACTCAAAAAGATATCTGCACACCCATGTTGACTGCAGCACTATTGACAATAGCCAAAAACATGGAAACAAACTAAGAGTCCATCGATGGATGAATGGATAAAGAAAACATGATTTTATATATATTATATATATCTCATATACGTAAGATATATATCAGATGTATACAGTTACGCCTTGAACAGCACAACTTTGAACTGCATGGATCCACTTATACATGGATTTTTTCAATAAATATATTTAAATGTTTTTTGGAAATTTGAAGCAATCTGAAAAAAACTTGCAGATGAATTGTGTAGCCTGGAAATATTCAAAAACTAAGAAAAAGTTAGGTATGTCATGAATACCCAAGTTATATGTAGATACTACTTTATTTTATCATTTACTGCCATAAAACACATAAATCTATTACAAAAAATTAAAATTTATCAGAACTTACACACACCACACTTACAGACCATATACGGCACCATTCGCAGTTCAGAGAAATGGAAACAAACATAAAGGTGCAGAATTATGTCATAACTGCATAAAGTTAACTCTAGTGCATACTGTACTACTGTAATAATTTCATAGCCGCCTTCTGTTGCTGTTGCAGTGAGCTCCTATTGCAAGTGTCTGCTTAAAACGCCATGTGATGCTTCTCATCTCCATGTGAGAAGTTCTCTCTTCAGTAAATTGTATATCACAGTAAAAATTGATCTCTTGCAGTTCTCAACTATTTTTCATAGTGTTTAGTGTAAACCTTGGATAGCATCACGAAACCATACAAAGTGCCACTAGTAATGCTTCAAGTATTCCCAAGGAGAAAAGTCACGACATGACAAGAAGACGTTGGATTGCTCGATATGTACCATAGACTGAGGTCTGCAGCTGCAGTTGCCCACCCTTTCAAGATAAGTGAATCCAGCGTGAGGACCATTGTAAAAAAACAGAAAAGGAAATTCATGAAGATGTCACTGCAGCTATGCCAGTAGGTGCAAAATCTTTGCACTTTTGGTGAAACACTTTTTTCTCATATTGGAAATGCAGCTCTTATGTGGGTGCAGGATTGCTATAAGAAAATCATACCAATAAGACTCTAATATAATTTGAGCAAAAGCAAAGTTATTATACGACAACTCAAAGCAAAAAAAAAAAAAAATGACTCTCAAGCTGAAGAATTTAATGCCAGGAAAGGATGGTTTGATAATTCTAGAAAGAGATTTGGCTTTAAAAAATGTCAATATAACAGGAGAAGCAGCTTCTACCAATCAAGAGATCAGCAGAGGAGTTCCCAGATGCCATTAAGACAATCATTGTGGAGAAAGGATATCTGCCTGAACAGGTTTTTAATGTAGACTAAAGTGCCCTACTCTGGGGGAAAATACCACAAAAGACATTTACTTATTAGTGAGGAAGAGAAGTGAACAGCAGGATTTAAGGCAGGAAGGGATAGGCTAAATCTAAAGTTCTGTAAATGCAGTTGGGTTTGTGATCAGGACTGCCCTCATCTATAAAGCTGCTGACCTCTGAGCCTTGAACGGAAAAGATCAATACCAGCTGCCAGTATTTTGCTTGTGCAACAAGGGTTCTGGACAATGAGAACCCTTTTTCTGGATTGGTTCCATTGATGCTTTGTCCCTAAAGTCAGCAAGTACCTTGCCAGTAAGGGGCTGCCTTTTAACGTTGTTTTGGTATTAGACAATGTCCCTGGCCACCCAGAACCACATGAGTTCAACACCGAAGGCACTCAAGTGGTCTACTTGTCCCCCAACAGGTCTCTAGTTCAGCCTCTAGGTCATGGGGTCATAAGGACCTTTAAAGCTCATTACACATGGTACACTATGTAAAGGAATTGTCAACACTATGGAAGAGAACCAGATAGAGAGAACATCATGAAGGTCTGGAAGGATTACACCATTGAAGGTGCCATTGCGGTTACAGAAAAAGCCGTCAAAGCCACCAAGCCCAAAAAGATAAATTCCTGCTGGAGAAAACTGTGTCCAGTCCAGACGTTGTGCATGACTTCAAAGGATTTAGGACAGAATCAATCAAAGAAACCATGAAAGAGATTGTGGATATGGCCAAAAAGATGGAGGAATTGAAGAGCAAATAGACACCACGCCAGAGGAATTCACAGAAGACAACCTGATGGAGATGAGTGCTTCTGAACCAGTGCCACACGAAGAAGAAGATGGAGAAAGCAGTGCCAGAAAACAAACTTATGTTAGACAATTGGGCAAAAGGGTTCCTATTATTCAAGACTGCTTTTGACTTCTCTTACGACATGTACCCCTCTATGATACTGGTACTGAAATTAAAGCTGGAGGTGGAAGAAGGATTGGTATTATAGAAAAACATATTTAGAGAAATTAAAAAGCAATAAAGTCAGACAGAAATCATGACGTACTTCCATAAAGTAACACTGAGTGCGCCTGCCTCTCCCTCCTCCGCTTCCACCTCTTTCACCTCTGTCACCCCTGAGACAACGAGACCAATCCCTCTTCTTCCTCCTCCTCAGCCTACTCGATGTGAGATGATAAAGAACTTCTGATGCCACTTCCACTTAATGAATAGTAAATAGCCATCATGCCATACAGTTAATAAACTTATCTACTGTGTATGTGTGTGAGCATCTGCATGTGGAAATCTAATAACTGCACAGCAAGAACTGTATGAGACGTTTTTATGTCATCGTTATTATTGCCTAAGTATTCATCATGTAGAACATTGTATGCAAGACTTGTATGCCTATCCTTATACAGGCATAAGGTGAGGGATATTTAATAAAAATGTGTTAGTTTTCTTATAACTTTGATTGGAAAGAATTACATTATAGTACACTATGCCTCTCATAGAGAAATTGCCTATCAGCTTATCATCACAGGTAAGTGGGTTTTTTTAATGCAACAATGTTTCCAATACTGTATTATGCATATGACCATAATATGGTATGCCATAAAAATTTTATAATGATTCATTCATTAGTGTATAGGCTAGGCTACTGAGAAGCAATTGTATTGATTACACTAGGTACTATAAAGCAATCATTTCTGCTTCTTTGTTATCAACGCATGATACACAGGTAAGATTCAAATACAAATAAGTTCAGAGGTCAATGACCCAGATTCAGTATGTCACTTCAAGATGTCAGAGACTCAGCCTCCTTCTATCCTGTTGCTCTACCATGACCTACATTGCCCAGATAATCTCATGTCCAGGGTGACTGTGCCAGTTCTGGCCATCATGTCCACATTCCTGCCAGCCAGAAGGTGGAAAAGGAAGAACATACCTTCTCTCAATAAGAAAACATCTTAGAAGTTGGACATACCACTTTCCCTTTCATTCCATCTATCAGAACCTAAATGTACTAGATGACTCCTGGATAACAAAGGCAGGAAAATGTAGTTTTTATTTTTTGGATAGCATCTGCTCAGTTAAAAAAATCACAGATTGTATCACTATAGAAAAAGGGAAGAAGGGATATCAAGAAATAATACATAGTTTTTTCCTCCGAGGTTAAAGTTCTATTGCAGTAGGTTAGGCTATACTTAGTAAGGAAATTGACAAATGAGATTGCCAGTAAGAGTTTCTGGATATGCAAAGAGAAAGTTCATCTTTCTTGCTGATTTTCACACTACTACTAGCTCAGGATGATATTTTCAAATATTCTTGTGTTAACTATAGCTGGAAACTGTTAGCCCCCAAAATAGCAATTTCACTTTCAAGGAATAGGAAATGAAAGGGAAAGCATCAGAGTTTAGGCAACGATAATATCTTCTCAAATTCAGATTTATTTGCTTTGTTTTCTTGCTTCTTATCCATGAGCCAAAATGATAAATATGTGAGGTACATTTCCTAGATTCTCTTTTCAATGCCAAGTTTAATGTTAACTTTAATGGATTCTGTTAAAGGCATCTCTTTGACTCTCTGGAAGCATGTTGGGGAGACCCTGGTCTGGACACCTAATTGCAGCAAGTCTCAAATGGGGATAACAGAAGCCAAAGACCAAGCTGAGGGTATTTAAGGTGATTCATCTTCTAAGATAATGGCAGCCAAGAATGGGAGCAATTGGCTGCCACCAGAACCCAATTTTGAGCTAATAAGTTACCGTGTGTGAGAAAGATTTAGGCGTAGAACCATACAGAAACAGGTACACTGATACTGTTATCAGTTAATTATAAGCTCAAAACGTTTGGTTCCTACCACAAAAAAAGAATCTCATAGGACAAGTAGCATCTTAAAATTCAACATAAATCCATTTCCTTGAACATTTTTAGGTTTTTAAGTAATTTTTTTTAAAGTACAAAGAGGAGTAGTAGAGAAATCAGGCAGAGAGCACTTGAACCAAGTGTATGGAGTTAACATCAGCAGTAATGGGGCAGATTGATATCAACGTTCCCCAAAGAACGCAATCACTGCTATGGCATTATTGGCCAGAAAAACAAGTAAATGATACTCTAGATCTGATCATGAAAAACATCAGTTTTATTCAAATATCTAGCCACATATAGTGCCCGTATTCTGTAATCTCTAATAGTGTATTTAAGTCATTAATCTTGAGTATTATAGAGATTCTGTCTCTCCTAATTACTCTTCTTTTTCAGGAAGTTGTGAGTTATTCTGGGCCATTAATGCCATCGTGTTTGACATGGATTTTCTTTTCTTTTCTTTTTTTTTTTTTTTTTTGCGTTACGCAGGCCTCTCACTGCTGTGGCCTCTCCCGTTGTGGAGCACAGGCTCCGGACGCACAGGCTCAGCGGCCATGGCTCATGGGCCCAGCCGCTCCGCGGCATGTAGGATCTTCCCAGACTGGGGCACGAACCCGAGTCCCCTGCGTCGGCAGGCGGACTCTCAACCACTGCACCACCAGGGAAGCCCGACATGGATTTTCTTAATCCTTGTCTACCCAGAGCTGACGGAGCATCCAGATGAGACCTAAAAACTACACGATCTCCTTCTTCACTGAAATCCCAGGACCCCACCTCATCCCACACAGGAATCTTGGATATCAACACGTTCCCAAGTTGATCTGACGCAAAGGGAACATTTTTGGTAGTTTTAGGTCATTCATTAGCAGTAAGAATTGCTCAAGGCATATTAGAAGTCTGAATGGAGAAAATGGAGAGAAGGCTCTGGGATAAAGGGCAGAAGTGTTCTGAAGATCACTTGACTGTCACAGAAAGAGAAAGAAAAAAAGTAGTTGAAATCAAACTTGTTAACAGCAGAGAAACAGAAGCAAACATTAGCACGTTCTAAGACCGCAGCATTTCAGGAGGAAAAGAGAACACTGCCCGCAACCCAGGACACGACATTTACCTGAGAACCTTCCATTTCTTATTTTTCCTTCACTGGGTTTCCTCCTCAGGTGAGATAAGGTGGAGAAGTCACAAATGCATCTTGAGAACATGACTTTAAAGGCTTCAGCACAGACCCTTCGCTGCTCTCACACCCACGGGAAGAAGGAACTTGAAATACCCTCTTTCCTGTTGTCTCAGGAGAAATTCAGAAACAATGAGCTCCTGCATGAAGATTAAACTTTGAGTTCCTTCTTCACTGTCTCCAGGGGCCCTCTCTTCCCACAGATGCCCCCAAATTCTGCTACAGCCTGGATAATGTGGGCAACACTGTCCTGCCCGTACCAGACCCACGTAGAGCAGACTCTGTTACCTCCGCTTGGACTACAGGCTTGACGCAACTCTCCTAATATACTCGTGACCCCACCCTTAACCATGGCCTCACCTTAGAATCACCTGGAGCACTTAATTAAAACAACATTGGTGTTCCCACCCAGACAAATTGACAGAATCTGTGGGGGAGGGCACAGGTGACAAGAGTTCTTAAAACTCCACATGTGATCCTCATTGGGAGCCTGGGCTGAGAGTCACTTATCTAAGCCTTGCCTCTCAAGCTTTAATGTGCATAAAAATCACTTGGATGGATGTTAACTAGATTTGATGTGGTGATCATTTCACAATATAAACACATACGGAATCATTATGTTGTATGCCTGAAATTAATATGATGTTATATGTCAATTAAATCTCAATAAAAAATTACTTGGACATAAAAAAAAGAAAGGAAGGAAGGAAAGGAGAGAGAGAAAAGAAAAATACGAAAAGGAGAATTAGTCAGGATCTAGTCCTTCCTAGAGTTCTTAACACTAGGCCAGAATGTGACCTGGAATGTTTGAAAAATATGACTCTTCTTAGAAGGAAAAATCAATGAAAATAACACTTAGAAGAGATTTTAAGTACACATTATTTTTTTTCTCTGCTCAAGGTCTAGGTTACAATTGAAGGAGAGGAGCTAATCTTTAAATTTTTTTAATTTAAAAAATAAAAATGAATTTGATTATTATGAGGATAAAAGACATCTTAAATGACAAAAGGATGTTCTAGGCAGTAGTAGCTGCCCTGCTTGCGGAATTTTCTAGAGCAGGAACAGAGACAGAAACACGGGGATAGGGCATTCAGCTAGGCTCTTGGTAGGAGTTTTACAGCAGATAAAAAACCATTTAAGATCACTAATGATTCCCTTAAGTATTGAATGAAGATCCAACTTAACATGTACAGTGATGACATAAATAGAATGTGTTTTAAAAGCCAAGAAATTTCCATAGAATCCAATCATTTTTAATATGATTGAATGTTTTAATATATATCTCACCACAAATTTCAGTTGAAAAACTTTACAGTACTGTCCCTTCATGTCCAGATGTCTCCAATTGCACTGATGTGCAGTGTGCCACTGAGACTCTGAACCATGCATTTTTCATCCAGATGTTTTAATTGCATGCAGACGCCATCGCTGACTATTAACAATGATGATTGAAGAGAGGTATTACTTTTCATTGTGAAGGTCAGATTTAGTTTTTTTAATCTCCTTTCATTTTGGTCTCATTTCATTTTATTCTGTATTACCTTATGACAGGAAAATGAAACAAAAGGAAAAGGAAGTTTACACACATTTTATTTTAAGTTACAGTTTATATGAGCATCAGACATGAGTGTTTTATTTAATTCTTCAGGTTGATACCTTTCTGGTTTCCTGAAATATAATACCCATTAATCCCTGTTTGCAGACACCTTGAAATATTTATTGAATAATACAATACAGATTCTAAAACATAATCTTCTTTTATGAATACTGGCACAATTTCACCCAGCTCTGTGGAAGATTTAAGAAAAATGGCAGGGCAAGATCAGACATTGTTTACATCTCACCTCCAGCAAGATATAACTTTACTCTTGGCTGACCTTTAAGCAAAAGCAATGGTTATGTAACCAAGTAAGCTAAAAACTAAACAGGAAAAGTCACAGAGCCGGGAATGAACTACAAACTTACACTATTTGTTAAACTGAGATTTTTATCATGTTCCTCAAAGAAACACTAAAGTTTCCCAAATGGAAAAATGTGACCAATATTTTTTCTTTGCTATCTGAATGTATACATAAATATTTCAGTACTTAAAGGAAGTTATTTAGGAGTCTACTATAAAATGCATTGTAGTATTTTATATAATGTTAAGCAGTATCACTCATTGCCTGAATAAATGAATTGTATTCTATCTTCACATACATACCGGTTATAATTAATGTTCATGTTATATTGCTCCTAAAACATACATTCTAAGATTGTTCTTTTGTTTGTTTGTTTGGTTGGGTTTTTTTGCGGTACACGGGCCTCTGCTGTTGTGGCCTCTCCCATTGCGGAGCACAGGCTCCAGACGCGCAGGCTCAGCGACCATGGCTCACGGGCCCAGCCGCTCTGCGGCATGTGAGATCTTCCCGGACTGGGGCCGAACCCATATCCCCTGCATCGGCAGGTGGACTCTCAACCACTGTGCCACCAGGGAAGCTCTAAGATTGTTCTTAAACAGATTTATCTTCGGAAAGTTTTAAGTATAGCCTTATCCAGGGGCAGAAGAAAAACTTCTTAAAGTCGTTTTAGCTTTATCATTTGCAGCATATAATCAAGTTAATAGTGACTATAGGGCTTCCCTGGTGGCGCAGTGGTTGAGAGTTCGCCTGCTGATGCAGGGGACTTGGGTTCATGCTCCGGTTCGGGAAGATCCCACATGCCGCGGAGCGGCTAGGCCCGTGAGCCAAGGCCGCTGAGCCTGTGCGTCCGGAGCCTGTGCTCCGCAACGGGAGAGGCCACAACACTGAGATGCCCGCGTACTGCAAAAAAAAAAAAAAAAAAAGTGACTACATTTTATGTTCAATAGGGAAAAAAAACAATTCTTGCCAAGAAGGGGAAAAAAAAAAAAAACCAGAAGAAATGGCACAACCTGGAAATACTCTAAGATTTTGAAAGATCTTGGTTTTAGTAGTACATAAATATCTTTAGCAAATTATAGCTTCTTTTTGATGTCCCCATAATCAGAGTATGTCTAAATTTTTGCCAAAATTGAACAGTCATCTAGTATATTTTATATTTCATATGCAGTTGAATCTTTTATATATCTGTTAGTACTTTAAAAAATCTTTTAAACAATGAAGCTATAACGTGAATTGTTATTGAAGAAATATGAAAAGAAAGCTGAAAAGTCAGAAGCAAAATTGCATTGAAAATGTATGACTTGAATAACATGTTGGGTGCTGTGCGTTTGCAGATGAACAGGACACATTGCTTATAGTCTAGTGGATGAGACACAAACAAGAAATAAACAATAAAAGTATAGTGGGATGAGTAGTATAACAGGAAAAGTCATATCCTAGTACCTTGCAGGGGCACTTAAATGAGCCTTGGTAGAGGAAGGGTCACTGGAAGAAAATTTCTTGCCTGAGTAGGAGCAAAAATGAGCCAAAGGGAATATAAGCCCTCATAACAATAAACGTAACTTGGTAAGACTATCATCATGGACATCAGAAGGTGAAGGGTGAGGCTGAGGAAGAAAGCAAATCTGGAAGAGCCCTGTAACTATGTAAGGAGCTTAAAACTTCTAAAAGAATAAAAAGAAATAAACCAACAACCACACCAAAGGGTTTTAAACTGGGGGCTGACATGATTGTGTCGACTCTTTGGGATGGTCTTTCTGGTTGCCTTTGGAGAATGAATGGAAAGAATGGAAGACTAAAATCTAGGAGAAGAGTCAAGGTTGGGAGCTGTCTTAGTCAGCGTTCTCCAGAGAAACAGAACCAATAAGATATAAAGATTTACATAAAAGGAGATTAATTATAGGAACAAGTTCACAGGGATATGGAGGCCGAGAAGTCCCACAGTCTGCTCCCTGCAAGCTGAAGAACCAGGAAAGCTGGTGCTATAATAATTCAGTTCAATTCCAAAGGCCTGAGAACCCAAGGTAGAGAGGGGTGGGCTGCTTACTAGCATTAAGTCCCGGAAACTAAAGGCCCAAGAACCTGGGGCTTCGATGTCTGAGGGCAGGCAAAGATGGAGGTCCCAGCTCAAGGGAAGAGAGAGAACTTGCCCTTGTTTCACCTTTTTTTATTCTATTCAGGCCCTTAACAGATTGGATGACGCACCCCACATTGGTGAGGGTGAATCTCTTTACTCAGTCTACTGAATGAAATGCTAATCTCTTCCAGAGACATCCTCACAGACACACCCAGAAATAATGTTTTATCAGCTATCTGGGATCCCTTAGCCCAGTCAAGTTGACATAAAATAAACCATCACAGGAGCCCATGTGCATTAATCCAGGTGAGAGGTTGCAACAGCACTGGGGAAGGAGAGAGGATGGAGTTCCAAGCTTTAGAGGAGGTATTGGATTGAATGTACTCAGTGAGGGAAAGCAAAATAACCATGGAATTCAGTGAAATAGGACCAGGGAAAGAGGACAAGGTATGGGGAAAGATGATGATGAATGCAGTTTTAGATCTGCTGTCCATCTTTTGAAGAGCCTGGATGTGCATGTCGAATAAGCAACTGGATACATGGGGAAATCTGGACAGGCATTATTGAGTTTTGACACATAAATGAGGCAAAAAATTGACATCTTTTCCAAATACAGTTGACCCTTGAACGACGCAGGGGTCAGGGGTGCCAACACTTCCTGCAGTTGAAAATCCAAATATAACTTACAGTCATTCTCCATATCCATCGTTCTGTATCCCTGGATTCAACCATCCCTGGATCATGTAGTACTGTAGTACTTACTATTGAAGAATCCCATGCGTAAGTGAACCAGCACTATTCAAACCCATGTTTTTCAAGGGTCAACTGTATACATGTGCAACTCAAAGAATGTCACTATCTAAATGCATTACATAGAATTTTTTACTAAAGCAATAATATTCCAATCAGGAAAATAAACAATGATGTGACCATAATACCTTTTTGGGAGAAGAATTGGAAGAGTATCAATGAAATGTTAAAAAACAACAACAAACAAACATAATAAGATTAGGCTGAGGATGAAATATGTAACTAGATCCAGAATTTGTCCTTTATTAGAGACACAAGGCTTAGCAACTGTTTTGATGTTGCTCTTGTGTTTTATTTTTTTGTTTCTGTTTCTGGAGTCAGTTGGGCTTGGTAAGATCACTCAGCTTTTACAACATTGTAAGGCAATTTGTATTAAAAACCAGCTGTAACTATTTCCCACGGAGGAAAGATCCATAAATTACAGCTCAGGTTATTTGTCAGTTATGTAGTTTAAAAATTCTTTGGCAGATAGGATTAAATTGTGAGAATTGAGCCTGAACTCCAGCTGAGGGGCTTGTGAAATTATAAAGATAATATGTTCACTACAGCATCTCCTGCTGCCCAATCTAAAGGTGCTGGGTAGGAGGTCAGTGGAAAAGGAAGGCAGTTGGATGGCACTATTTCAAATATTTTAAATACATGTTTTGTGAGAGACTAACATATTATGTAAAGGAATAATAATTATTATTTTTTTGCTAAGCAGAATCTTCATCCAATCATTTGATTTATGAATGGGAGATTTCACTAACAGTCTTGGGTTTTCCAGTCAATCCAGTTTTTAGCAGAGCAGTTTTTCCATGGTATAATTTTTAATGCCTTGTCTAGTTTTCTTTTTCAAATGACTAATAAGAAAGGCTTTATTTTCTCCCTACTTTTTCCTCAACAAAGTGTTCTGTGGCTTAATAATTCTCACATAGACAAACTTGCTTACAACTTTCTGCAGGGATACTTAATCACTTTATGAGCATATTTGCTGCTCAGAAGCAGTGCTGAATCTCTTATTTTTAGATCCCAAGGTTGTTACCCTGTAAGTCAGCTGGGTGAACCAAAACAAAATAAAGAACATGACATCTCTGGGTTTTTCTTTGGAACAGCCAGGTATCCTGAAATCAGATGGTTAATTACATACAAAAGCCACCATTGCTTGATTGATTTGTTCAAGAAGGATTTTAGGTATATACAAAGATACAGTGTAGCAAAATAAAAATAATATCCAACTTGTAGGAAGAATGGAAGGAAAAGAACATGAAGGAGGAAAGAAAGAAGGAACCAGGAATGAGGGCAAGACACAAGATACACGAGGTGGTATCCACTTGCAAAGGATGAACTTAAAATGTGCTCTAAGCTTGAGCCATCAAGGAGAAAACTGTATTTAATTACAAAATTGACAGTATCTATGGGGAAAAAATGAAGCATTAGTAAAGAAGTCTATCAAGTTTTGATTTGCAATCTGAGAGGAAGAGAGGGGATCCTTTTAAAAGGAATGAACAACAAGCTCCCATCGTTACAGGAGACATAGCAAGGACTTACTCTCACCGTGTCTAATGATGTCCCTCAGAGAGCAGCTGACATATCGTCTGTGTTGTAAGAGGAGCCTCAGGAGTGGGAGAGAATTAGGTGTTGAATTACGAATAATGAAAGTTAAGAGCCCCAAGTATATCATTACAGTTTGTTATTTATTGAAAAATAGAAGGTAATAAAATAAATAGTACGGCACACAATATTTCTATGTTGTGATTTGTTTTAGAGCTTAACAAGCAGGAACGGCCAGTTAAAAATCCCTGAAATTCACGTGTGGCAGACTGGAAAGAACACTGGATTGAAGTGAAAGCCTGAGTTTGAGCTCCAGCTTCCCTAACTTTTTTTTTTTTTTTTAATTCAGTCTCTGTAGAGACTCTCAAACATTGCCAAGGCTGACTATATGTCACACCCTTTCAGCGTTAGAGAAAAGTTTTCAATTAGCAATAATTGCACCTCGGATAAACCTCATTAGCTAAGATAGAGCCACTGTGCAAAGCTGAGCTTCACTAACTTCTGTCTGATTTTGCTGGGACAGGTCATGGATGTTCCTACTGAGACCCAGATTTCACACCTGTAGAAAGGAGTTAATAATACCTATTCAGAAGGTTTTTCTGAAGATTAAGCAAAATATTGCATATAAACAGCTTTTCACTACATTATCTGAAATACTCATTTCTTTATATTATCTACAAATCTTTTAACTATTTTTTCAAGTATATTGAAAATTATTCTATAACTGCTCCACATGATAATTTATCTTTATGTGAATTCACAAATAGTTACATACATAGAGACCTACTGAAAGATATTTTAATTGTTATTATAATAATAATGCTCACAGTTATTTGAGTTCCTAGAATATGAACATCAAGCTAGTAAATGCTTTATGTGTTTCACCCTCTGCAACCTGAAAACAATGTTTATAAAGCAAGGGTTATTATTCTACCCATTTTATAAGTTATGAAGTTAAAGAGATAAAGTTACTGAGCTGCGGTTAGAAATGGAAGTTTGTTAAAGGAGAACAGGGCAAAACTAAAAGACATTGTATGATGGAGGGGAGAAAAAAGAAATATTTAAATACAGAAAATGTCTGTTACACAACAAAATTAGACCCTTGAAAATTATTGGTACTTATTGATATCTGGTGTGAAATTCTTTTACAAGGACATATTTGAAGGCCAATTTAAAAAACTATGTTTGGTATCCAGTAAAAGTTTTCAGGAAACTTGTACAGCATCCCAGTCTTTAATGTTCAAAACTCTGGGAGCCCACACAGGCCTCTAGATCTGACATGCATCACCAAGAGGGCCAGGTTCTGCACCAAAGCCTTCCGATGGCTAATCTGAGCTTTAGGGTGACATTAAAAATCATCATACTTAGTTCCTAAATATTCGTATCTTGTTGTATATATTTTGGGAAGAATCCTTTCTTTTTTTCCTTTCAAAACAGAAGGTTAGTTTTTAAAAGTTCCCAAATAAAAATTCACCTTTACATAAATTCACACCTAGGTATCAGGAAGGACGCCATTTGCTTTGTTCATTTTGGGTTAAATTTTGTTCCAGGAAAGGAGAGAAGGAGAAATAGAGATCTACCTTGTATTCTGTCCAGGGGTTATGGAAACCCAAACAGACAACAAAATAGAATGCTGAATAACTTAATAATGCTAAAAGTACTAAAGAAATGTAAGACATTATTATTTTACCTGGAACAGCAAGTAGGCTCATAAGATTATAATAGGCTAAATTAGTTGTATTAGTTTGCTAGGCCTGTCATAACAAAGTACCACAGACTTAAACAATAGAAATGAAATTTCTCACAATTCTGGAAGCCAGAAGTCCTAGATCAAGATGTTGGCAGGGTTGGTTTCTTCTGAGGCAACTATTTTGGTTTGCAGATGGCTGTCTTCTCCCTGTGTCTTTACATGACCTTCTCTCTGAGCCTGTCAGTATCCCAGTCTCCTCTTCCTATAAAAAACACCAGTCATATTGGATTAGGGCCCACCCTAATGACCTCATTTCAATCTAATTGCCTTTTCAAGACCCTATTTCCAAATACAGTCACATCTTGAGATACTTGGGGTTAGAACTTCAAATATGAATTTGGGGAGAGGGGAGATATGATATAGCCTGTAACATTAATATAGTGTCAACACAGGGAAAGAATGATATCACATGTTACAGCCTAAATATTTAAAAATAAATATTAAAAATAGCACTGTAAATACTGCATAGTAAACATATGTCAATAATGACCTTAAAATTCCTGAAGAATATCAATTTGCTTGTATGTCACAGTTGTAAAAGCCAGCTGCACAGGAGATTGGTTCTGTATTCCTCCCATCATCACCCAGCAATCCTTATGTGTTTATTGCTAGGAGCTGAGACTCAAAAGGGAAAGAATGTACAGACCCTAGGGACTTAATATCTAATTGCAGCAACAGTATGGATGTTTAAGAGAGAAAGAAGAATAAATAGCAATACAAGTTTGCATGTCCTAAATTCCAAATGGAAGATTAGCTGTCTTCCTGATTCTGAGGTCATACCAGCCAGCACTGTGTTGATTTCTAAAGGATTCCAAGAGAAAACTAACATTATTTAAATATGCAGATAATTAGTGGGATAGAATTTCAACAGAAGGAACAATAGCGATGAACCTTTTGAAGGCCCCTGATTCCAAACTACTTGCTCTTCCTTTACTTCTCAATGAAGAAGAAATAAAATGTTAAAAAATGTTCCCAATTATTTAAAAGTGCCATTATTTGGCATCCATTCAACTGAGGTTTTGCTATAATAGGGAATGATAATTAGATTGAGAGATTTTTTTTTTCTATACTTAGTTGATGTGAATTCAGCAAATACAGTTTACAACCCAAGAGAAAACAGGGCTGTGTTATTTTGACTACCTGAATCAGCCTTAATGTCTTTTTACTCGCATGAAGATTTGGCCAAAATCACTTCCCTATTTCACTGTCAAATGTGGGAGGGAGGACGGGGAACAACTTTTGTTACATTCTATGTGTACAACTATTAACAGAAGTCTCTGATGGAGTGGATTAAAAAATACAAAAATATATTACTATGATCAAAATAGTAAAGTATTTGATTTTGTGGGTAGAAGAACTTAGCACTGAATTAATTCGAGTTCCTGTTAGCATTTATCATAGTGAGTGAAGATAACGTCTTAGTTTTAAGCATATAGAGTCTGTCAAAAGAGGAATTTAGGGAAGTAGTGGTTAAATGCCCAAACTCTGGAATCACAGTGCCTAGACAGGAAGCCCCTAACTCACAACTTGCACGTCCTTGGGCAAATTGCTCTTTCTCTCTAATGCCTTACTTTTATTATCCACAAAAGAGGATAATAATGGCATCTGCCTTACAAAATAACCACAAGGATTTAGTTACAGAACACAGGAGGAAAATGCTTAGCACAAAATTTACAATAAATGTTAGCTATTATTGGTAGCCAATAACTTAGAATATATCTAACATTTTGCTTTCTAAATAATGGTTTTCAACCTCATGAGCACATCAGAATCATCTGAGATTTTTTTTTTTAACTCTAATACCTGGTCTTATCCCTAGAGATGTTGATTAAGTTGGCTTCGGGTGTGGCAAAGACATCTGTGAATTTTAATAATTCCCCAGGTAATTCCAAAATGCAGTTAAAGTTGAAAATATTTGATCCAAATAACCCACACAGATGTGTAGCATCAGACAGCTCTGTCAGTATCCAACGCAGTCTCAGAGTAACTTTCTCTAAACTGTCTTCTGTATAACTGGTCCACCAAGATGCTCCCTAAAATAAAATACAATAAAAAGTAACTTAGAGGAGCTTCAAGATGGCGGAGGAGTAAGAAGTGCAGATCACCTTCCTCCCCAAAATACATCAGAAATACATCTACATGTGGAACAACTCCTACAGAACACCCACTGAATGCTGGCAGAAGACCTCAGACCTCCCAAAAGACGCCCTCAGGTGACCTACACGCAGAGGCGGGGCCGAATCCAAAGCTGAATCCCCGGAGCTGGGCAAACAAAGAAGAGAAAGGGAAATTTCTCCCAGCAGCCAGGAGCAGCGGATTAAATCTGCACAGTCAAATTGATGTACCCTGCATCTGTGGAATACCTGAATAGACAACGAATCATCCCAAAATTGAGGTGGTAGACTTTCTGTGATTTTGTCTGTATAGCTTTGCTTTTACCATTTGTCCTAGGGTTCTGTCTGTCAGTTTCTTTCTTTAATATAGTTTTTGGCACTTGTTATCATTGGTGGATTTGTTTTTTGGTTTGGTTGCTCTCTTATTTCTTTCTTCTTTTTTCTTTTATTACTTTTCAAAAAAATTTTTAATAATTATTTTTTATTTTAATAACTTTTTAATTAAATTAAATTTTATTTTATTTTATCTTCCTCTTTCTTTCTTTTTTTTCCTCCCTTTTATTCTGAGCCATGTGGATGACAGGCTTTTGGTGCTCCAGCCACACATCAGGGCTCTGCTTCTGAGGTGGGAGAGCCAAGTTCAGGACACTGGTCCACAAGAGACCTCCCAGCTCCATGTAATATCAAATGGTGAAAATCTCGCAGAGATCTCCATCTCAATGCCAAGACCCAGCTCCACTCAATGACCAGCAAGCTACAGTGCGGGACACTCTATGCCAAACAACTAGCAAGACAGAAACACAAGCCCACCCATTAGCAGAAAAGCAGCCTAAAATCATAATAAGGTCACAGACACCCCAAAAAACACCACCAGACGTGGACCTGATGACCAGAAAGACAAGATCCAGCCTCATCCACCAGAACACAGGCACTAGTCCCCTCCACCAGGAAGCCTACACCACCCACTGAACCAACCTTACCCAATGGGGGCAGACACCAAAAACAACAGGAACTATGAACCTGCAGCCTGTGAAAAGAAGACCCCAAACAAAGTAAGTTAAGCAAAATGAGAAGACAGAGAAATACACAGCAGATGAAGGAACAGGGTAAAAACCCACTAGACCAAACAAATGAAGAGGAAATAGGCAGTCTACCTGAAAAAGAATTCAGAGTAATGATAGTAAATATGATCCAAAATCTTGGAAATAGAATGGAGAAAATACAAGAAACGTTTAATAAGGACAAAGAAGAAATAAAGAACAAATAAACAATGATGAACAACCCAATAAATGAAATTTAAAATTCTCTAGAAGGGATCAATAGCAGAATAATTGAGGCAGAAGAACAGATAAGTGACCTGGAAGATAAAATAGTGAAAATAACTACAGCAGAGAAGAATAAAGAAAAAAGAATGAAAAGAATTGAGGACAGTCTCAGAAACCTCTGGGACAACAGTAAATGCAACAACATTCAAATTATAGGGGTTCCGAAGAAGAAGAGAAAAAGAAGGGGACTGAGAAAATATTTGAAGAGATTATAGTTGAAAACTTCCCTAATATGGGAAGGAAACAGTTAATCAAGTCCAGGAAGCACAGAGAGTCTCATACAGGATAAATCTCAGGAGAAACACACCAAGACACAAATTATTCAAATGATCAAAAATTAAATACAAAGAAAAAATATTAAAAGCAGCAAGGGAAAAACAACAAATAACATACAAGGGAATCCTCATAAGGTTAACAGCAGATCTTTCAGCAGAAACTCTGCAAGCCAGAAGGGACTGGCAGGACATATTTAAAGTGATGAAGGGGAAAAACCTACAACCAAGATTAGTCTACCAGGCAAGGATTTCATTCAGATTTGATGGAGAAATTAAAACCTTTACAGATAAGCAATAGCTAAGAGAATTCAGCACCACCAAATCAGCTTTACAGCAAATGCTAAAGGAACTTCTCTAAGCAGGACACAAGAGAAGGAAAAGACCTACAATAACAAACCCAAAACAATTAAGAAAATGGTAATAGGAACATACATATTGATAATTACCTTAAATGTAAATGGATTAAATGCTCCAACCAAAAGACATAGGCTGGCTGAATGGATACAAAAAGAAGACCCGTATATATGCTGTCTACAAGAGACCCACTTCAGACCAAGGGACACATACAGACTGAAAGTGAGGGGATGGAAAAATATATTCCCTGCAAATGGAAATCAAAAGAAAGATGGAATAGCAATTCTCATATCGGACAAAATAGACTTTAAAACAAAGACTACTGCAAGAGACAAAGAATGACAGTACATAATGATCAAGGGATCAATCCAAGAAGAAGATATAACAATTGTAAATATTTATGCACCCAACATAGGAGCACCTCAATACATAAGGCAAATACTAAGAGCCATAAAAGGGGAAATTGACAGTAACAAAATCATAGTAGGGGAGTTTAACACCTCAATTTCACCAATGGACACATCACACAGAAAAAAATAAATAAGGAAACACAAGCTTTAAATGATCTTTTTTATTTTTTTTGCCGTACGCGGGCCTCTCACGGCTGTGGTCTCTCCCGTTGCAGAGCACAGGCTCTGGACACACAGGCTCTGGATGCACAGGCTCAGCGGCCACGGCCCACGGGCCCAGCCGCTCCATGGCATGTGGGATCCTCCTGGACTGGGGCACGAACCCGCGCCCCCTGCATCGGCAGGCGGACTCTCAAACACTGCGCCACCAGGGAAGCCCTAAATGATCTTTTAAACAAGATGGACTTAATTGATATTTATAGGACATTCCATCCAAAAACAAGAGAATACAATTTCTTCTCAACTGCTCACGGAACATTCTCCAGGATAGATCATATCTTGGGTCACAAATCAAGCCTTGGTAAATTTAAGAAAATTGAAATCGTATCAACTATCTTTTCAGACCACAACACTATGAGACTAGACATCAATTATGGAAAAAATCCATAAAATATACAAACACATGGAGGCTAACAATACATTATTTAATAACCAAGATATCATTGAAGAAATCAAAGAGGAAATCAAAAAATACCTAGAAATAGGGGCTTCCCTGGTGGCGCAGTGGTTGAGAGTCTGCCTGCCGATGAGGGGATGCTGGTTCATGCCCCAGTCCGGGAAGATCCCACATGCTGCGGAGCGGCTCGGCCCATGAGCCACGGCCACTGAGCCTGCGCGTCCGGAACCTGTGCTCCACTACGGGAGAAGCCACAACAGTGAGAGGCCCGCGTACCGCAAAAAAAAAAAAAACAAAAAAAAACATAGAAACAAATGACAATGAAAACATGATGACCCAAAACCTACGGGATGCAGCAAAAGCAGTTCTAAGAGGGAAGTTTATAGCAATACAATCCTATCTCAAGAAACAAGAAACATCTCAAATAAACAACCTAACCTTACACCTAAAGCAATTAGAGAAAGAAGAACAAAAATACCCAAAGTTAGCAGAAGGAAAGAAATCATAAAGATCAGATCAGAAATAAATGAAAAAGAAATGAAGGAAATGATAGCAAAGATCAATAAAAGTAAAAGCTGGTTCTTTGAGAAGGTAAACAAAATTGATAAACCTTTAGCCAGACTCATCAAGAAAAAAAGGGAGAAGACTCAAATCAACAGAATTAGAAATGAAAAAGGAGAAGTAACAACTGACACTGCAGAAATACAAAGGATCGTGAGAGATGACTACAAGCAACTACATGCCAATAAAATGGACAACCTGGAAGAAATGGACAAATTCTTAGAAAAGCACAACCTTCTGAGACTGAATCAGGAAGAAACAGAAAATATGAACAGGCCAATCACAAGCACTGAAATTGAAACTGTGATTAAGAATCTTCCAACAAACAAAAGCCCAGGACCAGATGGCTTCACAGGTGAATTCTGTCAAACATTTAGAGAAGAGCTAATACCTATCCTTCTCAGACTCTCCCAAAATATAGCAGAGGGAGGAACACTCTCAAACTCATTCTACAAGGCCACCATCACCTTGATGCCAAAACCAGACAAGGATGTCACAAAGAAAGAAAACTACAGCCCAATATCACTGATGAACATAGATGCAAAAATCCTCAACAAAATACTAGCAAACAGAATCCAACAGCACATTAAAGGGATCATACACCATGATCAAGTAGGGTTTATTCCAGGAATGCAAGGATTCTTCAATATATGCAAATCAATCAATGTGATACACCATATTAACAAATTGAAGGAGAAAAACCATATGATCATCTCAATAGATGCAGAGAAAGCTTTCGACAAAATTCAACACCCATTTATGATAAAAACCCTGCAGAAAGTAGCCACAGAGGGAACTTATCTCAACATAATAAAGGCCATACATGACAAACCCACAGTCAACATCATCCTCAATGGTGAAAAACTGAAACCATTTCCTTTAAGATCAGGAATAAGACAAGGTTGCCCACTCTCACCACTCTTATTCAACATAGTTTTGGAAGTTTTAGCCACAGCAATCAGATAAGAAAAAGAAATAAAAGGAATCCAAATCGGAAAAGGAGAAGTAAAGCTGTCACTGTTTGCAGATGACATGATAGTATACATAGAGAATCCCAAAGATGCTACCAAAAAACTACTAGAGCTAGTCAATGAATTTGGTAAAGTAGCAGGATACAAAATTAATGCACAGAAATCTCCTGCATTCCTATACACTAATCATGAAAAATCTTAAAGTGAAATTAAGAAAACACTCCCATTTACCACTGCAACAAAAAGAATAAAATATGTAGGAATAAACCTACCTAAGGAGACAAAAGACCTGCATGCAGAAAATTAAAAGACATTGAAAGAAATTAATGATACAAATAGATGGAGAGAAATACCGTGTTCTTGGATTGGAAGAATCAACATAGTGAAAATGACTATACTATCCAAAGCAATCTACAGATTCAATGCAATCCCTATCAAACTACCACTGGCATTTTTCACAAACTAGAACAAAAAAATTTACAATTTGTATGGAAACAGAAACGGTCCTGAATAGTCAAAGCAATCTTGAGAAAGAAAAACGGAGCTGGAGGAATCAGGCTCCCAGACTTCAGACTATACTACAAAGCTACAGTAATCAAGGCAGTATGGTACTGGCACAAAAACAGAAATATAGATCAATGGAACAGGATAGAAAGCGCAAAGATAAACCCACGCACATATGGTCATCTTATCTTTGATAAAGGAGGCAAGAATATACAGTGGAGAAAAGACAGTCTCTTCAATAAGTTGTGTTGGGAAAACTGGACAGCTACATGTAAAAAAATGAAATTAGAACACTCCCTAACATTATACACAAAAATAGACTCAAAATGGATTAAAGACCTAAATGTAAGGCCAGAAAATATCAAAGTCTTAGAGGAAAACATAGGCAGAACACTGTATGACATACATCACAGCAAGATCCTTTTTGACCCACCTCCTAGAGAAATGGAAATAAAAACAAAAAAACAAATGGGACCTAATGAAACTTAAAAGCTTTTGCACAGCAAAGGAAAACGTAAAGAAGACAAAAAGACAACCCTCAGAATGGGAGAAAATATTTGCAAATGAAGCAACTGAAAAAGGATTAATCTCCAAAATTTACAAGCAGCTTATGCAGGTCAATAACAAAAAAACAAACAACCCAATTCAAAACAGCAGAAGGGCTAAATAGACATTTCTCCAAAGAAGATATACAGATTGCCAACAAACACATGAAAGAATGCTCAACATCATTGATCAGTAGAGAAATGCAAATCAAAACTACAACGAGATATCATTTCACACCAGTCAGAATGGCCATGGTCAAAAAATCTAGAAACAATAAATACTGGAGAGGGTGTGGAGAAAAGGGAACCCTCTTGCACTGTTGGTGGGAATGTAAATTGATACAGCCACTATGGAGAACAGTATGGAGGTTCCCTAAGAAACTAAAAATAGAACTACCATACGACCCAGTAATCCTACTACTGGGCATATACCCTGCGAAAACCATAATTCAAGAAGAGTCATGTACCACAATGTTCACTGCAGCTCTATTTACAATAGCCAGCACATGGAAGCAACCTAAGTGTCCATCAACAGATGAATGGATAAAGAAGATGTGGCACATATATACAATGGAATATTACTCAGCCGTAAAAAGAAACGAAATTGAGTTATTTGTAGTGAGGTGGATGGACCTAGAGTCTGTCATACAGAGTGAAGTAAGTCAGAAAGAGAAAAACAAATACCGTATGCTAACACATATATATGGATTTAAAAAAAAAAAATGGGCATGAAGAACCTAGGGACAAGACAGGAATAAAGTCGGAGACCTACTAGAGAATGGACTTGAGGATATGGGGAGGGGAAGGGTAAGCTGGGACAAAGTGAGAGAGTGGCATGGACATATATACACTACCAAATGTAAAATAGATAGCTATTGGGAAGCAGCCGCATAGCACAGGGAGATCAGCTCAGTGTTTTGTGACCACCTAGAGCGGTGGGATAGGGAGGGTGGGAGGGAGGGAGACGCAAGCAGGAAGAGATATGGGAACATATGTGTATGTATAACTGCTTCACTTTGTTATAAAGCAGAAACTAACACACCATTGTAAAGCAATTATACGCCAATAAAGTTGTTTAAAAAAAAAAGTAACTTAAAAGGGATGGATACAGGGCTTCCCTGGTGGCGCAGTGGTTGAGAGTCCGCCTGCCGATGCAGGGGACACGGGTTCGTGCCCCGGTCCGGGAAGATCCCACATGATGCCGAGCGTCTGGGCCCGGGAGCCGTGGCTGCTGAGCCTGTGCGTCTGGAGCCTGTGCTCCACAACGGGAGAGGCCCCAACAGTGAGAGGCCCGCATACCGCAAAAAAAAAAAAAAAAAAAAAAAAAAAAAGAGATGGATACAGAATCAACTAAGTTTTTTTTTTTTGAAGTTATAACTCCCATTTTTATGAATAATATTTACTCATTTTAACAATATTTCTAAGTTTCAAGCCATGTAATTTTTTGGTTTTGTGTTCAAATGTAGACTTTTCACTCTTATACCTTCAGAGATGAGTTGCATAAATCAGTTGTGAAAAATACTAGATTCATCTGCTCTGACAATATTCCTTACTAGTCAATTAATGATTTAGCTTAACTTCTAAAACTAAAACATACTGCACCTTTCTTTGTGAAAGAAGTAGTAGCCATTTTATTCAAGAGTACTGATGTCCAATTATAGATAATTTTATTACAAAATTGCCACTATTCAGAAACAAGACCAATAAGTCAAGACAATCATTAAGTCCTGCAAGAGAAGTGTGAATTAATAAATGTAACTGAGAACCACTAAGTCAATGAGTAATGACCATATCATATACTTTGCTCAGTTGTTTTAAAAATCATTCAGCTGTACTTGTGACAGAGGTCTATTATTCATGATGCCACTGGCATGACATCAGGCCCAATAGACCTACATAATAACTTTGATTGAATGCATAATTATTTAATTATTGTAAAGTTATTAAATACATAAAACTTTTACTGTGTCCATATGCAGAAAAGAGTTACCATGGCAGGCTGACACCACTCTCCTTAGAAAGGATTGCTTACAAGGCTGGCCCTTAGCTGGCATCAGAACCTGGATTTGGGGAGTGTTTCTGCCATTCCCTAATTGATGAGAGCCGCTCACTGCGCCTATAAACTTTCTGGATAAACCACATGGTTTGTGTTCAACACCTGCTTTCCTTCTGGGAGTCTGGAATTTTGGTACATGCTATGCAGAGGCTGCCACGTGACCGACTTCCAGTTAAAAGTCTGAGGACTGAGTCTCTAATGAGATCCCCCGGAGACAACATTTCACACGTTGTCACAATTCAACCATGGTGGAATTAAGCTCACGCTGAGTGACTCTACCAGGAGAGAACTCTAGGAAGCTTGTACCTGGTTTCCTCTGGACTTTGTCCCATGTGCCTTTTCCCTTGGCTGGCTTTGCTCTAGTAATCTTAGCCTCAGTATGACTACATACTTAGTATTATGAGTCTTTGTAGGAAATCACCAAACCCAGGGGTGGTCTTGGGGACCATGACACAGTCCAGTGTAGGTCCAAAGAAGAGGACCCGTGCCTTAAATCTCTTTATATTTCTTATAATATATAACGTATTCTTATACATAACAGATAATCATATTTTGTGATTTTATATATTATCCTCCTAATATACCCAAACCAGTCTAAAGATGTGTTGAATCTCTACTTCAGTGTGACTTAACATTGGTGAACCGGTTAAGTGTCAAAAATATATGTGATAATACATGTACAATTCAAACAACAAATGAAAAGTTTTGGGCAGGTTCAAGTAACAGAGTTGGATAGAAGATTGATTACTTTGACCATTTACAGTCTGCAGCCCTCCAATTTGTTTTAATGATGTCTTGCTAGTTCTCTCCCTGCAAATATCCTAAAGAATATCCTGAGCATTCTTAATTTGAATTTCTTTTTTTGTTAATTTGCCCATCTTTGGAATGTGTGACTGATAGAGAGGGCAGGCATTTTATCAAGCTTCTGTGTTATTTAATGACAGTTCTGTGATGTGTCAAATAAACAATCCATGCTTCTTTATACTTTATACAATTCCTTTAGAACCAATCTTACCTATTGGCCAATAGATCAAAAAGACTGCCACAGAAAACACTGATACAAAAGAAACATTGAAATATGATCAAAGAAGGCCCAAGGGATGAAAGGAGTCAGTGAGTTGGAGAATATATCCAGGTTAAAGAAAGTTCCAGGCCACCCCTGATGTCAAAGTACTTTTCTAGTCTTGATCTTGAACTTGTTCAGAACATCTCTCTTGGGCCTTTTCTCTCATTATTTTGGGGATCAAAACATCTTTTTCGACATGTCTGAGATGCTGCCCTGCGGGGTCGAGCGCCATGTCTGTGCGCAAAAGGCGGCAGACGCGTGGCCGCCCCTCAACTGTTTGATAATATGCATATCTCTTGAAGATTCACTTTTCACCTAGTATATTAAAATACTGGAGAAGTTCTGCTTCAAGTAAACGTGTTTATTGCTGATGAACTCAGATTTCCCCCAAGTTTTTCATAATAAGAAAATCCTGGGGCTTCCCTGGTGGCGCAGTGGTTGAGAGTCTGCCTGCCGATGCAGGGGACACGGGTTTGTGCCCCGGTCCGGGAAGATCCCACATGCCGCGGAGTGGCTGGGCCCGTGAGCCATGGTCGCTGAGCCTGCGCGTCCGGAGCCTGTGCTCCGCAACCGGAGAGGCCACAACAGTGAGAGGCCCGCGTACGGCAAAAAAAAAAAAAAAGAAAATACTTCCTTGAGGAATATTTAACTTTCTGCTCTACAACATAATGGTAAATGTCACCACTATGTTACCATAGTGGTAAACTATCACTCCTATTTTCTACAATATCAATTAATTAATAATTGTGTAATTAATACGTTTATTAACATCTACTAACCAGGCCCTGAGCTAGGTACTGGGAATTTAAAGCTAAAAGGCACAAGATTTGGCCATTAGAATCACCCACGGGGCATTTTTTTTAGTGTACATGTATCTGGACTTCACACCAGGCCTACTAATCTATGCGAGCGGACCTGCCAAGATGTATTCTTTAACCTTTTACTAGGATTCTGGTAATGAACTGGGTTTGGAAACTGATCCGTAACCTAGTTTTTCATATTAAGCCAACCTAGTTCTGTTCTATTTTGCAAATATCAACGTAGAAAACAAAGTTCAAAAGAGAAACTATCGAATAATCATAGAAAAAGAAAGGAAACTAAAGAGGATAGACAAGAAAGGAGATAGAACAGCACCATGGAGATGCAGTGCAACTGAGCAGTGTGCTTGCGTGCTGCATACGTGTGTGCCTGTGCTTGACTGTGCGTGTGTGTGTGTGTGCACCCACACGTGATGAGATTGATGACACTGGCTGGGGAGGGAGCAAGAAAATAGGTACACTCTAGGTCCTCCACGGGCTAAGAACAGATCTCTATCCTTTATCAGAGTCATAACAAACACCTCCTATACCTTAGCTAAAGATATTGAGGGGAGTGGAAGAGGAGGAAAACTGTATAGGAGGAGTAAGATGATTATAAACTTGGGAACTGAATAGTTTAGGACAATGGACTTCAAACTTGTTCTGATGGCAGAATTGTTAGGAATCAGCTTGCTCTTTGAGGAATGATATGAAATACTGATGGGTTCAGAATATACAGACACACTTTTTTCTAAGTCAGGCATTACCATTTCCTAGTGAAAGCAGGTGATAGGGTGCAAGGTAAATACAAAGGAAAGGACTTTTGAGAATGTTACTGTGCTTCCTAGAATACAACTCTATTAAAGGTGGGACCTTAAATACTGCACGGTCTCATTTAGACACGGAATCCATTTTTAAAACAGCTAAACTTAGAGAAACAGAGAGTAGAATGGTGGTTGCCAGGGACTGGTGGATGGGAAATGGGGAGCTATTGGTCAAATGTCACAAACTTCCAGTTATACGATGAATATGTTCTGGGGTTGTAATGTACAGCATGGCGATTACAGTTAACAATACTATATTATGTACTTGAAAGTTGCTAAGAGAGTAGATCTTAAATGTTCCCACCACAAAAAAGTAGTTTTGTGAAGTGATGGATGTTATGTGTACCAAGTCATAATGTCATACACCTCAAACTTACACAAGTGCTTCTCAGTAAAGCAAGAAAATGTGGTGGGTTCTTATTGGGTTTCAGCTTTTATATCTTGGTGTTCCTTAAAGAGTTTGACTTTTAGGTGATATGCTTAACTACATCTCAGATTAAAACATTACTTTCTAGAATTGAGTCAGAGAAATTGTCCACCTTACTTCTGGAATTCTGTGGGGGAAAATATGCCCATTGTCCGAACATTAGATGTTATGGGTCTAAGAGCACAACTTCAATATTAGACAGACATGGTAGATACAATACAGATGTTGGAATTTGTATTTTGAGGAAGAATACCTGGATATTTTAGGAAGAAGGAGTGGATCTTTTTAGGAAAAAAGCCAGATCTTTATGACATTATGTGTAACCTTCAAAATTCACTTATGAAGTTGTGAAATGAAAATTAATTTAAAACTCAACTTCTATAGACATATAATTTCAATAGAAAGAAGACGTCACCATCAGAGCTACTCATATGGGTTTAGGGATGCTGCCCCATACTTCCTCAGAGATGAAAGGCCCGAAACATGGCTGCCATCTTGTGGTTCACAATTAAGTAGGCTTTGGAAATACTCACAGTGGCTACTTTCTGCCAGAAAACAAAGACTTTCAGACAACACTGGACCTGGGATAGGAGCAGAGGCTTAAAGTCTTGGATACTCATGGAATCCAGATGCTGCAAAAGTGTTAGTTTCTAAATGCTGAGAAATGGCAGAGATTAAGTGATGAACTATTGGGAGGATTCTCTGATATAAAGTGATCTTGACTTGATTTCTTTGGAAGATACCTAGAACAAATGTATAGCAGAGTGGATAGGGGCTGGGATCTAGGGTTGCAAGTCAATAAGAGGGTTGAAAGTGCTCCAGCCCTGTGTTCACTATGAGCCTTTCATCAGCAGACAGAAGAATGCGACTTGAAGGACAGGTCTTGTTCTACTTCAAAGTTGAAGAGGAAACAAATTATAGCCAAGATTTATTAAGCAAACTTGGACTTCTTTGTAACCCAAAAAGATCTCTCTGATTTTCTCTGTGGCTATCTTGGCCACACACCAAAAACAAGTTTGAGTGATGGAGCTCAGGGTCAAGATGCTGGGAAGATTTTAGCAGATGGGAAGGGTTTTCCAGTCTCTAGTAGCTCAGGATAACTTCATTCTTCAACCTTTGAATAAAATTTCCTACAATCCTACGAAGCCCAGTTTTGGACTGAAGGCTGAATGCCTTGATTTACTTTTACTATGCAGGAGCATATCATAATGAAATTCCCTATAAGCAACTGGATACTTGCCCCTAGCGTTTAGCAGACACCAACCATGAATGAAACAAATCCAGTAACTACATGAACGGGTGTCAAAGAAATATGTTTTAATTGTTACTGTTATTTGAGAGAGGAAAAGTGCTAAGTGAAAGGCATCAGAGAAGCTGTGGGGACATGAAAATTGTGGAGGAAACAAGAAGGGGTTTAGGAAATATTAAAGTGAGCTTTGAATTAGGGTGCATTTCATGTTCCTAAAGAGATACAAATGAAGATTGAATTCTTTACTAATGCTTTGGCTTGGACTAAATGTGGGACACATAATTTTGGAATTTGTGTCTAGGTTATAGAAGAGTTGTTGAGTCCCATCTACGTTGGGCGGGCGCTGGGTCAGGTACATACTTCACATAAATTACTCCATTTCCTTTTCAGAACAATTTTATGAAGCAGAGAGAGGTAACTTCCTCTAGTAAGTGGCATAATTAAAATTTCAAACTAGGCTGGACTGACTCTATAGCACATGTTATTTCCACTACACCAGGAAATCATGAATCATTCTCTGCTGATGTATGTTTTTTATTATGTCTAACTAGGAGCAGACTTTCAGAAGCAGCTGACAGTAGTTATTCACTGTCAGAAGCAGCAGCTTAGTAAAAATGATTACCATGTATATTTGGTAAACATTATTATTCAGGTAAACAATACTAAAAACCTCATTCAGCAGGTCAATTCATTCACATACTTTGGCTGCATTTTGCAGCCCACTCATCATGATTGGCCATCATGATAAACTACTTTTCAAACGAATTAAATATTTCATAGGGCACACAGAAACATTTCTGGTCAACTCGTTTCCATTATTAAAATGTGTCTTTAAATTTTTTTCTACCTTTTCCATGTTGTATAATGAAGCAATGGAACATTTTATATCAAGTACAGTTTTGTCAAGAGCTGGGTCAATTTCAAGGCTCCTTTTAAGGAAAAATTTAGTCCCTCCAAAAGGTACTCCCTTGGCCCACTTCCATGTGCAAGTGGGCTGGCTTACTGAAAGAAAATATATTTTGAGTTCTTAAACTTCTACACCATAATATTAATTCTGCATCACCTACATCTAGTTGGTAAAGCCTATGGATCTTTTTTCAGTTAATAATACAAAGAAATGACTCATGGTGGCTTTCATTCTATCTCACTTGAGATTAACTATTCGTCTCTCAAGATTCTCTAAGCTTCATCCTCTAATAAGTGGCATTACCAGAAATCCACATGCCTGGACTCTATTCTCACAGCTCTCTGAAGCATTGTTGAATGATACACGATGTCTGCACACACGTGGGTTCCTGTTCTAGATTCTCCACGTATTAAATATGTGACCTTCAGAAAATTACTTCATTTCCTTAAGTCCAGTTTCCTCACTGGTAAGATAATTTTGGAAATTCAATTCAATTCGGCAAATATATTTAGAATATCTGTTAGGCCCTATGCTTTGTGCTGGAGTCAGATATAAAAAAATTCCTTCATTATTGACCCAGTATTTATTCTGAGCACATACTCTATGTCAGTCATTGTCCTAAGGGCTAAGGATAAATCTTTGAACCAGGCTGACAAATTTCCTGTCCTCATAGCTTATATTTTAGTAAAATATTCAGAAAATAAGCAAGGAAATCAAGAACTAATTCAATATGAATTCAAGTAAGTGACAGGAACTACGAAGAAAATAAAGCAGAAGGATCAGGTGACTTTGTGGGAATATGGCTGCTTTAGAAACAGTAGCCAGAAAAGATTCCATCTAGGAGGCAGACATTTGACAGAGATATGAATGGTAAGAAAAGTTGATCAAGAAATCAGAGAGGAACAAAAGTATAA
The DNA here is from genome assembly GCF_963455315.2 of Globicephala melas. Taxonomy (NCBI): domain Eukaryota; kingdom Metazoa; phylum Chordata; class Mammalia; order Artiodactyla; family Delphinidae; genus Globicephala; species Globicephala melas. The sequence goes on from NC_083322.1 coordinate 34,371,658, forward strand.
TTTCAGTAAGTGCTAGGATTGAAGTATACAGTAGAAATTTCTTGGGAGGATGTGTTTAAGCAATGTAAAATTGCCTCAGATGAAGTTGTGCCCAAATAGATACTCACCAAATGTTAGCCATCTTTTCTCCCTTTAAGACTTAACATGGCGTCCTTCTCCTTTAATCAGTGCAAGAGAAAACTACTCGAATCTTCATGATGACTCAGGATCAGAAAACACTTGCTCTAATTAGATGTCTAGGAGTGTATGCCTTCTTTTTTGAGACAATAAAATTATATAATGTCACAGACTTCCCTTTTCGCTTCTACTAGCTATGGTGCTTGGCTTCTGCCCCAAACCTCTATTTCCTGTTGTGTCTTTATTTGCAATTATCTGTATTGTTTTAATGTCCTAAGCTATCTTGACCTTTTTTATATCTAGACAGGGAATAAATTTTTTTTAAACACAAAAAACATGTTCACATACTGCAGTTATTTTTGTGTCGGTATTTAGAAGAAGTGTTTGTTGTTTGAAGCAGAAAAGCAGTCCTAGTATTGTCTTTTTCCACATAGGTCTCATTTCCAATATCTTGGATATGATAGAGGAAAGAAGTTATTAGATAGATTTTCTTTTACCCACTGTTACTTTACCATAAGATACTTGGCAGTTTTTTCTTGGCACATAATCTATAGTAAGACTTTATTAATGCAATCTTATTGGAGTAGAAGGCAATGTATGCCATTAATAAACTGAAATACAGTCTATCTTTAAACACATGTTAACTTAGTGGTTAAGAACATGCACTTTGTACCTAGACACACTGAAGATTGAATACTGTTTCCTGCACTTACCGACTGTGACCTTGGTGTGTGTTTCAATCTCTCTGGGTCTCATCTGTACAATATGAGATATAATACCTACCTCATGGGATTCTATGGAGGCTGAGGATATTATATATGTCAAACAATGTAGTAGAGGATAGAGGATATCATATATGTCAAACAATGTAGTTGACATATTATATATGTCAAACAATAAGAGTGCTTAGCAAAATATCCGGTAATAGCAAATATCCAAAATAGAAATTATTATCCAGATTTCATATCAGTTTCATCACGTGTTCTATGGAGAAAAATGAAGTCTTCCAAGATTAATAATTTTTGCCATGAATTATATTATATCAACAACCAGAGTTCTCAGAATTCCTCTACCTCATCATAATTCAAGCGCAAGCAATAGGACGGGTGCGAACAGAGTCTAACCATAAAAAATCCAATTATATCCATATAGCTAGATAGAGGCTGGGGGGCTAGTCATGGGAGAGAGACCAAGGGTTAGTGTTCAATGTGACGAAATGGGAAAATTCAACTAAAGATAAGCCTAGAAACACAAGAGACAGGCAGGATGTGAGTATGTTCGTTAAAGTGATGGGCCTAAGCCTAAGACTCAGATCATCTTAAATCTGCATGGGCACGTGGGCACTCAGGGAAGTGGCAGCATTTGCTGGAGAGTGGGGCAGGTGGGTGGACTGGGATTGGCTTGATCCAATGGGCACAGGGAAGCTCTAGTAGAGAAAAATGGACCCAGGGAAAATAATATCAGTCACTGCAGGGATTCAGGCATGAAAGTAAGATTCCAGGCTGCAAATCAGAGGACCTAAACAAGCCTTGATTCAGGGCTCATCCTGTAACCGCTTATCTTTTCCCTCCAGAGAAAAAGACATGTTCCAGAATCCAGCATGAGGTTAAATGGCCTCAGCAGTAAAATTTCTCAGTAAAGGGGTAGAAGCCCTGTAGCTTAACAAGTCAAACAATATATAGAGACAAGTTTGAAAGCACTGAGAATGGCTGTTGTATAAGGTTTTCATCCATTCAGGATTTTACACAGGTGGTATACACAGCAAGGTGAGGTTGATTAATTTTCTGATGCCTGTTATTTTCTTCTTGTAATTTCCTACTCACCGATTCAATTTCTATTTCTCCAATTTTTAAAACTTGATGTATAAAGTCCTAAGGAACCAGATTAGCACCAAAAAGCAAAGGTAACACCTTGGATGGCTGGAATAGCAAGACATCTCAATCTTCTTTCTATTTATATATGTGCAAAATAAATAAATAAAACTCTTAACCACCTGAAAGATTATCTTCTGCCTGAGGAATTTTCTGTCTATAATATGACACTGATAAAATTTCCAAGAGAAATATGTTTACTGTACGTAGTGACTGGGCTAGAAAAGAATAGAAACTCTAGTCCTTTGGCGAAGATACAGCCATAGAGATGATGGATGTCTGGAACAGGAAGAAGCCTCCATTAAACCAGTCACAGTTGACACCCTGTTCCAGCACATAATGTTTGACACTTACTCACAGGTTACTAAAATGATTATGTGCTCAAGAGTGAACCCATGCCAGCAAACCAAACTTTCACTGATGAAAAGAGAGCCTGTTATTTTAAACGTTGATTCAAAGAGATTCAGCTTTAAAGTTAGTATAGTTTATATTAATAAAAGCAAGGGAACTTTTAGCACTGACACACAATAAATAAATTGATAGCCAACTTGTTTTGTTCTCTATGCTGTCAGCAGTGAAATCAAATTAGATTTAATAAAAGCTTATATAGTATTGATGCAGTGTGATTCAGACTAATCAAATTATGATTCACTAATTAAAAAAAAATGTTGTAATCCTCTTTCACATAAGGTAAACAGGGATGCCAGGAAGGTTTGACATGTCAATCAAGTAATGAAAAATAAAAAATATTGTCATATTTCCTAAAGAAAAAATAATAATCAATTTTGCTTACATATTCTCTTGTAGTTGTATAAATTGGATGACAACTTTGACTGTAACTCAACTTTTAATCACTAGCGGAAACAACTGGAGACAGCATATGAGACCCTGTCCCTCCTCCTGGGCAGAGGGAGATTAAGTTTCCCATGGGCAGAGTTGGGAGTGGCAGCACTAGAGCTTCTTGAATTTTCCTAGACAAGGATGGATTCTGAGTTTAGCAGCCAAGAGTCCAAGAAGATAGCAAGAGGCTCTGACAACAGGTCCGAGCACAGAGGGATGACAGGGAAGACGGTGTCTGCCATTTGCATGCTTTGTGTAGGGGCCACTCTTCAACACTGCCCTCCTGGGCTCTTCTAACACATAGAAAACGAAGGAGACTTGAGGAGGGGTTAGTATCCTATAAGAATGTCCAAATCTCCTGTATCTTTGACTCACACTTTCTCAATCAACACAAATCAATAAACACTTACTGCACTCCCAAGGACCTTGGAGTACAAAGGAGGTCAAAATGTGGTTTATGCTATGGAAGAATTTTTGGCTGGTAGAAAAGGGAGAAATATAAATGCAAAACAATACAGTGACACACATGCTATGTGCTTTGTTGGAGTCTATGTTTAGGACCAGAACCCTTGGGTGAGGTATATGGCTGTTCTGTGTCATTTCCACCAGTGAGAAACTTTAGAGCAATTTGGAAAGTGGTAAATTGTTCTCACACTTTTTTTTTTTTAAGCATTTCTGTACCCTTTCTAGGGTTCCCAAGCCTGAAAAATCCTCATGGCCCCCAACTGCACTTTTTTTTAAAACTCTACCATAGTTTCCTTCACACTTCCAAGAGAACTTAAGTTACTTTCTCTGGTTGATAAAGTCTATAAGACCTAGCCCCAACTTCCTCTCCAAGCTCATCTCACTGATTCATTAGATTTCAGACACTCTGGTCCTCTAGCGCAGTCCCTCTCAAACTTTAATGAGCATACAAATCACCTGAGGTCTTGCTAAAACTGTAGACTTTTGCTCGTGAAGATTTTTATTCAGTCAGTCTGGAGAAGGGGACGAAATTCTTGCATCTGTAATAAGCTCCAAGGTGATGCAGATGGTGCTGGTCCTGGGACCACACTGTAAGTAGCAAGGTGCCAGCTCATTCCTGACACTGACAGGCTACAGTATACCACTATGAGTAACAGTGCAATTCACCAAGCTTGTTCTCCCCTTGGAAACACGGTGCTTGTTGTTCCTTCTGCCAGGAACCTGCTTCCCCCATATCTTTGTCTAGCACCTTTTGTCACGTAGGTATCTGCTCAAATGTCAGCTCCAGAGAAAGATCTTTTTTAATAACCCTATCTAAAGTGGCCCATCCAATCACTGATCTGTAACAATCAATGCTTTTTCCTATTTTATTTTCTTAATTACACTGGCACCCTCTGAATTTTCTTTACTTATCTGTTCATTTCCTTGTAAGTTCCATGAAACAGTGGCATGGCCTGTGCTGTTCAGCACAGTATCTCAGCACATAAAACAATACCTGATCCACAGGGTTGGCTTTATGGGTACATAACCTGTGCAGTTGCACTTGGCCTTCTACTTAGTTTAACGCTCTGTCACCATCTAGACAATAATAATTTTATCTTTCAACTTGTGCTTTTCAAGTAAAGGGTAATGGGACAATGAGGCATGTTTGTGAGCAGAGGAAATGCACTCAACATATATGTCTTCTTTTCTTTGCTGCCCTATTCTCACATCATGTTTGTGATGCCTCACGAGCACAAAATTCTGATGGACCCACGTACATGGGCATTCAACAAGACTCAAAGTGATTACAAGGTGAGTTTCTTACCTACTTACTTACAAGGTAAATGGGGTGTTGACAGCCCCACGTGGCCATGCTTTCTATCTAAGCCAGAACTTGCTTCAAAAATACAAAGAGCAATGGTGTTCTAAGAAACATGAATGGTCAAGGAAATTTATTAAACTTATTACTCTATTTGGTTCTTCCTCACTCAGTACAAAAGGCGACAGTGCTAGTAGAATGTGCACATATTAAAAAGTGAAATAAAAACAGTTGAGTTAGTTTTGTGTAGTATCTCTACTGTTCTATTACAAACTACATATATGCATGTATGTAGTAAATCTGGATATGGATTAAATGCTCTTACACTTTCATTTAAAACTGGCATTGCACAACATAAAGATGAATCATAAAATTCATGCTAATAATTTAAAATTTTAATTTTTTCTTAATTAGAATAAATTGCAAAAAAAAAAAAAGCCATGACACATCAAAAGAGAGAACAGTGAAGAAAGAAAAGGCTTCATATTTTCATACTTTTAATGGCACTTTTCCTGCTTTTTGAACAAGGAACCAACATTTTCATTCCCTGCTGGATGCCAAAAATTGTGCAGCTTATCCTATTGATGCATAGAAGTACTTGGTGAATGAGTAGAAGTGTGCATTTACTGTGTGGCTGGCGCTATGCTGCATAGATGATCTTATTTTATCTGGACAATAACCTTTTAAAATAGATGTTACTGTTTTAACGGATGAGAAAACAAAGGCTGGGAAAGATTAAGTAATTTAGCTAATATCTGAAAGGCTATTAGTAAAGAAGCTAGGGTTCAAACTAGGAGTCAGGTCTGTAGGATCCCAAAGCCCATCTCTTGATGACTCTGTTGTAATTTCTCCCAGAAGCCAGTCTCATTCCAGTCTTCCCTTGGGCTACTGGAGTGCTCCAGAATGGGTCCAAGGTTCTATTCCAAACCAAAAGGAAACAAGAATGCTGACCTCCTTTCCACATTGATCCCAAGGACTCTCAGAAGTCTTTATTTCTGTGTCTATACCTAGATTGTCATATGGACCCATGTAAAGAATTCACAGTTGAGTAGGTTCCAGACGCCAATTAAAGCGAATTTCCCAGAGTATCTCGGTATTTGTGCCTCAGAGACTGGGGAAACTTTCAACCTTATTTTGACACTTTATTTAGCCCTCCAAGATGAAGACCATTTCATTAGGGTCTTTTAAGTATTTCTAGCTATATTCTAGAGCACCAAGAAACAATGTCTTTCAGCAGTTTTAATCTTTTTGCCCAAATCTCACTGGTAAATATATTTTACTGGTGTTGAATAAAAGTCTCTGCCTGGATAGCCATGCTGTTTAAAATATTTTAAATAGGGCTTCCCTGGTGGCGCAGTGGTTGAGAGTCCACCTGCCAATGCAGGGGACTCGGGTTCGTGCCCTGGTCTGGGAGGATCCCACGTGCCGTGGAGCGGCTGGGCCCGTGAGCCATGGCTGCTGAGCCTGCGCGTCCGGAGCCTGTGCTCCGCAGCGGGAGAGGCCACAGCAGTGAGAGGCCCGCGTACCGCAAAAAAAAAAAAAAAAAATATATATATATATATATATATATTTTTTTTTTAAATAATGTTCGCTATGGTAACAATATATTTGAAGTTTCTGTCATTTGAACATTAAAATGTTCAATTAGACGGTGAAATACAGTACCAAACTCTCGAGCATTTAGTATTAATGAAAGGGAAAAAAAAATCAGCATATGATCATATATCAAACATCTCATGTATTTTAGTATTTGTTAGAAGAATCTACTTATTTAACATGTTTGTGATTAAATGTATTTTACCATTATAGTTTTTAAATCAAATATTTACTTTTAGTATACATTTTTTGATAAGAGTATTTATTACTATAAACCCATTTTGAGATGAGACGTGTAGTAATAGGTTCAGTATGTATAATGGGGCCTAATCACAGGCACTTAGCTTCTCTCTATTTCAAGGTGCAGAGCTCCAGATAATTACATGGTAACACATTTACACATCATGGGTTGCAAGAGATTTTCAAATACTTCTAATTTTGTTGATATTAACATCTTCAAATACCTATATTCACTTTTTCCTTATTCGGTATAAAATCCATCATAGGTACAAAATTAAGTGACAGAGCCATTTGGATATCCTTTAATTTGGACTCACTCATAATAAAATAAATCACTTAATTGTAAACTTCTCTAACTTTTAAACTCTACTTTGGTCTGTTAGAGAAGCCAGTTGCTCTTGCTCTTAATATAAGCAAAGAAATGATAAGAGAAAAACTGGTAATTCTCAGCCTCCATTTCCTTATTTTTAAAATGAAGGCAAATGGACTTGACTTTCAAGGGACTTTCCTTCTCTATGAATCTAGAAGGTTCATTTTTCTCCTCCAATATGGACTACACATTATCTTACCCTTCATTGTGATTTTACTATTAGTATTACTTTTGGCCATTTAATTTGCTCAAAAATATATTAAATTACCCAAGTAATTCAAGTATAAAAAAGGTACTCATGTTCATTATAATCAGTAGGACTATTTAGGTGAATTTTTAAAATATTTATCTCAATTCCTTGTTTCACTCTAGGTAGGTATATCAATATTATGTATGGTACCTTTTTTTTTTTTTAACATCTTTATTGGAGTATAATTGCTTTACAATGTTGTGTTAGTTTCTGTATAACCAAGTGAATCAGCTATATGTATACATATATCTCCATCCCCTCCCTCTTGTTTCTCCCTCCCACCCTCCCCATCCCATCCCTCTAGGTGGTCACAAAGCACTGAGCTGATCTCCCTATGCTATGCGGCTGCTTCCCACTAGCTATCTATTTTACATTTGGTAGTGTATATATATCCATGCCACTCTCTCACTTTGTCCCAGCTTACCCTTCCCCCTCCCTGTGTCCTCAAGTCCATTTTCTACATCTGCCTCTTTATTCCTGTCCTGCCCCTAGGCTCTTCAGAAACTTTTTTTTTTTTTTTTTTAGATTCCATATGTATGTGTTAGCATACGGCATTTGTTTTTCTCTTTCTGACTCACTTCACTCAGATGACAGTCTCTATGTCCCTCCATGTTTCTACAAATGACCCAATTTCATTCTTTTTTATGGCTGAGTAATATTCCATTGTACATATGTACCACATCTTCTTTATCCATTCATCTGTTGATGGACACTTAGGTTGCTTCCATGTGCTGGCTATTGTAAATAGAGCTGCAGTGAACATTGTGGTACATGACTCTTTTTGAATTATGGTTTTCTCAGGGTACCATTTTTTTACGTGTCAATTATCATCTACTTTTGTCATGGGTTGGGAAATTTTTTTCCCCATCTCTTGATTAACTACATTATGCTCTACAAATATTTGCTTGGTGAAGGAAGGATGGCAGAAATAAGAGAAAGAATAAATATTTTTGGTTATCCTGAATGATGTATATATTATATACTCCCAATTAAGATTATGTATTCCCAATTAAAAAACAATTATAACACCAGAAGTGTTTGTGTGTGCCTGTTTGTGTGTGTGGGGATGTTGGGGTGTGTGTGTGTTGGAGGGACAGGAAAAAGAAAATAAAACACTAGCAAAGGGAGAGAATAAGAACAAAAAATACGAACAAGTCACTCTCTCAAAACTTCCTTAACTAAGATTCAGGATGTTGCAATATAATATATCAGTGAACGCCCTTCCTAGGTATCATAAACTAAAATGTGAAATATACTTACACAAATGATCAGAATAATTTCCATACTTATTGTAAGTGTTTAGAGCTGTTGTTCTCAACCCTCGGCTGCACATTAGAATCATTGAGAAAGCTTTTAAAAAATGTCTGAGCCTCATGTCAGATCAATTAAAATCAGATACTGGGCGGGACTGGACATGCCTACTGTTTTAAAAGCTCCCTTAGGGATTCTAATGTGCGGCCAGGGTTGAGAGCATTGATTTAGAGTAAACCCTATTATGAGGTGCAGTAAGAAATATGCATTTAAATTTTAAGCGAGAGAGCCATTGTTTTTAACAGTTTGAAATCACCTTACCAAACTGACGATATATTCTATCTGTTCTTCAATTATGACACAAACCAGAAATCAAAAGTACCTGAGACCATGCTGAGCTGCTGGGATTATGAGTCAGTGATCACACAGCAGCCTTGAAAAGAGTGCCTTCCTTGATGTGCGCTGGCCCTCTTTCCACACTGGCCATCTCTCCAGGTAAGCTCCGGAGAACCAAACCACCCTGCCTGGCGTGGGTCTTCGAGCTCTTTTTTTTTTTTTTTTTCTGTTTGAAACAGTTAAATTGAGGTAAAAATGTAATATTCATAGGATACACTGAAGCTCCCTAGACTGGAAATTTTTATTCCTTTGCCAAGGGAAGGTAGAACAGTTTGCAGGCAAAAACGTTAAAATAAAAATTGCCTACATTTAAAAAAAAATCTCTCTTTTATTTGGTTTCTTACCAGACCAAAGTGAAATGTGACCTGCAGCTTGGAGGTCGCTCCCAGGATTAATAATCTCCAGGTGTATTCAAAACCATTAATTGCCTCTGAAGGGAGCAAAAGGAGGCTTCCAGAATCCTGCTATTTGAAGGAGAGATATCGAGCTCAGTGTTTGCTTCTTCAGGGAGTTCCTATGGCCAAGGTATTCATGTTGTGCTTAAACTAGGAAGCTTGAAAGGAATAACTTTGGCAGAGAACTTTGTTGTACTAGCATGAATGCACTGAAGGCCTTGTAAAGAAGTTGTTTGAATTACATGTATGTTAAACAGTTGCAGAAGAACTGTTTCCACTTTAGGTTTTTGCACAATAAACCCCAAATTGCACTTTTGACTACTGAGCTGCGTCTTTTAACTTGCTTTATTTCCATAACAATAAATCCCCTTAATGATGACTGTGCAGCACTGTCACACAGTCTATCTCTTCAACTCCTATGTCATTAAAAGATGCAACTTACTTATTTATGATGATTAATAATAATGAAATATGTGTGAAGAAATAAATTATACAAATGCTGAACTGTACATAATAGGGAAAGATACAAATGGCCAGGCCCTGGCTACCTGTACCCCAATACACACATTGGACTGCAGAACAGTTCTCTCCAGCTGATTTTCCTCTGGGATGATAACTCAGGAAGCAGGATGTGAGAAAGTTTGAAAAGTGTTTTGACAGGTTCAAATTCTTTTTTAATGGTAGATTTGTAAAACTCGACTTCTCTCCCCCACCTAGCTTTTACTGTTGCCATCACATCACATTACTGAAGGCAGCCTAGAACACCTGAGTCAATGCCAGCTGACGGCCTGTGTCAAATCTTTTGTCTTAGCTGACACAGAAATACCACGTACCCTCCCAGGGCTCTTCCTGAATATCCATAAGTTCACACTTAGGATGCGTGTGCTGAGCAGAGTAAGCGAAGGAGCACATCTCATGGTATCAGCAGTGTCTGTGGACGTGCAACAGGGTCAGGACAGTCAGGAGGTGATTGGTTCAGAGATGGCTCATCACCCTAGCATGCTCATGAATTCTTAATCCCTCCTGGTGCAGCTGCTTCCTCTAGTTAGTACGTTTATTATGAGTCAATGATATTAAGACATAGGCAAGCCCAAGCCTCAAAATTTTCACATTTGATAAACAAGTGGAAGCAATTTTTAAAAATATAAATCATTGCTTCTACAAAATTTAAACGAGCTAACACCTCTGCTAAAGTTGAAATTCCATAAACTCGTGGCTGAAGTTCACAGGCACAAACAACAGCCTTTTCACCCCAAAAGAGGATCCTGTCATCTTGTTTTCAGAAGACCTAGTTTAAATTGACTGGTGAAATTCCCCATTTGGAAAAGTTCATTGAATCTTGGAATATCTGGAAAAAAATAAAACTACTGCTTTACTCTCCAACAGAATAACATTCTCAACCCATGAGACCCTTGAGGAATACTGATGACCCTTTCTAACCACATCACTGGGTGATCATGCCCTACAGGCTCATTGCTATTATTAGCTATTTACAAAGCCTTTTGTCAAATTAATCATTTCATAGATGTCTCACACACACACACACAACAGATGTTCTTATAGATAAATTATGTGACAGAGAGAGAAACATGACACTTTTAGGAGATAAATATTAAACTAAGTCAAAACAAAATACGGAGCTGACAATCCCTGTAGTAATTTTTGTTGTCATGGAAGGGCCTGATTATTCTGGATTCATTTCTGTCAGATGGAGTTCATAGAAAATTTAGACAATTCACTGTAGGAAAAAGTCAATTTATAACTGTAGGTTTATTTGTGATTTTATTGATGATGGTGTGTCCCTCCATTAGAATGTAAACTCTTTGAGAGTAGTCATGAGTCTGGCTTTATTCATCGGGGTTTACCCAGTACTTTGAACTAAGAAAACTGAATTTAGCAAAAAAATAAAATATCTCACTATAAAGACAAAAGACATTTGAATCCTCTGTTTTACATTATCGATGGCTTGTTTGAGAATTAGATCTACCATTAGGTACTTCGAACATTTACTCTTTCATCTCAAAATGAAACTTGAATATGTTATGAAAATATTCCATAATAGAATTAATAAGTATCTTACATTCATCAGAAGGCAGTAATATATAATTCCGTATTTTTATGACTGGGGGCCTCTCTGTCTAATTTATAGCTTTTAAAGCTATAGTAAGAAAGCTGAATGGCCCATTATTTTATAATTCATTTCAGTTTAAACTTCTGAATTTTTTTCTTTATTTACCTTAATCATTTCATTACTTAAATTTTATCTAGCCCATGTAAAATCTAAATCATAGAAAATAAATTTGAAAAATAGATACATTAAAATAAGAAAAGTCACCATTTGATAGTGTTTATTAAACTTATATTTGCATGTTTCATTTTGGATGACCATCAAAAATATAGATTCCTAGGTTCCATTCCCAGAGCCATTAGGTCTGGACTGGGACTAGAAATCTGTATTTTTAATTGATTCCGAGGTGTGAGGAAAATACTTTGGAAAATACTTCCCTTGTGGTTCAGGCTTGAATTCACCTTTTATTTCATGTAACTTTTGACTATACAAATGTTTTCTATTCTGTCATGGAGACGATTGTCTCTGTCAGTTAATGAATTTCTCTACATAAATGGTGGTCAGTCTGGTGGGCAGACTTTCTGCAAATTGTTTCCTCCTATGAAAATGGTTGGTTTATTTCCCTTTGTGTAGCTCTAAGAAGAATGGGAGCTTGGATTATGGAAAGGAAGACTTGTTGACTTGTTGACTTGAAGACTTGTTGGAGGTAAGTAAACTGCCCCTTCTAACAGCAGCAAATAAGACCTGAGGAGAAAGACACCTAGAGAGAGCTGACCTCTTCAGGTCAGTGAGGGAACCTGACCTAAAGACTCTGAGAGGACTTTGTTTTCTTCTGGTGCTTTGTAAAAGTTTTCTGTTGCCTCTCTACATAAAGTTAATTCCCTTCTCTAGGCAAATCACCATAATACCCATCACAATACTGCTTTGATTTTCTCCAAAGCACTAATTATCATTTGAAATGTTCACAATATGTTTACTTGATTTTTGTCTGCTTCTCCAAATAAAATGCAAATGCTGTGAAAGCAGGATACTTACCTGTCTTTTATAGGCAAATACAAAGTAAGAGGAGATGGACATAAAGCAGTAACAAAAATTACAAATCCTAAAAATAAAATTACAATAATTGAAATAATAGTATTTTTTAAATCCCTTAATAGTCAAGATAAACTTTAGATGTGACCTTGTTAAAGAGAGAATTAGTGAATTAGACAGCAGTACTGGGGTATTTTATTTCTAGAATACATAATTGCTTTTGTTATTGTTGTCATTATTATTGTCTTTATGTCCATCTGTTTTTTGTGTGTGTGTGTGTGGTATGAGGACCTCTCACTGTTGTGGCCTCTCTTGTTGTGGAGCACAGGCTCCGGACGCGCAGGCTCAGCGGCCAAGGCTCACGGGCCTAGCCGCTCCGTGGCATGTGGGATCTTCCTGGACCAGGGCACGAACCCGTGTCCCCTGCATCGGCAGGTGGACTCTCAACCACTGCGCCACCAGGGAAGCCCTGTCCATCCGTTCTTGATTCATATGTGCCTGAAGAAGATGGCATGTTTACTGATTTCATGGTATTTACATATTAACTGGGGACACACAAAATAATCAGGTTAATAAATGTATAAAAGTGAGGATTTCTAATGTTGGTTAGTGCTCTGAAGAAAATCAAACTGTATAGTGTGATAATTTGCCTGGAAAAGGGGATGCACTTTATACACAGTGGCAACAGAAGAGTTTTACAAAGTAGGAGAAAAGAAAAATCTTCTTAGAGTCCTTAGTCCAGGTCCCTCCCCAGAACCCTCTCCCCCTTCTAATCCTTAGGCCAGGCCCCTCCCCAGAACCCTCTCCCAATTCTTCCAGACTTGAGACAATACTACAAAGCTATAGTAATCAAAACAGCCTGGTACTGGCAAAAAAAACCCAGATATAGGGATCAATGGAACAGAACAGAGAGCCCAGAAATAAAGTCACACCCCTACAGTCAATTAACCTTCAACAAAGAATACACAATGGAGAAAAGACAGCCTCTTCAGTAAGTTGTGTTGGGAAAGCTGGACAGCTGCATGTAAATCAATGAAGTTAGAACACACCCTCATACCATACACAAAAATAAACTCAAAATAGCTTAAAGACTTCAGTATAAGACATGACACCATAAAACTCCTAGAAGAGAACATAGGCAAAACATTCTCTGACAAAAATTGTAGCAATATTTTCTTAGGTCAGTCTCCCAATGCAAAAGAAATAAAAGCAAAAATAAACAAATGGGACCTAATCAAACTTCTAAAATTTTGCACAGCAAAGGAAACCATAAACAAAACAAAAAGACAACCTATGGACAGGGAGAAAATATTTGCAAACAATGTGGCCAACAAGGGCCTAATTTTCCAGAATATACAAACAGCTCATACAGCTCAATATCAAAAAAACAAACAAGCCAATCAAAAACTGAGCAAAAGGCCTAAATAGACATTTCTCCAAAGAAGATATACAGATGGCCAACAGGCACATGAAAAGATGCTCCACATTGCTAACAGAGAAATACAAATCAAAACTACAATGAGGTCCCACCTCACACTAGTCAGAATGGCCATCACCAAAAAGTCTACAAATAATAAATGCGGTCATATCATTTTTAGTATGTTAAGATTTCTAATTTTTCTCATTTTTAGTCACGTTTCAGTGGACTACTTGGACAATTTAATGATTACCAAATCAACAATTTCAGTCTACTTTTCAAATCATATTTATTACACTTTATCAAGGTACTGTGAATCTGATCCAATTGTAATTAAGTAATCGAATGATATTCTAAAGAGCAGTAGATAGAGAAACTTACTCTGAGAACAATCTAGAATGTTTTGAAAATATTCTGAAAACATTATTAACTATCAATTTTGGGAAAAAATTGGAATGAAATCTTGTAATTTTTTGACTTACTGCCTTCCTAATAATTCAACATTACTGGCAAATTAAATTGATCTTATAATAGCCCCTATAATAATTAATGACCTTTAGGCCTGACATGTGTTATATATCCATTCTCTGAGAAAATATAATAACAAAAGGATTATGGATAGTATTCTACCTAGAAATTTTATTTTTAGCACCCAAACTAGATACTCATAGATTTGATTGTGCATGGAAGCAAGCTGATCATCATATTTTAAGACCATGTATTCTGATTGTGATTTGTGAAAAACTATAGTAAATACATATATATATCTCAAAAGAAAATAAAGTATTATTTGCACCTGTACAAAACACAAAGTAATACTGGTTTCTAATATCCCTTGTCAGACATACAGTTCTACTTTCCTTGTTTAGGTGTGCCAATTAAAATTTCTGGAAGAACTGAGGTGATCTTGTGAGTGTAGGAAGAATTCTGCTAGCCTTGGAATGAAGCTCAAGAAAAATTAGAAATTTCACAATCACATAGAATATGGTAGATTATCACTTGATAAAGCAAACTTTAACTGTTCTAACCCTTAGCTATGTAGTTTACATCAGCTATAAGTAATACTGTTAAATGCGATCATGTTGTTGGGTTCTGGTTCTCACAGTTTTTATAAAATTAATTCTAACTTTTATGCATTTGAATATCCAACCAGCCTAGTCAATATGCACCAATCAGGAAAACTGCTTTTGTATGATGCTTCCCCCAAATACATTTTTTTTTAATGGCTGAGATCTCTATCAGTCAGGTGAGATGCTGTTTTCATCATGCCATCTGTAAAAATGGCTATTTATTAATCACTTCACCAAAATTTTGACATCAATATTTCCAGCGTGAAAAAAATAAACACATCTTCTAAGCATGTAAAAATACATTTGGGTATTGAAGTTCACATAAATTGCTAACAGTAATACTAATTGTGGCCAGAGATGCAACCACTGACATCACTTTCCTTCCAATAACTCTGAGTTCTTCAGTATATCCTTACATACTTTCTATCTCTCAAATCTGGTTTTAAAGGCACATGGTATGAACTTTCTTCATTTTACACCATATATGTGATATACAAATTAAGTTTTTGGAAATCACAATTTCCCATTGACTTACATTATAACTTTACACATGATTGAACTCCAATTAGCAGTGACATCTAACATGCAAGGTTTAGATTTCTTGGCCCACTAAACTTTGTTGAGAAGATTGGTCTGCAACTAATGCTGACATGTAATAGGAGGACTACTATTTAAAGAAACCCTTTTGAAAATGAAAAATCACTTGGAACACAAGATGTCATCCTTTGGTTCATCTCTTTGGCAAATTTGAACTTTGATACATTAGGTTTTCTTACAAAAAGAGACAACTCTAGTTAGTTTTAAATATGAAACAAATGCTTAACTTTCTTTAATAACTGCTCTAATTGAACCAAAATAATTTTCTACTATGCAAATGTTTAGTGTTAGTTAAAAGTAATAAAGGGCTGTTCTACAAGAAAAGCATTATTATTGATCTTTCCTTTAATAAAAGTTAAATTAATAACCATAATTAATACACATCACATTTTGTCTGCTTTATTATAAAAAATAGACACCCACATCCTCTTACTGTTTTTGATGAGATAAACTAAGGAGTTCCCCAGAGGATTAGTTTGCCCAGTGTGCTTTTACATGATAAAAAAAAAAATTGAAAACTTCACAGTAGAAAGCACTTTTAAAATATGTATTAGCAGTATTCTCAAAATATTCTGAAAATCACTATGGGAGCATTTTCTTCAAGTTGCTGTGCATAAATCACTTTGAATGCTCTCCAAATATCAGAGGAAGATTTGTCAGCAAATAGCTTCTTAAATACAAGATATTTTTGTAGTTAAATATTTCATTTCTGCATGAGTGGCCATGAACATCTATGGATTTACTGGGCATTTGTAGTCTATGTGGCATGATAATAGGTATGTAAAATTGAACATTATCTCATTCAGATAAAATATATGAGAATTATATGAGAATTATCAACAAGTTTAAGACATTTATGTTCATTTTTATTACATTCAGAAGAACTATAGAGTAAATGTCTCTAATATAAATTTTCTTTCTTTTCGTGAACTCAAAGGCGGCAGGGCTGTGGTTCACTACATGCATCAATAAATGTTGATATATTAATGTTTCTTTTTTCTTCAATCTGATTTTAGAACGATACTCCTTTGGGACTTTAGTTCACATTCAAAACTTTCTTCTCTTTTCCCATGGTTGTTATTTTTTCAATTATTATTATTTAACAACATTTATATTGTGTTCATTCTGTACTAAGTACTTTATATATGCTAACTCATTTGATCCTCATGGCAATTCTGCAAGGTAAGTACTCTCACTTTCAATTTATAGTGGATGAAACTGGGGCACAGAGAGGTTGGGTGACTTGCCAAGGTCACACAGCTAACAAATGGCATACCTAAGATCTGAATCTCAGCAGTCAGGCTCCAGAGCCTGTGGCTTAACCATTTATACTGTGCTTCACCTCCAATAATGACCTCAATTAAGTTGCATACCTGAGAATTGATCTTTTCATTTTGTATTTGTTGTTAATCTTTGCCAATAATTGCATCCCAATATCTATTAAATCTCGAGACACATGACAGAACAGGTTGTCTGTCAAAAGATGAATTCTTAATTTCAAGATTTCAAGAGTAAGCATTCCCACTGCTGGGCAGCCAGAGAGCCTGCCTGGCAGGAATACACCTTCCTGCAAAGAAATAGAAAGTATCAAGCCTGCCTAGTATACAGGCATGATAGGCCATTGTAGCACAAACTAAAAGCAAAGGTTATTTCCTTTTTTTTTTTTTTATCATAAGGAATGCTAGTTTCCCCTAGGAGAGAACCAAGGCTAAAAAATTATACTTTACTTCTACTCAAAGCTGTTTTAACTTGGATTATCTTATAAATAGGAGCAGGGAATACTATTTTTATTTTATAGAAGGAAAAATTGGGACCAGGTGAGATTATATTATGATTAGAAGTTAAAAGCAGAGGTTACATGGTGTGTTTTCTGGGTACCAGGAATATTCCTCCAATCCCTGAAAGCTCCTCTGAAATTTATTTGTTTCAGGTACGCGGGCCTCTCTCTGTTGTGGCCTCTCCTGTTGCGGAGCACAGGCTCCGGACGCGCAGGCTCAGCGGCCATGGCTCACGGGCCCAGCCGCTCCGCGGCATGTGGGATCTTCCCGGACCGGGGCACGAACCCGAGTGCCCTGCATCGGCAGGCGGACTCTCAACCACTGCGCCACCAGGGAAGCCCTGAAATTTATAATTAGAGTTTCTATAACTAAAAAGTCATGCTTATGGCTAGGGTTGGAGCAGTGTGTGAAGGGAGATGTTATATGATAATACTAAGCACTAGTAACAGTTTACACTTGTGTAAACTCTTCTGAAAGTTGATTTCTGAAGGGAGAGAACTGAGTAAGCAGGGGCGTGGAGGTCACTAGGAGCCCAAAGGGAGGTTTGCTCAGACAGGTAAAACCGAGAAAGAGCCCAGAAGGCGGCATTTAAGGCCCCAAAGAGAAACTGCCTCACTTTTGGTCTATGTAAAAGAGAGTTACAGTGAAAGCAAGCCAGATCTAATTAATCTTTACCAATTGAGAAAAATATGGTCACAGTCATTTTCACTACATAAAACAACTTGTACAGTATTAGGATATTAAGTACAAAACTGCAAGATCAGTTATTCAAAACTATAAATAAACTTAAGTAGTTGAACTCAGGTACAAATCAAACCCCAGGTCCGTTGCTTCTAAAATTGACTGAACAGATTATGCTGAGTACTATTAACATACAAAGCAAGGCAGGTACTGCTGAAACAGAAAGTGGGCCCCAAAGTGCTTCCGTTGCTAAAATTTAAAGTACTACCTAGAGCCAGGCAGGAGTCCTGCTAAGGCTCTGCTTGGAGAGTCTAGATGCAGGGCGAAATTGTCAGCAAGGATTTTTCTTTTGCCTAATTCTTCAAGCCAAATAAAGAAATGATAGAATAAGTATGGTACGGACTTAAGAAAAAGAGCCTTGGATTGGAATTCATTCTGCAAGAGTAGAGTGACTTTTCTGATGTAGCAGTCTCCTGGAAATGCTAGCAGTCCAGTAAAATCAGCAAATATGATAATTTCGTGGCTATCACATAGAAGTCTTAGTAGAGGGTATAAGGTTTACTTATCTATTGCAAGAAATCTTAAAGGTGGAATATTTGTCTGTTTCACATATTAACCGTATTTGACTGTTAAGAACTCTGAAGAGTCTGCAATTTGCCCTACTTGCAGGCTAACAAGTTACCTTGCCCCAGGTTCACAGATGCTGGTAGAAGACAGGAAACTCCTGGGTCAGAGACAAAGAACCATTTATTACTGACAGCAATGGAAGTAGCCAGAGTATCAGCATTTGCACCAGTTCCCCAAGCTCCAACTCCACAGAGCAATGAAAGCAGGCCAGGTGATGCCTAAACATGTAGTGGGCTTTTACAAGAGAGGGACCCCAAGCTCAGGGAACCTGAATCTTTTATAAAGGGCAGTAAGCATGCCTGATCATTGTGATCGAGGGAGATACTATCTCCATTTTTCAAGGATGTTTGCCATATAAACCTCCTTGAAAAGGTGACCTAGAACAAAGTCAGTCAATGCCTCTGTTCATGAGATATGCAGAAACACAAGAGATCCAAAGAGGATTGTCCCTGACAATTGGAGATAGCTTGCCATTTTTCCTATTTAGACTTCCTAATCTTTCAGAAATACTTATATTTTTCTTTGATCCAAAAATATGAGGCAGTAGACAAGAAAATTCCTCAGTAATAAACGTCCAATACTAAAAATGCAGATGTACTGGACATTATGGTTCTAGCCCCATTATCAAGTCTACTCCACATTCACTGTGGAATAGAATGCTTTGGGGGTAAAAGTGATGCTACTCCCAGCTCCTGAGGTGATCTAAAACTGGGATAAACCAATTAGCAAAATACATTTCCCTTGCATTGTGACTGGTCTTGTTAACCTACATTTAATCAGTACATGGCATTCTCCTGGGAATAGGGATCTAGCTGAGGAGAAAAAGGGGAGGATGACCCAATAATTATATTATGGTTTAAGCAAGTTTAAATTTAAGATGCAACTGAAAGCATCCTATTGGTACAGTGCAGTTCAAGAAACCATGCCCTCTGGCCATTTTACTCTACCTCTGGACAATCCCTCGCATCCAAAGCAATGGACACTCCATGTTGGAATTTAATATATGAATATTTTTTGTTTTTATATTCTAAAGGAATATCTTTACATAATTTATTCTTTTACATGTTGGAATTTCCAAGTTAAATTCTTGCTATTGAGAAGATCTTCAGACAGCTCAGAAGCAGTTTCCATGTTTTAAGAAGGATTAGGCAAATCACAGATACCGGGAGAGTATGTTCAGTTTAAATTCATGGGATATATGTGTCCTATAATTCATTATGGGGAAGAAGATGCAGTCCAGGACCACAGAATCAAAGAGTCAGTAAAACTAGCATAAACAACATTCATCCTAGGGTGGATACTGCCACATTACTCTACAAGCCATGGAATTACTGAATTACAAGGATGTTCATTATTTACTTACAGGTGCTTAACCAGTTGGAATAGTCACATAAAAAATTGCTTCATCTCCAGAATAACAATGTTTTCAAGAGTTTCAGAGATAAATGTAAGCAACTAAAGATTTGCACCAGGATTCCTTTTCCTCAGCTTCAGTCTCTAAAGAAATTTATTAAGAAGAATGAGAGACCCAGGAGTTTCACAAACTGACCTTTTGCCCCTTGAACTCTAGCAATCAGGTTCCAATCTCAGAAACCATTAGAAAAACATATGCCACATTATTTTAAAGCCTCCCAGATCCAATATCTTAGGATAATAACTATTTAATTTGCCATTTTGAAATAATACCTATAAAGTATATGACACAGTACCACATACATATTAACTAGTCAATAATATTAGCTATCATTATTATCATTACTGGAACAGTAACATATTGGAATAGATGCATGATTTTTAAGTTAATCATACTTTTAAAATAATCTTTAAATAAAGTTAAACTCAAATGACACTATTTTAGTTCCATATTCATCTTGAACTTTCATTACTTTATATATTCTTTGTAGGTTCTTACCTTAAATGTGCATGAAATTTTAAAAGGTATTTTAAAATTGCTATCAAGTTTACAAATACGTTGCTAAATAAATGCTCAAAATGTTAGTTTGTTTATGGGTTATAAGGCAAGATGAGATTTTCTTTCTTCTCCCCATTTTCTTTCTTTGACCCTCCCACCTTTGATAAATCAGTAGAGATAGCCTTATGTACTAACCCAGACATTATGCTCTGAGAGATGGTCAAAATTAGAAGGAAAACTCTCTAAATGTTTTATAGTTATTTCTCTTTCATCATTGAAATGACAAACTTTCTCTTGCAAGGAATCATTAGAATACACTGAAGCACTTTTATTAGGGAGCTATGAATAATGTCCACAACCTTCAGTTGGATAGAGTTAAAACTTACAGGTAAGGGCAGAGGACCAGAGACCAAGTGCAATGTTGGGGAAAGCAAGGAGAAGGAGACCAGAAAGCCAATGGGCTTCAAGATGCCTATCCAAGGTTCACACTATAAGAACCACGAAGTGACTTGATAGGGCAAAAACTGAAATGTTTTGTGATATTCCTTGGACTGTGTGTTCATACAAAGATTATTTTCTTTTCATTGAACTGTACTTACACAGTACAGTTATTACTAGACATTATGCACATAACTGAGGCTTAACAACTATAGACATTTGCTGTTTCAAAAGCTGAAATTAATTTTTTGTCAGTCATTTCTCTGATCCTAGAAATGAGAAAGCAGTAGCTTTCTCACGACAAGAGTTGTGTATTTTTCTTCATGACGGATACATTTTGTAAATGTTGTCTGTTAAGTATCATTTATTAAATGTATCAAACAATTATTTGCAAAATAACAATATATGTCTGTTCTTGCAAATGATGCTCACAGTTCTTTCAGAACAGAATGATTTCCTTCTGCTTTTCATTGAGTAAAACAACTAACAGATTATCCTTAGACAGCTATTTCATGTACCGTAT
This sequence comes from Globicephala melas, assembly GCF_963455315.2. Classification (NCBI taxonomy): domain Eukaryota; kingdom Metazoa; phylum Chordata; class Mammalia; order Artiodactyla; family Delphinidae; genus Globicephala; species Globicephala melas. The sequence goes on from NC_083322.1 coordinate 34,392,892, forward strand.
TTATTCCACAAAAGCAAAATTGTGAAGGATACAATTTACTAGAATCAAACACGGCTCTCTTCATCTTTCTTTTCTGGCTGTAGCATTCACAATGTAATGGTTACATTGTCAAGATTCCACTAGATTGCAATTCATTTTCCCCCTGTTACCCAAGAGCCTAAAAGCAAATTCCCAACAATACATTAAGAGGCATAAAACAATTCTTGAAGAAAGAATTAGATTAGATATGAAGCAATACAGGAAAAGCTGGAGATAGGGAATTATACTTATCAAGTTGCACGTAAAGAAATGTCATTTGTGAGATCTCTAAGGAACCTGTTGCGGCTGTTTGATACACTGTGCCTAGGATTTGGCAGGTTGCAGCATAGTTCTTGGATTCAAAGAAGCAAGTGTTCACTTATCTTGTAAAACTGGTCCCATGATGGACCAATTTGTCTGCCAGTGTTTATCCTTCTTTCAAGGTAGCTTCACTAAGTGGATTTTTCCCGAATAACAGCTGATGCCAAGCTGCTATTTTTTCTCTTTTTTGTGTATTCAGCCGCGTTCTTGGCTCATGAATATGCCTTGTCTTTTTCCTGGGCTTTTCCACAAACTGATGGTAAGCCATAATTAAATTTGCATTGCCTGGATAAGGGGCATCCAGATAATTCAGATAATTGAAACCTACTGATAATCCAAAACCCTCGTTCTCTACCTTTCTCTGATCCTGTTCCTACAGAGCGCTAAAAAAGTAGTAAAGTCAGTTTCATCTCATTGTTGTAAGCCTGTCTGATTTGTAATAAAACCTCCAACAAGCAGTGAAATTATCTAAGAGGCAAGAAGCAGAAGATGGGGGAAGAAATGCCAGAAGTGTCTAAGAAAGCAACCTTTAAAAAATTAAAAGTTTTCTGTAATTAACGTTTTTTCTACCAAGCAAGACGCTCATTTTTCCATTTGTGTATGTGCTTATTTTCTTTATAACGTTCATGTAGGATTTGGGGGAAAGGAACTATTCAAGTATTATTTTTCTACAAACACGTTGTCTTTCTATGTACTTTTAAAATATTTTTTGTTTACACACCTGTCACCTAAAGAAATACTAACCATCAAATACCATCAAAAGCAAAGCCTTTTAAATTTTTGCTTTTTCCTTTTGATATTCCTTTTTCTCTTTTTGACCTCATTGTACTTTAGTCTTTAAAGAAAAAGGGTGGGGCAATCAATCAGTAATCTCAGAATGATACACTGCTTGGAAACTAAAACATTTCCCAATACTTTCCACTCTAATAATGGAATCAGACAATTACAGTTTTAAGAGTTCTATAACTCTCATTGCTCTAGTGGTTTTCCAAATATTTTCATTATGTGATAGAAAATGGCTTTCTGCTCAGTATACCAGATAAATCTGACCATGAAGTTACTTACAGGGTAACTGAAAGGTGTTGGTCTGTGCTTTTATTGCTCTATTTATAGAATGAGAGCTAAACCTAACATTACCTTATAACTCATGAATAAATTACACAGTCAGTCTTATATTTTTTGAAAAATCTGAGTTCTTGACTGAGTGAGAAATGAAACTATCCAACAGTTTAGCGATTCGGTTTTACAATGATCTCACTTTAAAAAAAGAAAATGTTTTTGTGCAGTGACCCTCCTTCCCCCGACCATGGACAATTACCTTTTTGGTGAAAATCTGAGTCACAACCTTATAATTTAGAAAAGTCTGAGCTAGGGGTCCTCAGCTCTATACCTTTTCAAAATCAGTGTGAGACTTTGCCCACCTTCATGCTGAAATTGCCCAGGGAGTGGTCCATGGCCACAGGTAGATGGTGGATACAAGACATCTTCTCTCTTCAAAAAAACTCCCCCCCCCAGAGTCCACTAATTACAGACACACTTAGGTTGAGCTCTTTGCTCTCCCTGTGAATTAAAAAGAAGACAAAGAATGGTTTGAAAAAAGTTTGAAAAAAAGTCAAACGAGAATTATTTGAATTGAATCACATTGCTTCTAGTTGACATGAGCCTAATACAGAATTAAGGAAAAAGGAGGAGATAGAATGAGTTCAAGTTTTCGCTCAGCCATTTAAAATTTCTGTGATCTAGACAAATTACTCTCTCTCTCTGTACACTAAACATAACCCTCCCTTGCCAAGTTGTTCCGACAATGACACAAAATCACGTGTGCAAAATTCTTAGCAGACGGCAGTCATGCACGAAGTGGCTACTTTTTCTGGGGTCCACTAGTGGGGTTGGGCTGAAGTCCTGAGAGGTCACCCCCCCTCACTTATTAATCTAGTGCTTATTAATCTAGTCTTCAAACCCCCAGGAGTACACAGAGAGCCTCTAAGGAGTGAGATGCATGAATCATTTTAAAAGAGTCAATTTCCAGGTCCATAATTGCTGTTTGTGTCCTTTTCCAAACCTGCCGTTTTAGAACGCTCCTATACATGGTGAAGGCAGCACCCCAGCCAGGTTCCCTTCCCTACAACTCCTTTCAAATTAGCTCCTCCCAATTGATCAAAAGAAAAAAAAACAGGGTTCCTTTCACATGTCACTATTTGATGTGTTGCGTTATTTGATAGGTAAAATGCTCTGGAGTGTCAGAGAGACAAGTTGAAAAACTGTATGCACATATTCTCCTTTAATCAAGGTACCAAAACAGCCCCATCCGTTCTACTAAAAAGGTATGTTTCTAATACAAATTTACTTGTTAAAGTTAATGGTAATTTTTCAAAATCTGTAATCTGTTTTTGTTGATTTTATCAGCTGACTGCTACCAATAAATATAATAACTCAATCAGAAGGAATCCTTAATACTCAGAGCTTTATAAGAAATTATTTAAAATTCAATTTTAATTTATATTCATATTTTTGATACAGAAAGTCTGAGAGGGTGATCAATAAAAGACTTTCAAGCATGAAAATTATATTATGATAACATTCTGGGGAAGTAATATAATAAAAGTACAATTTCAAGCAAAATAAAAAGAGAATTGTTCATGAACTTTTTAAATCAGTGGTTCTGGATACCGTATCACCATGGCATTTAGAGTCCCTTGGAAACATTTAAAAGACTGATTTAACAGTTACATTTTTAAATGATAATATTTACAATATGTGGGAAATTACATCCTTTTCAGTCACTTAAACTTATTATTAAAAATGTATAAGATGGTACATAGCTAAAAATCATTTCCCTGTATATGTTAGCAACATAAGCTAGACTGCAGACTTCTGATGCAGAGGTTAAGAGCACGGACTTTCAAATCAGGGAGAACTGGCTTAGAAATCAGTCTCTGCCTCTTGGGTTTTTTTTTTTTTTTTTTTTTTTTTTTTTGCGGTATGTGGGCCTTTCACTGTTGTGGCCTCTCCCGTTGTGAAGCACAGGCTCCGGACGCGCAGGCTCAGCGGCCATGGCTCACGGGCCCAGCCGCTCCGCGGCATGTGGGATCTTCCCGGACCGGGGCTCGAACCCGTGTCCCCTGCATAGGCAGGCGGACTCTCAGCCACTGTGCCACCAGGGAAGTCCGGCTTTTCTGACTTTTTTTTCTGACTTTTGATCATGGTATACAGCAAGGAAAACATCTTACATTGAATTTCAGACATATATATATCTGAAATAATACTTGCATTTATGTACCCTTATGACATGTCATGTACTATGATATTTATTCCATTCTATTTTCCTTTTATTTACTTTTTTAATGCTGGTCGCAATCCACTAATTGTTTTGACAACTACTAGTTTGTCCCAAACCACTAATGGGTAGCAACCTCAACTTTGAGAGGTACATACCTAACATAAGCATCAGAAGTTAGTATTTTCACTGTCTCCCAAATTGTGAATGAAAGAACAACTGATTCGGACTAAACCAGAGATTGATAATCCCACTTTCCAAGTCACCAAAGGGAAGAGATGAATGGGCCATTTGGACTCTAACAGAACTTGATGGTCTCATCTAGGTCTTCCTGACTTATTCCAGAAGCCCTGAAGCAGATACAACCCAGAACTCTATGTAGGAAGGTACGTTATGAATACTTGTAGTTTTGAAGTTTATTATTAATTACAAATTTAAAAACCACAAAAGCTTGTCCATGTATGTACGTATTCTTGAGTGTGAACTTAAGTATCAGAGACAGCTTATGAAAATATGATCTGTGCAACATGTTTTTTGAGAGGAAATGGCAAAGGTGTGGCCAAGGGTGTTCCTTTACTATTGCCTTGATAAAGAGCTGTATTATTTGATCTCTTTTACTTTTTTCCCTTTCCTTTCATAAACTGTTTTTCCTAGGATTTGGCACTAAAAATTTCCAGCATTATGTGATAAGTGGTAATGCTATATTTCGCTATAGCAGAGAGTTTTAGTGTTGCTAATGCAGTAATACTGGGAGAAAGCATTGCGGAGAGCATTGTGGACTTTCAAATCAGCCATACCAGGGCTTGAAATCCACCTCTCCAGTTCCCCATTATACAAGCACAGGCAATTTTTAAAACCTGTCTGATCTTCAGTTTTCTCATCTGCAAAATGATAATGCACAACTCAGAGGGTTTTACAAATTCTTTAAGATAATGTGTTACCACAGCACTTATCACAGGAATACTCTCTAATAAATTACATGCCACATCGAAATTATTGGATAAAGATTTGTGACAAATCAGTTTTTCCATAAACTTAATGATGAAAGATTTATTTGGAGGGAAGCAAATTAACCACCATCTCCTACCTGATCAAGTGGTTCTCTTTGACTCAGGTACGTGTCTCACCTCCCATTGGGTCACCTGGGTTTTATAGCCAGAATTTTTCCACTGTTAAATTTAAAAGCAGACAGTTATGTGTTAGTTTGATCAGGGTAGTTGCTATAGACAGAAGCACCCACTGTGGGTATATATTCTGTACAGAAGAGGAACACCAATGAAGATATCACTAATCAGCGGCAAATCATGTAGTAAGAATATTCACCAAACAGATGTGATTATTGGATCAAGGCTTTAATGGACAGGCATAGTAATTTTCATAGAGCAGAGGGTAGATCTCAGTTTTTAATTAAAATATCTTTGATGGATAGCATAAATACTGAAAAACATTAGGCAATCATTCATATATTCCTGGCACGAAAATATTATATAATGACTTGCCCTTTTATTCACTCACAGAAGCCAGCTTCTGAATTCCAAATTCAAAATATAGTAGAATACTTTCTAACACAGGTGCTAGGGCCAGAACTGTTACCCACTCTAGAGGTAAAGTGTGTAATATCACAGTGAAACAGGCGTTTACCATACATGCTTGTTTGGGTCTTACATTGGGCTTAGATACAAGGCAGAGACCTAATTTGGGAATGAAGGGGAGGAAGCTACAAACCTTAAAGATTCACCAATATGGGCTAATCATTAAATCTGAAAAAAAATTAGAAATAATCTTTTTCTTAAATTATGAAATATATGGAGAATAAGATAATAAACATTCTTTTTACTACACCCACCTTTAACAAAGCTTAACATTTAGTCATATTTCTTCAGACATTTAAAAAAACATTACAGCTGCACTTGAAAAGGAAAGAAAGAGAGAAAGAAAAGGAGAAGGGAAGGCAGGCAGGCAGGGAGGGAGGGAGCTAGCTCAATTTTGTGTTCACAATTCCAGAAACATTTTAATACATTTCCTTCAAGGATATGTATCCATGAGCAGACCACAGAATTGCATGTTTCTAAACGTCATTAATGGTACCCTACCATACACGTGGTTCTACAATGTTTTTATATTTGAACATTTTCAATATTTTATCCATGTTCATGTATATAGCTCTAATTTACTTATTTAACCACTATATATTATTTCACACAAGAGTTACCACAATGTATTAACACCACTAAAGATATTTGTGCTGTTTCCAAATTTTTACTTTTAAGACAAATGTTATGATAGACAATCTAGTAAAAAGATATGGAAATGCAGGGTCTGAGGATAAGTAAATCTTCCCATTTACTGCATATCACCAAATTCCTCTCCAAAATGGTTTGGGAGTTCTAATTTCTCCACATCTTGCACAACATTCATTATTGCCAGATTTTGTATTTATTGCCTACCTGTTGGGGGTGAAATTATATTTCACTGTATTTTCATAATGACATTTAGATTTCTACTAAGTTTTGCTTATTTTTATTGGGTAGTCTTTTGTTATACGTTTTTTAACTATTTTAAATGTTGTAGATACTTCATCTTTTTCATATGTATACATATATATGTATATTATATATAAGATCAGTGGCGGTACTGATTGTAACCAGAATTAGTGGCAGAAGCATCAAGACTGCAGAATCCAAAATGTTCTAGAGCATCCAGGCTCGGAACAATCTGTTTACATACAACACAAGTTCATCCCTTCACGTTCATCTCACTCGTGTGGTGAAGAAAATAATGTGATCATCCTCCTTAACTTACCTGTTTCATCACCATGACTTGGTAACCTGTACATCATGCTGTGAAGTCACTGGCTTACTGCTATCCAGTTCTACTAACTAACCTCCATGCATTTTCCTCTTCTCATGTGGTACATCCCTCTTGTGATTGAGAAATCCTATCATTCTATGCAAGTTCTTGTAGATAAGAAAACTTGCAACAAGTGTTTCCTAGTATTTCTGTAGGCATATATTCCTTAAAAAACTTGTGTGGATTTTTTTCAGACAAGAAGTTTTTGAAAAACTAATAGAAAATATAAATGGGGATAAACATGACATTTTTAACAAATGTACTATTGGATATATTTCATTTTTATTCCACCCGGGATATCAACACATTCACTTTATTTTCTATCATCTTTTTCAATTAAGGTCAATAATTTATCTTTTTTTTTAAAAAAAGATTTGGTTTCCTGTTAAAATTAATAAACAACAGTTCAGGTAACTGATTTTTCTGAACAAGTCACTGTTCCCACTTATGGTAACTTAGTCTCCCAACTTACTGGCTACTGGAATCTTCTTTATAAAATGGATATAAATATCACTGTGCAACTAGAGAAACCACATTACTTTTACAGTATAGAAGAATTGCTAAGCTTTTGCCTCTTTTTTTTTTTTGATTAATTTCATGCCTGACTCAGTCAGAGATTAGGCCTTGACACAGGTTATAATTAAATATTGAAATCATGAAGTGCAAGAATGTTTAATTTTTAAAATATGAGTTTTAATTTACCTCATAGAGAGAATAGCTCTGGTCACCTGCAGAGATGCATTACACACTACATTGCCTAATGTAGGATGCCTGAATAAGGCTGAGCATACAGTTAAAGTAAACTAATGCAATTTACTGAACAGCAGTCAAATATTTATCTAGTTGATGAAGCAGACTTTATGTGAAATTCAGACAATAATTAAAGAGAAGCCTTGCTTAAAACACGCTTACTCCAGTTTTTACAAATATGTTATATCCTTTCTGCATCTTCCATTTTTCTAAATATTTCTGTGTACTTGAAACAGTGAGCATCCTATAGTTTTATACTGAGCATACTTCCTGATATTTCACAGTACTGTAAAGCTAGGAAGGTAGATTGACGGCAAAAGCATCCCCAATTTTCTTCCTGTAACGTACCTTTTGCCATGCAGCTTAGCGGAGCCTTCCATTGAAGGTGGGATCTATTTCCCCACCTTTTGAATCTCCCTGCCTTGTGACTTGCTTTGGCCAATAGAAGGTGGCAACTATATTGCTGTCAGCTCAGAATCTCTGCCTCAAAAGACTGCATGCTTCTAATTGCCTTCTTGGAGCTCTGCCATGGGCATGAGAACAAGCCCAGGCTGCCCCCCTGGGGGATGAGAAACCACATGAGGCCATCATGACTGGTCAGCTTCCAGCCACTCCCCGTCTTACCACAGTGAGTCCAGCAGAGACTGGTCAAACCCAACTGAGGTCAGCAGAACCACCTAGATTACTTGCCAACTCATGAGAAATAATGAATAGCTACTGTTTTAAGCCCCCGTGTTTATGATAGTCTCTTACACCACAAGAGCTAATTAAAGCACAATTTGGAGATCTTAATTCAACCTTTCCATTTTACAGAGGAGACAACTGAGGCCCCGAGATGTTTAGTGCCCTGTTCACATCTACAGGCTGTCCGTGGCAGAACCAGGTTTAGAGACTGCGTTCCCCAGCTCCTCAGCCGAAGCTCTTTCTATCCTGCAATTCTGCTTTTCTTTTTCTCCTTGTTGGCAACAGAGACCAGTGAAAGCTTGCCAAGAGAAATGGAGTCTCAGAATAATAAAATGGCATTTGTTAAATATAATTGTAAGGGCCTTATATATATTTATTACAGTCAGAATATAGATATTATCTGACAGTATTGCTCAGATCCTTTTTTCTAAGTTATGTGAAGTGAATTACAAATGACAGAAGGAAGATTGTTTTCAAGTTGAGAGAATTTTCAGTCATTGTGATATTACCACTAATCCTCACTTTTGGAATATTTCTCAAAAGCTAAAGTAAACAGGGATCTCCTTAGCTTTGTTTAGCAGAACTAAAATTTTCTCTGAAACTCATTGCATCCAAAACTAGCATCTGGAAACTTATTAGTAGAGAGCACGTCAGAGTCACCCTGTATTAAACAACCCATATGATGATCATTTAAGAAATTCTCAAATACTTAGATTACGCTGGATGAATGTGCGAATGTTAAATTTATCATGTCATGGGATGGCATGTTATGAAATCTTGTTCAGTCAAATTTGCCCCAGGATAAGAAATTTTTCCAAAAGATACTGGGCTTCTTTTTAGAGTAGTTCTACTCCCCTTACGCCTGCAACTTGTGTTCTATCGCATTGGCTCTCAGTGTTTAGCTCATCCAAATCACATGGACAGCTTGTAAAACCACAAATTGCTGGGATCCATCCCCAGGGTTCCTGATTTGATAAGCCTGGGCTAGGGACTGAGAATCTGCATTCCTAACCAGTTCCCAGGTGATGCTGAAGCTGCTGGTTGGGGGACCAAACCTTGAGAACCAAGGCTCCCTGTTTTTCAACAGTTGTAGAAATAATCCATGAAGATTCCATCTTAGAATATACCTTACTGCAATATTTTAGTGGGAGCCAACGGAAGTATAAACTATATTCACAATTTGCATTAGTAAGTGAATTACACAGTACAAAATCCTGTCAATCAAAACCAGTGAGACAGTCATTACACTTACAGTTTGAACAGCCTTGACTTTTGGTTGAGATATGTCCAGAGTTTGCCCACAGACCAGGGGGAAACCTGTCAAAAAAAAAGAGAAAACAATCACGTACTGTCACAAGACCCATAATATTTAGGATGCAGGCAAATTAGCTCAAATGATCATCCTCCAAAGGGAAATAATTTGCCAGAGTTTTTAAAACGTAAAGAAATGCCTACTTCCAATCCATATTCATTTTTTTTTTAAATGAGAGTATTCACATAACACTTTCCATGACAGCTTCTGCTTTCCATCACTCAACTCTTTGTGAAAATAGTCCATTTTCTGGCTTACTGACCGTATGTTTGAGCTTAGTCCAAAAATGAATTTCTTGAAAGGTTTATAAAACAAAAATAACAATTTCAGTTGTTTTTAATTCCCGACTGCTTCAAATAAAGAAAACAAACTATGAAAAGGGCAGTGGGATCTTAATTGCCTTTTTTGCATTTAAATAGCAGATAACTTCCTAATGGACCTTTACATATCTATGTCCTCTATGGAAATCCCATACGCTCCTCAATTTAAAAACATGCCTGTGATTAGAAAAGACTGGAGTCTGAAAACGTCCTCTGAGAAAACACACACAAAAGCACATGTGTGTCCCCAACTCCTGAGAACGCACATTCAGGAGGCACCAGCCAACCCTATCTTTCTTCTTCTGGTAAACATGCCTCACAGGGTATTCAGAGCCCTCTTAGTGAGGGGCCCCTGCAGTATTGTTTATAACTTTTATCGGTGTGATTTTTCTTCTACCACCTACTTAAAAGCTCATTTTCCCCTGTTTCTGCACTTCTTTGAATCTACTTCTTTCACAAGAAAAAAAAAAATGCAAGTGAGCTAACCCGAGGCACTGGGCAGAGAAGACTTTGTTAACCTTTCCATTTTTAATTCTGAACTTTGTCTTGTAGTCTACGTTTTCCTCATCTTTTAAGTTGACCCTATGAATAGGGTGAAAGTTACTGGGTACAGAACAACACACAAAGGGTTATCCTGACAGGTCCCAGCCCAGGAAAGACTTCTCAGAGTCAGTCTGATTCTAAACATCGCTTTCCTCTTCCCAAATTAAATGGATTCTTTAATAGCTGATTGTATTCACATAATTTTTTTATGTTTAAGGATATCTTTTAATAACTTATAAGCACTGTCTCTGTGTCATTATTAGATATGGTTAAACGTCTTTTTACTACTAAGCAGATTTTTCCATGGAATTTCTAGCTCCAAATGTTTTCAATTCCTTCATGAATATTTCCCAATTAACTCCAACTTCCAATGAACCTGCTATTTTTGCTAATATTCCCTTCATACTTATCTTATATGATCTTGTGAGGTTGCTGGCTAATTTTTATGGACATGGTGCCCTAAGGACAGAGACTGCATAGAGATATGGTGTGTCACCCTGCCTTGCAGATGGAGGACACCCCATGAGGATGTGCTAGTGATGTATGGATGGGGATGACTGAGTTAAGCCTTCCATCTGAGGGTGGGGATGAAGTCAAGACACGTAGAAAATGGTTTCCCAGCCTAGCTAAGTGTTTCTTTGGCCAAAATAAAACCCAGGACAGGGACTGGTTCTTACAAGGAAGAGCAACTAGGCCATGACCTACAATAATTATTTGCAGCTGAAGAAACAACATGTTGAAAGAAATGACCGTTGGAAGACACCAAGGGAGAAATAACTACTGTGTACCAGGGAAAGTCACATCCTAACTAGTCATTTGAGTGCCCTTTAGTGAGTTATATTCGTCTATAAGGTAGGAAAAGGGTGTACCCGAGAAGGAAAGGCTGACTCTGAAACCAAGAATGCACAAATACATGCTGCATTTGTACAAGAAGGAAGCTACAAATAGTCCAGGGAATTTCATGTATGCCAAGCCATCATTCCACAAGGGACTCGTCCCCACAAGGCACCCATTATACTACATCTCTGGAACAGTTCCCGTCCTTATCTGGTTAGAGGTCCAGCTGGCTCCTCCAACTTGCTAGCTGTAGATTCAAAGAAATTTCCCCTTTAAAATCAAACAATTATGGTTTCACAATTAGGCGGAAGCCGTAGGCAAATGCCTAGTCATTTCTCCACCAAAGGTCAAGCTCTCCTATGCAGAAACACTCGTCAAGGAATAAATTAATGCATTACTACAACGTGCATTAATAACTAGACTTAAAAAATAATCTTTTAAGGATTTATCTTGATTTTCCAGCTTACTCTTTTCCAACTTCTCACACCCCCACCTGCCACATACAGCTATTTGTCTATGACTATGGCTTAGTGCTTATACCATCACATGTGTGTGTTAGGGGACAATGCAGGTATTATACCTTGGAATTTGATAATGCACGTCCAAGTTTCAGTTCCATTATTTACTACTCAGAAATAAATACATGTGTGTATGTGTGCATACATGTATTTACCCTATATTTTGTATCCATCTCTTAGTTATTAATTCACCTATGTGTACTTTTAGAATTGTTATATAGTCAACGGTTATATGAAATATACATAAGAGTTCATATCTCTGAAAATGGTATATGCTGAAATAGAAATCTACACTGATGCATGCCAACTGTTTAACTATGTGTATAAACGCCAAAAACAACTTAGAACCCTAAATGAAGAATGTTATATCCAAGTGAAACAAATGCAGGAACAGAGGTCAACAGAAAATAATTACACTCAGGAGACTCTGGACAGGACATCAACAAGAGCACAGACCATGAAATCTCCAGTGACCCAAACAGTTAAGAAATTGCAACCAAGAGCTGTAAATTTCATCCAGTGAGAGATGCTTTCCTCAAGTCTGATCATTTTTAATCCCCACATTCTGGCATGACTTAACCCAGGTGGCTGGAATGGGCAATGCTGACTGACCCACATACTAGTTAGATGGAAGGGAATGTGGAATTATCAACTATTCTTTCCATAAGAATGAGTATTTCAAGATTCATACAGCAGGTGTGGAGAAAGAGTAGTAGACATGGGATCAAAAATCCCAGTCAAGGCCACCATGCTGCAAAACTCCAGGGAGCGCCTTTTCTACTGCTATATACAAGTATCCCCTTCACTTATAATGTTGATCACGAAGAGCAACAAGGCTATACAACATGACCTGACTTGGGTTCTAGTTCTACAACCGCCATTTACCAGTTATACTAACTGGACAAATAAGTCACCTCCCTTCCCAAGCTTCTGTACCAGGGTTCTTAGTTTATTCTGTGTGCTATGGGTCCCTTTGAACATCTGGTGAAAACTACGGATGCTTTCTCGAATGAGGTTTTATAATTGTATAAAATAACACAGGATTTTGAAGAATCCGATTGTTAATTTTTCTGATGTAGTAATAAATGTGCTTCTTTATTATTATATTAAATGTCACTATCGAGAGACAGGTCTCCTAAATACTGCAATTTGGAAGTAGCAATGAATGTGAACAATATTTTGAGATAGCTGCAACTACTGTAATGTGATATAAAAATATATGTCATATCGATTGATGACAAAATGATAGGTACCTCTAATACGATTGTTCTTTGTTGCTTACATTCACTAAGGAATAAATGCTAAATTTCAGTTAGGGGTTAGTGAAAGGAGATGTAATTTTTTTCCCCATTCAAGTTCAAGGACATGCTGAATTTTATCCCTCGACTCCAGGTTAAGAACCATTGCTCTTTACATTGTTATGTAAAAAGGGGAAACAACACTTGTCTTCCAGAAGTCACTAAGCTTTGCCAGGATATTAAAGTTAATTAAACAAATATTTGGTGGGCAATTTCTATGAGCCAGGCACTGTTTTAGGGTCTGGGGATACATCAGTGAACAGAAGAGACACTATCTGGTGGAAGAAAAGTTTTAGTCGTGGATGACAGACTTTAAATATTTGTCTAACAGATCACATATATTAAACACATGTAATGTCAGGGGATGTACAGATAATGAAAAGGGAAATAAACCAGAGAATAAGGTGTACAGGAGAGAAAGAGGAGAAGACCTTGTGCTAAGCAGTCAATGGAACAGAGACCCAAAGGAAGTGAGCTCCAGGGAGCCATGGGGACACCTGGGCAAAGGTACCTACAAACAATAAAGTTTTTAGTACCACTTTTCACCTGGTCACACAATCTACACACACATCCACAATACAAGTCAGCATTACTAAGTTGGAAAATAACATGTAGACTTCCTGCTAGAATTACACATTTATATCAGGATTACATATTGCTTTATAGCCCTATTTATTTCTATCAGTTTATACAATTTTTTTTATCACATCTTATTTCATGCCAGACATTATATTTAACCAAATTAACTACAGTTGACCCTTGAACAATGGGGAGCTAGGAGCGCTGACTTCCTTGCAGACAAAAATCTGTAATAATTTACATGCAGTTACATATGCAGTTCCCCCTGCATACTCGGTTCTGAGTCCACGGCTTCAACCAACCGTGCATCGTGTAGTACTGCAGCATTTACTGTTGGAAAAGATCTGCATATAAGTGACCCTGCACAGTTCAAACCAGTGTTGTTCAAGGGTCCATTGTAATTTATTCCTAACAAGAATCCTAAAGAATAGAACCTATCATTACCCTACTTCACAGACCAGAAAACAGAGGCTCAGAGGGATTAAATTAATTGCCCATATTTGCCAAGTAAATCTAAGTAAGTAGCAGGAACAGGATTTGAATGCAGCAAATATCATACAGAAATCTACTTACCACATCACACTGCTCCTTGAAAACAGTACTGTTCTTTAACAAGAGAGCAATCCATCTCAGATACCAGATTTTAAAAGTTGCTAAAGTACTGAGAATTTTACACTAAATGAGAAAAATTTGCATTGCACGCATTAGGGAAAATATTCACAGAACAGAACACTGAGCCACAAAGGGGTCAGAGAAAGAAAAAGAAATTCCTGACTAGGGGAAAGACAGACAGTCATTTGGGAATCCCATTGGAAAATTCTAGTCTCCATAATCTTTCTCTTTAATTTTAATTTTTTTTTTTTTTTTTTTGCGGTACGCGGGCCTCTCACTGTTGTGGCCTCTCCCGTTGCGGAGCACAGGCTCTGGACGCGCAGGCTCAGCGGCCATGGCCCACGGGCCCAGCCGCTCCGCGGTATGTGGGATCTTCCCGGACCGGGGCACGAACCCGTGTCCCCTGCATTGGCAGGTGGACTCTCAACCACTGCGCCACCAGGGAAGCCCATCTTTCTCTTTTAGTATCTATTTGTGATTAGCAGAAAAACTAAATTATAAACAATTCAGGAAGCTAATCAGAGGTCCAGAAAAGACAATCTAAAACTTTTCAATTCAATTCAAGGAAAGCTATGCTGGACCCCTGGATTGAAGGGCTGTGTGTTGACCCACAGGTTAAACTCTGAAAAGGTCAGAGGTTTCATAAAGCAGATAAGAGTAAGCGAATGAGAAGAGCATAGTGACATCTTTTAAATCAAAACTGGCAAATTTGGGGGAGAGTGAGACTAACAATAAAAAAAGTAGATTCAACTTAGATTCTATCCTAAATTACTTTTCTTTCTGAATTTGTTTCCTTGCTCCTTGTTCTCAGGCGTATACTGCAATGGCTCCAATGAGAGGTGACAAAAGCCTGAAGGCAAGCAGGAATAGTGGAGGTGGCTGGTGAAGAAGAGAAAGAACATGTGCGATATTTATTCACGGGAAGGGGAGATGGGGAGAGGACGGGTGACAAAGGGAATAGTTCAAATTGTCTTTGGTTTCTGTCAAGAATGCCAATTGGGCGGTGTTATAAACAGGATAATAAGGGTAAGAGACAATCAGAAGGAATATAGTGAGCACAGATGTGGATGTGTTGATCATTAACTTGCAATTGTATTTTTTAACGCTGTCATTTCCAGAGATCCAGATGGGAATGACTAGAGGCAGTTGGACGTGCAGGTCTGGAACTCCAGAGGGAAACTTGGAAGTCGGGGGAAAAATCTCATTGGAAGGAAATAGAGCTTCAGGAATCATGAGCCTATGGACAAAGACAATTCCAGCAAACTTTTAAGGTATGCCCGGAGGATGCAAGAGGCCAAGGAGACGGCAATGGGATAAGTTAGAGAGGGCTGAGGAGCCAGGAGGGCATCAGAAGCCATAAAGACGTCAAGTAAGAGAGTCAGGTCAAGGGTTGGGGGTGAAGGACTGGGGGATGGAGGGGCCAGTGTATTGCAGCCTTTGATAGAGCAGCTGTGCCGATGTGGTGGCAGAAAGTCTGAAGGGCACGGGGTGGGAGGTGAATGGGAAGCTAAAATTAGAATATACCTCATTCTATTCACGCACTTGATTGTTAAATAATAACAAAGAGAGAGATAGACAGTAGCTGGATGCCAAAGCGGAGTCCACAAATGAGAGGCTGAAATTTTCCGAAAAAGAATAATTGATGGGTAAGTAACTAAAAGAAACAAGGGACAAGGCCAAGGGCACAGATAAAGGGATGAGCATTAAATAGAAAGAACAGGTGCTTCATCTCTGAGGCTAAGTAAGCAGTGGGTCTCAGAGTGGGGAACATGTTATAAATTTGTAGCAGCGGTGGTTTTGCCTGGAAAATGACTGGAGGCCCAAATGGCATTGTGCAAGTGGGACCAAGGAGGAAAGAAACCTTACAATTCATGAGATACAATGAAAGAATTTTTCCATGTCCCATACAACTATCAAATTTCCCAAGGGACATTCATACAGTTGAATAATCTGTTTGTGATGAAAACTCTATTGTACAATAAGCACCAAATGCCTCCTAATGGCTTTCATACATACAGATTTCCAGGGATACAATTAGTGTGTAACTCAAGGGAAAATTGATTTAGGTTTGTTCAGATCTTTACCAAGAATTGGTCATAATTTCAAAAATTCACATGATCAACGAGAGAGACAGTTCAACAAGAAATACAGTTAACATCAGACACAAAACATCACACATTTTATGATTCCCTTTATATGAAATATCCAGAATTGGCAAATCCATGAAGAGCAGCTTCTTGAGTTGATGTTTTAGTTTGGGTCTAGGCAACATTCCTAGTCAAGGGCTAAAGCTAAGCTGGGCTTACTTACTAGCTGGAGTCTGGAGACAGGCCATCCTACTCAGTGGAAGTTGTTTTCTAAAAGTCTAATTGAGGTCTTCCCTGCTGGCGCAGTGGTTGAGAGTCCGCCTGCCGATGCAGGGGACACGGGTTCATGCCCCAGTCCGGGAAGATCCCACATGCCACAGAGCGGCTGGGCCCGTGAGCCATGGCCGCTGAGCCTGTGCGTCCGGAGCCTGTGCTCCGCAACGGGAGAGGCCGCAACAGTGAGAGGCCCGCGTACCGCAGGAAAAAAAAAAAAAAAGTCAAATTGAATCAGAAATTGACCAAGGGGGGAAAGTGGGGGTGGTGGTGGTGGGATGAATCGGGAGATTAGGATTGACATATATACACTAATACATATAAAATAGAAAACTAATTAAGAACCTGCTACTAAAGAAAGAAAGAAAGAAATTAGCTTTGAAAGGGAAAAGGATATGCTGAAGACCGGGTGTATCATATCCAAAGACAAGGCAGTATCATCTACTAGGTCTTCCTAGAGGAGGAAAGGGGTGATTTACTGGCTGCAGGTTCTGTAAGAAGACACAGGTTGAAGTACTTTCTGTCCTTCAGTCAATAAAATTATACTGAGCTGCTACCATATGCCAGGCACAGAGCCATGCCAGGTGCGGTGCTAAGGCCTGGGGACAGAAAGATGAATGAAATACTTTAAGGCCTCAGAGGAGTGCTTGGCCACGGGAGGGAAAGCAAACAATTAAAAGCAGGAAGTGAATACCTAGACTGGATCTGAAATACTCTAAGGCTTTTGCCGCTTAGAGTGTGGCCTGGGGACCAGTGGCATTGGCATTCCTGGGAGCTTATTAAAACACAGTCTCAGGCTGCACCCAGACTATGAACCAGAACCTGCATTTTAACAAGATCTCCCGGTCATTCACACATACATGAAGTTTGAGATGTGCGACTCTAGGGGGGTTCAGCTTTGGGCTGGGCTGTAAGGAAAGGCCCAGATTTTGACTATTGTATTTCTGTTGTTCAGAGCCTCTGTTTTTTGTAAAAGAACATGTATTTCCTAAACAACCACCTACATGACTGTATTAAACATTGTTTTCCACTCTGGGAGGTGGGAGCTGTTTATTAGCATTATTAGGTCTTCTGATCGCTGGGTGATGACTTTGGTATCAGGTGGATTAGTTAATTACAAGCTGATCCAAATCTCTTGACTGGGCTCTGAACCCTATTTCTCATATATAAGCTGAACACTAGAGACACAAAGATGAATTAAATGGCCCCTGGCCTCAAGCGTTAATTTTCTGGAAAGGGTTTGTTTTGAGTTACCATTTGGTCTAGGCAAAAACGCCCAGTCACATCCATGATGAATAAATAATTACAAATTCCTCACCACACCTGGAAAGTATGGGCAGGGTGACTATATATCCTGGCTTTCCAGGACAGTCCCAATTTATTCTTATCGTCCCCAAGTAGTTATTAATAGCATCCCTTTTCATTCTCAAAAGCATTCCAGATGAATGATAAATTTTAGGGTCATCCTATCTATAGCTAAGTCATGGTCATTGAGGAATGCAATGTTACTGTTAGAGGATGCTTTGAAACTGACCAAGGGGAGGAAAAGGAATGTGGCTATTCAGCAGTGAGGTTGTCACCAACACAATGGGGACTAAGGAATAGACCAAGGCAAGTAGCTATGGTTGATGTAAATAGGCTGAGAGGAACCCATGTGTTTTACACGCACACACTGTAGAATATGCAATATAGTTGGGAAAAGAATGAAGAACCAAATTCATCAACATTTTAAGGGTACATTATAGGGCTGTTAGAACACTAGAGCTTACCAAAAATCATTCAGCTCCCCACCAAAACCATATTAAGAAAAACCTTGATTGAAGTTCAGGAGTCTACACACAGAGCACCATTTACCTTTCCAGGCTACTGATAAATCTGAACTGGCCTTCTCTTTCTTTCTTCTAGTTCAGTGAATTGAAACCCTATCAGAATCATACCCCTTTTCATAATCCATCTTTTTGCAACACTTCCATTACTATATTGATATAGAATTCATAGATAATATAACTCACCTACAAACATAATTTTTTTTTTTTTTTTTTTTTTTGTGGTACGTGGGACTCCCACTGTTGTGGCCTCTCCCGTTGCGGAGCACAGGCTCCGGACACGCAGGCTCAGTGGCCATGGCTCACGGGCCCAGCCGCTCCGCGGCATGTGGGATCTTCCCGGACCGGGGCATGAACCCGCATCCCCTGAATTGGCAGGCGGACTCTCAACCACTGCACCACCAGGGAAGCCCCACAAACATAATTTTAAAAATCAAAATAGTGCCCTGATTCTCATATTGATATAAAAAAGTAATCTATGATGAAACATGTATTTCAATATGTAAATTCTCAAATGTGATCTCATGAGTCAAATGCTTTCCAATCTTTGAAGACTCAGTGTGAATGGGATAGCAACAAACACAGAATGATAGATGTGTGCTCTGGGTAAGTTATCATCCACTGCCTCTGCCCTCCCCCTTCATCCCCAGGAACAAACTTTTTATCTTCTTCCTTGGAAATATCCCTTTGGAGGTCTCTATTTTGCCAAGACTATTGCCCCTGCTTTAATTCAGCCTTTTGATCTTTCTCCTAATTTAATGAAATCAATTATTAACTAGTTTCTTTAAAACCAGTATGGCCCACATCCCATCTCCTTTCTCTTCCCTCATCACACAGCTTCCAGAGTCACCCCACTAATCATTCCACTCCACTTCTTAAAAAACCTTCAAAGACTATCTGATCCCAAACTCTGTGTCTACCCTCCTCTCTTGGTGCAATCATACTACTAGACATTCTGGAATATTCCTATGCTTTCTCTTCTCTGTTGCCCATACTATTTTTTTCCCTCAGTTCCTACATCCCATTTACCCATCATCTGAAACCTTCCCCTAGGAAGAATTAATCATTCAGTTCCTTCTACCCACATAATGATTTACACACACTTTGGGCACCCATCACATTGCATTATGGTTTCTTTCTTATCAATCTGGCTCCTTCCCATCATGCAGCAGTCAAACTCCCTGAAGACAGGATTTAACTTGAATCATTCATTTGTATAATCTGAAGAACAAATCAGTTGAGGCTGATTACTTGTTTGTCAAACGAATGAGAAAACTAACAAACAAGTGAATGAATTATAAAAGATTGTCTCTTCAGTCCTGTATTGTTAAATAAATCAAGTCTGCCTATGGGGGATTTACATTCAGCACCTTTTACCAGTCTTTGCTTTGGCTGCTTTCAAAGTCCAAACACTAATAAATGAGGCCCAGAAAAAGTTAAGGAACTTGCCCAAGGTAGCCCAGCTATTAAGCAGAAAAAGAGAAAAACAAACAAACAACAACAACAAATGTAAATCATACCTTCTTGCTTTTTCTGATGCAACACTTTTACTTCCGGTAAGTGGCAAGTGAGAATAAATATCTAAAAAATATACTTTATAGAAGAGAAACTTTTCTATAAAATCCTTGTGCACTTCTTTTCTTAACGCTATACTGGAACATAAAAGATTCATTGTGGGCTGGGGAGATGCTGTAGGACGCAGGTAGTTTAGAAGAGCAGAGGAAAAAAATCTAACAAGAGGAAGTTTACGCTCCACTTCATTTTTGGTCCGGAGAGCAAAAGAAATGTTTTTGAGAGTCACATTAAGCAAGCATCATGTTAATAATCCAATCCATGGATCAATAAATGCTGAGGACATCTTTGCCCAGGAGCATTAATAATATCCTTTTGGCCCTGGGCCAGGGGGAACAGTGGGCACAGTCTTCTTAGCTATCTTTTAGCTGAACTCATTGTAAATAGAGACAAGAAGCTGTGGTTCAATAGGTGGTCAGCGCTTAGCAGCTTTGCATGATGATAAATAGGAGGGGAAAATGTGAAATGGAGTAGCAGTATTCTTGAGGGGAGGCTCAACAACTTCGTATTTTCAAAATTGACTGATCCCTCATTTGATAAACCTGTTCAACGTGATATACGCTTCCGTGGTCACCAGGCATTTCTTTACGGAACTTGTTACTTAACATAATTACAATCTAGTTGACCATTTAGAAACATCTGCATTTGCATGTTCTCTCTGTGCTCTGCCCTACCCGTTCCGCTCCCTGCACTGTGTATTTGTTCAGCACCTATGGTTCTGGGCACCGAGTACTGTGTGTGTGTGTGTGTGTGTGTGTGTGTGTCCTTAAAGAGGATAAAATGGAAACCCTGGAAATGAAGTATCTTCCTAAGATCACATAGATAAGTGGCAGGATGGGGATTGGACCCCAGCTCTAAAGTAAAGCAGGGACCGGGTCCATATTTTTTCACCATCCCATCCCTAACACACAGTAGATGCTCAACATACCTTTGCTGGGTGAATGTATGTGCCAAACAGTCTCACAGTTTTCTGCCCTGTCCCTGCCCACTCCTTCCCCATCAGTTCAGAAAACCTCCGCTCTCCTGAGGCTAAGATGATCTTTATTGACTGAAAGCAGTACCTAAAGACAGTAGGGAGAGGAGACTGGCTATTGCTAAGGGCACTTGGAATAAAGGAAGCACCTAAGAAGGAGCAAACGTTTCCCTCTAAATTCCTTGAAGCCTTAGAGGGGCCCTGATTTCTAGTCTTCTCACTGGGAGAGTTGTCAAGCTGCTGGGAGCATCACTGTGGATACCAAGTAAAGGCAAAGCCCAGAAGTGTAGAAGGATGACATAGCGTCCCCATTTCTTACCCAACACAAAAACACTCTCTTGATTCACTTATCTCTTTTCGAAATCTCTTTGCTAACATCTGTGAAACGATGGCTAATAGATGAAGCCCTATATAAAGGCTGAGGTTAAGCTATGTTTTTTCTTGTCATATTCATTGGTATAATTTAGTGAGCTTGGAAGCCAAGCTGATTCCAATTTAAACTCCAGATTCACTTAAAAAATGATACAAATGAATTTATTTACAAAATAGAAACAGACTCACAGACTGCGAAAACAAACTTATGATTACCAAAGGGGAAAGGTGGGGAGAGGGATAAATTAGGAGCTTGAGATTAACATATACACACAGCTATATATAAAAAAGATAATCAGCAAGGACCTGCCGTATAGCACAGGGAACTCTACTCAATATTCTGTAATAACCTATATGGGAAAAGAACCTGAAAAGAATGGATATATGTATAACTGAATCACTTCAATGTACACCTGAAATGAATACAACATTGTAAATCAACTATACTTAAATATACAATAAAAAATTAAATTTAAAAAAAAATAAACTCCAGATTCAAAGAAAACAAGCTGTGTGGCAAGGCATTTAACCTCTCTGAGCTTCAGTTCCTTTAAATCTAAAATCACCTGCTGTTGCTTGCCCCTTGTGGTCATTGCAAAGGTGATCATACAATATAATTCAGAGATTTGGTAGAAATTTGCAAGTTCTTGGAGTCAGGCCAATTGCCAGCTCTGTAACTTTGAGCAAGCTTCTTTACTTTTCTCATCTGTAACAACTACAATAATAATACCTAATAGAATTGCTACAGATTTCATTAGATGATGTACTTAAAGAACATAGTAGAGTGTCTAATGTATGCGCTCAACACATATTTGTCCCACTCCTTTCCCATACCGTCCCCTCAACTTCTGAAATCTGAGTTTATCTCGTCACTGCCCTTCACTCTGCATGTAACAATCTGAGCCATCATCATGTCTCTATGGTCCATTCCATATCTTCCATTTTCCCATGCACCACCCACTAACAACTTGACATGTTATGTCTTACACTTTCCAGGTGTCCCGCCTTTAGCTCAATCACACACCTCAGTCAAACTCCCCTTTTCCACTCATGACCTTTCCTTGACATTATACTCACCAATTCATTCCATTATGAATTAGGATGGATTCCTTACATCTCCAAAGCTCTCCCCCCGTCCAAACTGAAGATCAAATGTGTCTCTATCATTGTAAATGGGTTACAATGATCAATCTTTGAGGTCTACCATTTCCTCAAATCAAACATTATCTCAATCTTTTTTTTTTTTTTCCAACTTGACCTTGGGAGTAGGTACCCATGGTACCTACCCCTTGGTACCAAGGGATACATACCCCTTGGTACCCTTGCCCCATCCTAGAGTTCATCGATGAGTATTCAGAGGCTTGGGGCAAAAAGAATGAAAACTATGTTCTGATTTGCTCTGGAAGTCCTACATTTCCCCAAGGATTGATCAGGTCTTCTGCCTGCCCTCCCCAGTGCAAAACAAAGGGGAGAAGAAAGTTCTCAAAGAGCTCACTGGCCCAGATTGGCAGAATGGCCCTGCTTCCCAAGTGTCCAATGTCAACATCAAGCGTCTACATTTAGTAGTGTTGGGGTTCAGGGCAGGCTGGCCCCAAATATGCCCAAGTGACATATTGATTATTTTGAATTACCTTTACTTAAGCAACAGCCAGGGCAAGAAGGACACTTAGACCCTCCTCTCTCTCTCCATGAAAGCAGGAAATAAATTGCCCCTGAGAAAAATACCCTCCCTTCACCAAGAGGTAGAGAAACAGCCTTATCACCAGAGATAAGGAATTCAGGGCTAACAGCCTATATAAACAAACTCTGTTACTTCTTTACTAATGTACTACCCCAAGCACAAACTCTATTTAGATTCTTCACTAACTAAGCACCCAAGCCGAAGCTTTTTTATCTTGTCAGCTCTTCACAAACTTATTTTTCTTTTGTCTACAAGAAGTATAAAAGCTGCCTGCTTTGGCCACTTCTTAAGTCCTATTTCTATGAGACCTCCGCATATACAAATTAAATTTGTTTTTTCCTCCAGTTAATCTGTCTTGTGTCAATTTAAGAACCCCAGGCCACCGCACAGCACAGGGAGACACAGCACAGGGAGATCAGCTCGGTGCTTTGTGTCCACCTAGAGGGGTGGGATAGGGAGGGTGGGAGGGAGATGCAAGAGGGAGGGGATATGGGGACATATGTATAGGTATAGCTGATTCACTTTGTTATACAGCAGCAACTAACACACCATTGTAAAGCAATTATACTCCAATAAAGATGTTTAAAAAAAAAAAAGAAAAACCCCAGGCGGTAGGAATTCTCACTTTTTAAATTTTGTCTGGCAGGAGATTTCACATGAAACTGAAGAAGCAAATCTGATGAAAATGTTGCAGAAGGTTTAGGTGTTAAATGACAGGAACCTGAACTAGATACTTGTTTTTGGCGGGGGGGGGGGGGGGGGGGGCTGAAAATTAGAGAAGCTATGTAGGAAGTGGCAGGCTTTAACGAACTCATGGCTGTGAAGGGAGAGATTGAAAGAGCAGCTTCTAAAACAGCCTCAGACTCAGGCCTGTGTGATTGGCACTGGAGTAATATTCCCCATGGGGACTGCAGAGTTGAAAAGAGAAGAGTGTGTTCCAGTAAAAAATTAAAATCTTGATCTTTGCCATGTTAAACATGAGGTGGTAATGAGACAGCAGGAAGCTACTTTGGTGAGCCACCAGGAAAACAAGACTAAAGGGCTGGAAAAGTGTGACATGCAGAGGTTAAAATTGACTGGTTCATTAGATAATCATACCCTTCAATTACACAGTCCTGAGCTTTACAGTTTACAAAACAGTTTCATATACATTTCTGAATCCTCGAATCAACCCTGTGAGGCTGGTACTATAGATAAGGGGACTTTTTACAGATAAGGGGACTGACATTCAGAGAGCCTCTTGCTTTAGCCAATGAACCCATGGGTAAGTGCTAGAAAAATGATTCAAGCTAAGGTGACTTTATTGCCAAGGTCAACCTGCCTTCCACAATCCCATGCTGGCACAGTTACGAAAGCTCCCTTGCTACAGTCCCCTTTGGAGATGGAATGGCCCAAGCTTTGTGGAACCATACTCCCCAGAAAACAATTTTTCAAGGATAACGTTTGCCCAGATGAAGGTCTCATGGCAGATGACCAAGAGCCTTGGTTTGCAAGCCCAGAATTCCCTCAAGGTCCTCTGGGATAACAGGTGTAAGAATCACTGGGGTTTTTCCCCAATGTCAATTCCCCTCCCCTTGTTGGCAAACCCAGACTTCACTCAGGAAAGGGTGACTCTTATTAAATTCTGATTGTTCTAGACTAATTGAGGGGATCCAGTTGCTTTTACCTGTGATTGGAATTTGGGCAAGGGAGGGAGGTGGTAAGGGGTCTGACCCATGTCCTAGGAGGCACATGTGGAATCTTCAGAATGGGTTTCTTTTTTTAAAAAAGGAGATAAGGAAGGGATGCTCCCCTTTCACTCTGAGGGAGATGCTATGTCTGAATGTGTTGCTAGAACTGCTTTAATCATCTTATGTCCGTAACTGTAACGCCATCACAATAAACACGTCAGAACCAAGGAGAGATGGAAAACAACTTGAGGACTTGATGGTATTTTGAAACTTCTGCCTTGAAAAGTCCTGAAGACTTTCCTACCTCTTGACTTACCAGCAGGTGAAATACATTCCCATTATTTAAGATCATTTGAGTTGGGGTTCTGTTTCTTGCAGATGATAACTTCCTAACTGATAACATCAGCTTGAGTCTTTATTTTTGCAAATTAATTCCCATATTTTTGGCAAAGTGAATGACCCAGATGAGGAGTTTCCCTCACAAACTTTTCCTAGGAACCATAATTTCAACTGCTCCTTCAATAAAATCAAATGTAGATATTTTTGTCAGCAAATGACCACACAGATATGGAAGTAACTGGGTTACTGCCTCTTTTTTTAAGCAAAGTACAACCCTGAAAGCAGGTTTCTATTTCTCATGATTTCATTACCTTCATGAACATACATGCCAAGCTAAGAATATACGCACATACTCATGGATTTGTAGAAACAGCAGAATTTTACAGCCTCCTCTGTGAATGACTGTGATGTAAAATATTGTCCTAGGAGAACCCAATGTTTCTTTATTTCTTCATTCCTAACTCTTCGTCACTTTCTCCGTTAGCAAATGTTAACGAATCTAGGACTCTGAGTACATATAGTGCTGTCGTGGGAAAAACCAATGGGCTATGGATTGCTGAGAAACATGCCTAAAATAAATGGTTGCACTTCTCCCAGGGGGCCTTAGGAAAAGAATTTCACCCCAAGAAAGTGCTTATACATTATAAGTGCCCTTACAGAGTCCAAAGGTTCCAAATTCTTCATTTTATTTAATAAACAGCAGATTGTCTCTATTCAGACCTGCTAAGATAATGGTAAACTGCATAAAGGGGAAAAAAAATAGAAAGAAAATCTTATTCTATGCATTGTCCAAGTGACTTCTGGTGAAGTTTAAATAATAGCTGATGGCTATTTATACTAATTCCATTGTTAAATCTAATAATGTGCCAATTTTATATTGTATAGATTCACTTGTATTAAATGTAAACAGTGCCTGGTGAGTGATGTGAATGCATTAGCGTGGTGTAAATGATATTCATTATATAGGAACCGCCAGCTCTGCTCTAGGACCCTTATGATAATGAGATGTTGCTTTCCCTGAAGCTTTCCCAGTGAGTAACCATTTTCAATAAATAAAATAAAATATGGATCCCTAGAAGACTTCATAGTTCTTTCATTGAGAGGAATATTTTTTAAAAGTAATGCATGTATCTCAAAAGTAGAGTCCTTCCTATTGCTTAATCTAGAAGCTATTTCTGACCTGTTCTTTGGAGATTTTTTTTCATTACACCTGCCCATCATGGTCCTTTTAATGGATAAAGTTGGAGGCTGAATAGCTAGATTATATTGTTACGATTTCTCAGCTGCTGGATTTCCCTTGTTGGTTTGAAAGAAAAAAAAACTTTATTTCATTTGAAATGTATAAATGATGCCAAATTCCTATTTGAAGTTGTTAGACTGTGATTACCAGTAGAACTATAACCTTAACTTATGCAAATCACCGGAGTTCATGGTAAGTCTGACATTTACAGAATTAATGAACTAAATAATTAAGTGACCTAGTAAGTGAATTGGTAAACCAGAACTATTAATCTTTTAATGAATTCTTTACTATCACTTAAATAATAAATTTTTGCATAATTTTAAAGGATTACAGTAAAGAAACATTAGAATAGGAAACCCATTATGTGAAGGAACGTGACTTTTATAAATCCGTCATTATGTCTCTTTTTATTGAATTCATTTCTATTCAGGTTTAGAAAAGTGGCGTTTCCTATATTGGTGACTAACAGTCCCCGACTTCGAAGTTTTTTTTTTCTCCCTCACTGAGACAGAGGGTTTAGGATCATTTACTGCTTCAAAAAACCATAGCTTAAAATGAGTAATTAGCATACAACTATAATTTCAGAAATCCCCTATTTGATGGTGTGCATCACATGTGTTTCAGAACTTCTAAGCTCTTGTAGGTTAACTAGCACATAAAACTAGGCCTTTGCACTGGTTATCTTCAAAAAGCATTCCTCTATTCTTCAAAAATGACTAACTTTACCTTTCTCTTCAAACGCCCTTTTTGAAAAATCAGATCACAGCTATTAAAAGAACTGAACTGGACTAAACATAACCAAAATTTAGAACACTGAAATGTCCAGGGTTATATCAGTCAATAATGAGAGAGAAGTAAAAAGATTAGATTGGGTCTTCAGTTTCCATACTAATTGCTTGTAAAAGACCGCCTTCAGTAGGATGAGGGATTATTGAATAATAAGTATTCAATACCTTTCACGGGAAGGAAAAAAATTCAAATGCTTAAATAAAAAGAAATGATAGAAAAAGTGATGGCAACAGTGGTTTTCTCAACTCACAAGACAGAAGGTGATGATTGCTTCAATCAAGCAATGAATGTCTATTAAACAACTATCATGTACTTGACACTGCCCTAGGCACATGGGACATACAGAAGCAAAAGAAGATGCAATCCACAAACTTCAAGAGATAAAGTAAACAGACTCAATAGTACATACCACCTAACATCAAGCTACGTAGAATACTTCATAATAGCCTCAACTATTACACACAAAAGCTATAGTGACATGTATTCTGCATCCTGAGGCTTTTTAAAGCTGGAGAGATCAACTTGAGTAGTTTTAGTCTAAACATTTTCTAAGCATCTGTGAACCTCTATTTCTGGCAATATAACCATCTACATAGCCTAAAAATCTTCCTAAGAGAACACCTAGAAATGCTGCGCAAAATACAGTAATATTTTTTTAAATGCAGAGCTGAGCTTGGAAACTCCCAGGGTCCCAAGATGAGGGAGAATTTCTAACCAGAGTGACAAATGGAAGTTGACTCAAGGGATACTTTTGAGGACCTGCCATTTCTGATCACCAAGTGCCTCATAAGGATAGGACAATGCCTTAGGTCTTCACACAGCGTAGGGAGTTAGAACTGAGATCCCCATGCAAAGTTGGGCCCTTCAAGGGGCTAGAAAGTCAGTGAAACTGGGGACTAAGAAAAAAATCCTTCCATTGGCAAATGGAGATGAGGCCTGAGTCCTGGGTAAAGTCTTCTGAGAATTTGTAAATTTAGGCCTGCTTTTACTTGGATTTGGGGATCAAATTGAAAAAAGATGTTATGCCATCAAACTCAGGCCAACAGCCATGTCTAAAAATGACCTTAGTTCACTTAACCAATTGAAATGTTTATTTCAAAGAAACAACTGGTAATTTGGCATGTAGATTTAAAAAAAAAAACAACTCAAACATTTAAAAAAAAATATTTTCCTCTGGCTGCATTTATAACTTTTTTTTTTCTTTGCTAGAATCAAATGAGATATTCCTGTGCAGTTTGTGGCCTGGTGCCTCATCTGTAATGAGTAATCAACGGATATTAACTTATTAGCTAGTCTTATTGTTTCCTTATTCTTCCGTTTTTTTTTTTTTTTTTGGCCTCATCCCGTGGCATGTGGGATCTTAGTTCCTCGACCAAGGATCAAACCCACACCCCCTACACTGGAAGTGCAGAGTCTTCGCCACTGGACCGCCAGGGAAGTCCCCCATCTAGCTGCATTTAAAACAGCCCACATGACTTAAATATTTGCCTTACTTCTTGGGTTTGTTACTTACTGAGTTAGTGGTAGGTTGCGCCGGAAGGCAAATGACAGGACAACCCTTTGGAAAGGGAATTAAGGGCCAGGTAAAGGTACCTTCCTGAGGCTACACTTCATCATCTTCAGATTTTTGCCCTTCAGCACCCAACTTCGTCAGGTCCAAGGCCTGTGACCATTAAATGTGTTCTTGCCCTTCAGATTGCTCTTACTGTTTCTGCGAACATGCGAGAGAAAGAAAAAAATGACAACACCTAAGCTTAGTGCTATGCACAGAAAAAACACACAACGCACACTAATTAACTGTTATCATAAACTACTCTCTCTCCAGGTCTAAAGAAAAGTCAGGCCCGCTAATACGTGGATCCCGAAGAAGGTGGTACACAAAGTATGATCAGGCAAAGCAGCTGACAGCCTTCCAGGAATAGTGCTCCCGAGTGGATCTTGTCCTGCTGTGGCCAGTATGAACTAGACACTCCATAAAGCTTTGTGAATTCAAAGGGTTTTTCTAGAATATGGCAAACTACTTATTCCACAGAATATAATCTACTAAACACCGTACCGAGAAGTCAATGCACGCCCCACTGTTAAACTCAGGGTAGGTGAAGAAACCTCTGTAAAACACAGCTTCAGGCTACGTAGATGTCAGAGTGGGTTTCAGCTTTCTCCAGAGGAATTTCACCTTCTCACATGGTGTTCAGTGGAGCTAAAACTTGAAAAACACCCTGTGGTGTCATGTTTTTCCATAGAGTCCTTTCTTCTCACATATTTTACTCACATTAGGAAACTTCTCAAATAGACTCTCAGTTTCACTTAATTTAGTCATTTACTTCAAGTTCACCGAGGAACGAGTATTTGTAAGTCACAGTATCATAGTAGCTATAGATGTCTTCAGACTTCCTAATCCTTTGTCCAGGCACAAACTTTACAGGGAGTACAATCCAGTTGCTTTTAATGACTGTTGTGCCAGTGGGCATGAAGGTCACCTGACAGAGTCCACATAGCCATGCAAAACTTCGGGCCACGCTTATCCTCGCAGATATTGCAGGAAGAGCCGTACAAAAAGTATTAACACCAGGAAGACCACAAATCTGAGAAAAAATACCTTAGAAAATCCCAATCCCATATTTAAAATATAGTGTTTGCCAAAAACACGTGGAAGTGATCAAACAGATCAAGTATGTTAGCACAAGTGTGTGTGCATGCTTAGCAAATGTTTACTTTCAACGATTTTGACAGGCCGGGAGAGGAAAAAAAAAATCTGTCAAGTCATTTTTAAGATTTAATTTTTAAACTACCTTTGGATGGCTTTTTAAAAAAACCGACATACCTATCCTAAAGTTCAAATCAGTTGTCATCTAAGTGTGATGTCATCAACACAATGTTGCTTCTGATGTTTTAGGACTTCAACTGGAGTTGTAGTTACACCAACGAAAGGAAGATCAAAAAGGAGGAACCTGAGGAACAGTCCTGTGAAAAGAATCCTCGGCATAGACCACATCTATTCGTGGGCAGAGCATTTGACCACAGTCTAGGAACTGTCTTTATGATTAATTCCCATCTCTACTGCTGAATCGATGATGCAGTGATCTGCATTGATTATTAAGGTGACTGAAATAACTGGATCAGACATGGCTTACCAGTGCAAATTGGCTAATTCATCAACACATAAAGATATCAGGAGAAATGTTCGTGATTGTCACGTATCACCAGGAAAGGAATTACCCCGTACTTATTAAATCTGCTAGGCCTATTTTTACTGACACCTATTGTATTTTTTTTTTTTTTTTTTTTTTTTTTGCGGTACGTGGGCCTCTCACTGTGTGGCCTCTCCCGTTGCAGAGCGCAGGCTCCGGACGCGCAGGCTCAGCAGCCATGGCTCACGGGCCCAGCCGCTCTCCGCGGCATGTGGGATCCTCCTGGACCGGGGCACGAACCCGTGTCCCCTGCATCGGCAGGCGGACTCTCAACCACTGCGCCACCAGGGAAGCCCACCTATTGTATTTTTAAAATAAACATTTTACCTTAGAACAATAGACATGATATCCTCCACAATAGTAAAAACCTGGATTTACTCCTGACTCTTTTAGGTGAAAATCAAAAAGCTGGCCTTTGGGTGGCTGAATTATCTCTCAGAAAACTCACTGGGGTGATCTACTCTTTAAGTATGACCTGCTAGTCAGTTACTAGAAGGTTGCAACTTTTGGTCACTCTAAAACAAAGCAAACTCTAATTGAAACGGACATCTATGATCAAATTCTTGAGATCATGAGCCTAATGTAAAGCAAAATTAACTTGGAAAGACCTGCTTGTACTTCTATCCATTTCTAATAAAAACTTCCAGTGCTTAATATTATTCTTCACCCAGGTAAATGAGAAATGTTAATTTAGACATTAAAATAAGATTGGGTCCCAACATGATTATCAGAAAGCTAAGTTCTGAGCCTAAAGAAAAATTACTGAGAAAAAGAGATTGCAGCAATGAGGATTTAGGCATTTCATCCCATTCTGTACTAGTTTAAGGTACATGTGTGTCTGTAAAGTGTATATCTCTTTTATTCTGATATGTAATTTAAAAAGAAGAAAAAAATGCTGGGGAACTATGATAAGTTAACAAATTCAAAATTAACAAAAAAAAGCCACAAAAGCTTTCTAGTTGGTGGCTGGGTAAATGCAGAGATTTGGGTTTAGAAGACACAAGTCCCCTGGGAATTAGCATGATCTGAGGTGATGAATGCATGGGAATTCTTCTCCAAAGCATTCAGCACCTAATCATGTGCTTCCACTTCGTAACGCATCTCTCATTCTCCAATTTTCCACATCACACAAGTCCCAAGGTTTACTGTAAGGAAATACTTACATAGATAAATGAAAAAAATTGACACAGTGATAAATTAAGAGATTCCAATGAGCACTGTTTGGGGAAGAGCTACTAATACACGTTTCACTTGTTTTTGAAAAGCAAATATAGTATGATTCAAAGTTACTTCCGACAGGGCTTCCCTGGTGGTGCAGTGCTTGAGAGTCTGCCTGCCGATGCAGGAGATGCGGGTTCCTGCCCCGGTCCGGGAAGATCCCACATGCCGTGGAGCGGCTGGGCCCGTGAGCCATGGCCGCTGAGCCTGCGCGTCCGGAGCCTGTGCTCCACAACGGGAGATGCCACAACAGTGAGAGGCCCGCGTACCGCAAAAAAAAAAAAAAAATTACTCCAGACAGCAGCCAACTGCCAACTATTTAGATTGGCTCAGTTGAGCACATGCTGGTACTCCTCACCCTGCTCATGTCTTCAACAAGAAGCTCTTCAGATTGGCAGCAAGGGAGTATTTCTTTTGAACGTTTAAGTAATGTGTAAAGATAGAAAAAAGATTATAAATACTAATAATTAAAAAGTAAATGAATAATACCCAAAGCAGAATATTTGAAAAGGCATGGTAGATTTTTACATTCTCAGAAAGTGGCAGCCAGATGTGTTAAGCTCCTTTCAATATTCGCAGCTGTTGCTAGTATTAACAGTGGGAAGTACGCAGTTGAGGGGAAATATCAGGAAAATTCTAGTTCAAAAAAATTGCCACAACTAACAGAAAAAACAAATTGCTTGATTATTACAGAATGTATTCTTCACTTCTCCATTTCAGGGTTTAGTTCTAGACAGAAACTTAAACAAAGGAAACCATGAGGAAAATGGACAGGAAGGGGCGTGGAGGGAGGAAATCAACACTACTTCAAAAAAAAAAGGTATATTACAATTTAGAAACACTTTGTCAATTATTATAATTTAACACTTGAGCTGTGAGTGGGGACAGCAGTATAAATACATATTCTAAAGATAGTAGCAAAGAAACAGTCTTTAACTGCCCATTTATTTATTTGTTCGTTTTGTTTGTTTGTTTATTTATGGCTGCATTGGGTCTTCGTTGCTGCGCGCGGGCTTTCTCTAGTTGCGGCGAGCGGGGACTACTCTTAGTTGTGGTGTGTGGACTTCTCATTGCGGTGGCTTCTCTTGTTGTGGAGCACGGGCTCTAGGTGTGCGGGCTTCAGTAGTTGTGGCTCGCGGGCCCTAGAGCACAAGCTCAGTAGTTGTGGCGCGCAGGCTTAGTTGCTCCACGGCACGTGGGATCTTCCCGGACCAGGGCTCGAACCCATGTCTCTTGCATTGGCAGGTAGATTCTTAACCACTGCACCACCAGGGAAGCCCAATCACTATCTCTTAAGACCAATAAATTATGAAATCCTACAGGTTCTGCTGATTACTTTACCAATAACGACGATAAAAATAAATATCTCCTCTAAGTGTTTCTATACACTGAATATTTTTTATTTTTATCTCATAGTTGAAAATGCTCTGTTGATTTAGCGACGTATCTAATCCTTTAACCAAAATCTATATGTAATCTGATTTAAAATAATAAGACCAAATTAGGAACTGAAACGTTTAACCTTCAAAACTCCGCTGAGCGTGATGACTGTGTGAGGTAAGTTTGATTTATGAGCTTCCTTCCCAGAGATGTCACAGATTCTTGCTTGGGAGGTTCTGGGACAGTTGCTTCTCTAACTAGTCAGCTTCTAGAGTGTTTCTGAACAACAACCATTCCTACCAACGAAGAACCTTCACTGTTAGCTGACTTACAACTTTAATTACCTTTAAAAGTCAGGAAAACAACATATGAATGTTCACATCTTATTAAATGACTCCCCAGATGTAAGGCTTTTAATCTCTTTAGAAGGAGGCTGACTTCATTGCCATGAAGAATTTTTATTCAGGTGAAGGCATGACCTGCATAAAAATTTCCCTTTGCCCTTTTGGCTACCCAATAAATATCCTAAGGATGGGAGTAAGGATAAATTAAGCAAATCAAATCTAGAATGACTGAAAAGACTTGCTGCCGTAAATAATTAGAAAAAGAGACACATGGGGGGGACCAACAAGTGAAGCTATGAAGGTCAGACAGAAGAAACACCTTGGATTTCATAGAAAACAATCTTAAACGGGAGTCTGATTTCTCAGTATGTGTTCTGGCTAAAGTCATGAGGCATCCATTCATTTGTCTTTTTTTTTTTTTTAACATCTTTATTGGAGCATAATTGCTTTACAGTGTTGTGTTAGTTTCTGCTGTATAACAAAGTGAATCAGCTATATGTATACATATATCCCCATATCCCCTCCCTCTTGAGTTTCCTCCCACCCTCCCTATACCACCCCTCTAGTTATTCTAGAAAAATATTTCCTTCACTTACCAAGTACCAGGTACTGTCTGTATAAAATAAATAAGACCCTTGAGGCACACACAAACTCATGAGTGATAAGGACAGATAAAGAGATAATGAGACCTGGGAAGGTTGGTGATAAGAGAGGGGCACAGGGGATTACGTAGGCAGAGGAGCAGCATCTAACCTAGTTTATGGATGAGGGGAAAGGGGTCTGAAAGATTGCTGGTGGAATTACTGAAAGGTGAGTGAAATGAACCAGGTAGGAGAAGAACAGAGGAAAAGACTGCTTATGTGTACTAGGGAAAGGTGGAGAGACGAGAAGCAGTATGTAAACATTTCCATGTTGCTGGGATGTGATGTTAGTGGCCAGTGAAAACTGTACCCTGAAAGCGTTGGAAAGCCAAGGATTAGCATTTTAACAAGGAGATAAGACCTTCAGTCCTTTAGAAAATACTCTGGCTGCTGTGGGGAGGATGAGTTGGAAACAGAGACCAGAATCCTGATACAGAATGGAATGAAAAGCATGCATTCCAGAGCCAGCAGAGTACTGAACTGAGTAGCTGGGGGCTGAGATGTTAAAGGGGTAGACCAGATGGTCAGGGAGCTAATGGCAGGTTTGAAGGGGGCCTCAGAAAGCCTTGATGATGATAATGTGGAAGGATGATCTTTCTTGCCAAACTCAAGTGGAATGAGTATTCCACTTCATTCACTCACAGGTGCCCTGTGGTTTGAATCACATTCATTTTTTTTCTAGTATCTCGCCCCACATCTTAGAACTGGAGCACTTTCCTTTTAACCCAGGAAGCCACGGTCTGTCCTGAACACACTTCCATCTTGACAGGAAAGGGTCCCCATTTCTCCCCAGAATGAATCCAAATCTCATCCTCAGAGATAATTTCCTCACATCTCCCTTCTCCTCCCCACTGGGGCTCCTTATAAAAGACTTTTTGACCTGGACAATTCTCTCCAAACTCCCCAGTGTCATTGTAATTTCTCATTAAGCATCTCCATTCCTATGAGAGTTGTTGCTGGAGTTACCTAGGTCAGCCTGGCTTCAGGGTTGAAGTTCTCCCTGCACTGCTCTTTTGAGGAAGGTCCAGAACCAGATCTATACTTGAGAGAGCAGCCCCCCAAATCACAAGACTTACTGATATCACTACATTCCTCAACTTGACCCTTGGCCCGGAATTTCTTCGAGTGCCCAGAGGAGTCAAAACAAATTTGTAACATCTGAGATTGAGATACAAGTTACAGAGTGCCAGGTATTGTGCTCAATGCTTTAAATATACTTTTTTCTTTTTTTACCTTTCTAGTATTTCCGTGAGTTACGTACTGTCTGAGGTTTAGAAATGTTACGTAACTTGCCCAGAGTCATGGAGGAGGACTTATAGTGCTTCTCCTTCATCTCCTGTAATTATCCTCTTTATTGAGAAAACATCTAATCCTACATATGCATTTCTCCTACTATCCCATTCAGATTTTAGTTGTGTTAACCTAGCAATTAGTTACATCAAATACAATTCAAAAGTTTACTCCCCTTTTCACTCATCTATTTAGTCAACCAACTTTCAGGGGACACTTTCTATTTTGTGCCAGGTGTCAGAATTCAGAGATGAATATCAACCCCTGCTATAAAGGAGCTCCCAGTTTTCCCACTGCGAATGAAGATGCCCCCACGAGCATAATGAACTATAACTTCCAAACCCCAGCATTACATGTGGAGACTTCTATACATGGGTTTGATTGGAATTTGGATAATAGCACGTCTGAGTCCCCTTTCTCCACCTTTTCAAGCATCTACCTTCTAATACTTTAATCTCTTCTTTTACCTCTGGCTTAGCCAAACTATCCAGTAATCTGGTTGTACCGATGGCTTAATATTCAGTTAGGGGATGATACCCAAGAGGTTTGACTAAATATGTGACTTAACTGATCATACCTAACCCTTAGGAAAATATCCAAGAGTCCAGAGGAAATTCCAGAAGAATCTAATTTCATTGGTTGTATGCAACCAGTACATGAAATTTCTATAAAGAAATTATTATTTCCCTCCTAGGATGTTGAAGCCTCCTCTGTACACATTTATTTTTGAGTAGAAGCCCACCATCGGAGTCCCAGCTATGTTCTTTACAGAGCTATGATATATTGAAGGTTTTCAACAAATGCTACTGTTGTTAAATATTAATGATATGAGCAATAATGACAAACAGTTATGACTCTCCATGCTGCCTGAGGAGAAGAAACTATGCGGAATAGCCAAGAAAGTAATTTTAAGTGTGTAGTTTACTTTAAATGAATTTATTCATGTTGTCATGTATTTGCTTTGCTTGTGTTTGCACGCTGCAGCAGGCTATAGTCCCAAAGTTCAATACTAATAATAATAAAAAAATACAATTCAGCCTTTCACTGATCTGCAGAGAAGGTGAGAGAAATGTCTGGGAGAATCAGAGATGGGCAATTAGTACAGAGAAAATAAAAACTGTTCCTAGGCGGGGAAATGTACCTGCTAGACAACAACATTTACACAGCTTCACTCCACTTCCATCTGTACAGACACTGCCACGAGGCTCAGAGAACGGCCAGATCCCCAAGTGTTTCAGATTTAGCTGTTAGGCCTACCACATTGTTGTAAGCACCCCAAATCCTCTTTGCAAATACCTCCACAGAGTACTGACTCTCCTCTTTCAAAGGAGGCATTACGTAGTAGGAAATTAAGAGTGAAGGAAAATGGGAAAATAAATAATTTCCAAAATAAGCTTATGTGTTTTTCTGAAATTAATAAGAATTGGCAGACACTGCTAATTGCATGTCCATTATCCTCTTATTCCTTCTTTATTCACATAACCCTGGTGGGTGGTGGGAGAGAGGAGGGCAGAAGTGCACTCACTTAAAATACTCTACCAGATTTCCTTTCCTCTAGGGACAGCTACTCTGACATAGTTATGGCCAGCGACATGTAAGAAAACTTCTGTTAGGGATTTCTGGGAGAGTTTTTGCTTTACCAATACAAGCACTGACCCTTTCTTCTCCTTGTTTTTTCTTTCTGCCCGAATGCAGAGATAAGGCTGAAGATGTAGCAGCCTTCTTGTGTCCATGAGGCAACAAACTTGAGAATGAAAGCTGCATGCTAAATCTAGGGGAGCAGAAAGACAGGGCACTGGGTATTCGATGACATCAGGCTTCTTGCTAAGGGAGAAAAATAAATTCCTATTTGGTTAAACTGATGTTATTGAGTTTCTATAACATATAGCTGAATCCCAGATAACACAGAGGATAAAACAAAAATAAAACAGAAACAAAACATCTGTGTGTCCACAGTGAAACTGCCTCCAACAACTCTGCCATGTGTGGTTCAAATACCCTTCAGGAATATTTTAACTGTGCTCACTGAAGATTTTTTTTTGGCGGGGGTGCGTGGTCATTATTGTCCTGATCTCTGTCTTCTAATCAGGGTAGAGAAGCCATATGTGGCCACATAAATAGCACAATGTGCTTTAGTTGAGAAACTGAGCCTACATGGAGATCTCGACCTGCTCACACCCAGGAATGGCAGGTCAAATTCTGGGCAGGTGGGTAGAGAGGGCTGAAGAAGTGAGCATCCTTCTTCACACGTGAGGTGCCTGGGGCGCCTTCACTGTCCCTCAGGGAGTAATTAGTCCCTCCCTGGTAGCTGAGCAGGAGTGGAGTGAGGGCAACTGCTCTTCTGAGTCCTCTGGCAGAGGACGGGGTAGGGGTGTTGGTTGTTGCTGCAGGTGCCTTTCTGGAAGCACTCAGCTGAAGAACATCCTACAAAAATAATTCCTGACTCCTGTCACCCAAAGCATCCAGGGCTAGGAAACCTGAAAAGAGGTGGACATAAAGCCTCCAATGATGGCATCTGAAATGGATGAGGCCGCTTCCCTGGTGGTGCAGTGGTTAAGAATCCGCCGCCAATGCAGGGGACACGGGTTTGAGCCCTAGTCCGGGAAGATCCCACATGCCGCGGAGCAACTAACCCTGTGCGCCACGCCTACTGAGCCTGCGCCCTAGAGCCCACAAGCCACAACTACTGAGCCTGCGGACCACAGCTACTGAAGCCTGCGTGCCTAGAGCCCGTGCTCCCCAGCAAGAGAAGCCACCGCAATGAGAAGCCCATGCACCTCAACAAAGAGTAGCCCCTGCTCGCCGCAACTAGAGAAAGCCCACGCACAGCAACAAAGACCCAACACAGCCAAAAATTAATTAATTAATTAAAAAAAAAAACAAAACAGCAAGTGGAAAACCTCTCTCTGTAATCCAAAGGTGGTCTCCTTTGATAGGTCAGCTACAATGGACCAAGGGAGAATGTGGTTCCTTTGGTGCAAAGTGTCACTGCAATTTAAACACAACTTCGTGCACATGGTTTCCTCATAGCAGCAAGGTGCAGCACAAGTATTCTAAGGAAAGGCCATGCAAGCTATCGGATGCTGAAGTGATGTTAGGAACACTCGGGCACACAGACTGTCAGAGGGCTCGAATGATGCTGCAGATGGTAGCGCTGTTGAGTCCCAGGACTGCGCACTCAAATGCCCACAGGGTAGATGCCCACCATGAAGCTGCTAGTCATTTTCTTCAAATATGGTCCTTTTAATCTGTCTTTTCTGTCCAACTTTTATTAGACTCTTAAGTACACACAAAAATATTTTCCCACTACATGAATAACAGTGCAAGTAAGATGACAAGTGGTAACTACTATGTGACCTCCGTAATGGGTGGGGGGCGGGGGCATAAAGGACTAGCAGAGACTGTAGCGAACTGGATGGTTCTCACCCCAACTAAAGGTCACTGGCCCTATACAGCTCTGGTTGATTGCTACCATGCTGGCCCAGTATGGTGAGATATTCAAGTTCTTTCAAGGAAAGCCAGCAATTTTTAAAGAAATCTTCACATTTTTAAAACATATTTTTGGTTAGACAAAGCATGTCTGTGGGTTGGATCCAACACGTGGACTGCCAACTGGAGATTTCATATTTAAAAAATCTAAATATGTTAATAATTACAATGAATGCTTATGACAGAAAAAGTTCATCTTTCCATCTCAATCTTTGTTTCCTCCTTTCCTGGTTCCTTGCCCATCTCTAAGGTTCTTATCATTTCTTTTGTCCTTTTTCTCCTCCTCAACTAGGCTTTATTTATCAGTAGGATTGAAGTATTACCTGCCCTCATATTACTTATATCTAAAAAGGCTCATACAGTTAAAAAACAAACAAACAAACAAACAGTTCTGCAAGAACCAAGGAAGGACTCTATAGGCAGAATTTTAGAGGAGAGATTTGGATGGCGTGGCTTAGTACAGCACATCTCATATCACACAATAGATCTTTAGCAAATCCTGCTGGTGTTTTATCATGTGAGAGTCACACATTCCTGTTTTCATATCCAAACACAGCCACACATATTTATACACACCTGTAATAACTGTGATTGCCCAAAAAAGCAACATAAAAGATAATCTGACACCCCTAAAAGTGGCAGATAAGACTCAGAGAATATCAACTAGCTGACATATTTTATGTTTGTTTCCTGGGTTGGGTTTCAGTTCGGTTTGAATCCGCAGGAAATGTTATGATGGAAAATTCCACAACTGGCCCACAACTTACATTCCAACTTGGATCCAAGAAACAATTTCAGCAAATCAAATAGGAAATCTAATATGAAATTTTTTGGCTGTATCTTCACACAAAAATAATAATAATAAAATTTTACAGTAGTGTGTTTCTTTAGAGTTTGCAAAGCACTTTCATATCCATAATCTCATTTGATCCACCAGGCTAGCAGAAGTACATAAAATAGTTTGTGAATATAAACAAGTCCCTTAACACAAAACACGGACAGAGGCATGATTTTTTAAATTACCTTGTAAAAATCTGTCAGAAGCAATGCACATTAATTCTAGAAATTAGCCCAGTACCCATGGGAATTAAGTATATGATAAAGGAGGCATACTAAATAAGCAGAGTATGGTAGTTTTAAAGATACGTCCACAAATTCTTTGATGCTCTTCCTTTCAAGAGATGGAGCTTAACTCTCCTGCCCTTGAGTTAGGATTGGACTTAGTCACTTCTAATAAATAGAATATTGCAGAAGTGATCATATGTCACTTCTAAGACTACAAAACAAACAACCTCCCTTTGTCTTGGGTGCTCTCTTTCTGTCTTGGATCGCTCACTCTGGGGAAGCCAGATGCCATATCATGAGGACACTCATGTACCCTATGGAGAGGATCACATGACGAGGAACAGGGACCTCCAGACAATAGCCAATGAGAAACTAAAGCCCGCCAACAACCTAGGGAATGATCTTGAAAGCAAATCTTTGAGCCTCCAAATGACTGCACTCCTAGCCAATAGCTGAACTATAACTTTAACACCAACCCTGAGTCAGAGCCACCCAGAAAAGTCACTCTCATATTCCTGACCATCAGAAACTATATATCACAATAAATGTTGATGTTTCAATCTGATAAGATTTGGGCATATTGTTACGTAACAACAGATAATATGGAGTAATAGCTGATAGGAACTCATCTGGAAAAGATAAACTTGTACACATACTTTATACTGTTGAGCAGGATAAATTCTAAATGGATCAAAGATTTAAATGTAAAATATGAAATGTTCTAAATTATTACCAAAAAATATGAGCTGATTCCTTTAAACAAATTTTCTCCACCTCACCACTAGTAACATTTCAGGCTGGATAATTCCTTACTGTAGGATTCTTTCCTGTGCGTTGTAGGATATATAACAGCATCCCTGGCCTCTACCCTCCAGATACCTGGAAACCCTATCTTCCCATTTGTGACAATCAAAAATGTCTTTAGACACTAGAGTCAGAGGAGGGTAGGGGCTTTCTGATCATGATAACACACACACACAGAATCCTATGCAAAGTCAGTGGACAAGTGACAAGCTGCAGGAAAAATAATACTTGCAACTCGTATCACAGGCAAATGACTAGCAATCCAAAAGAAAAATAGGCAAGAGATCAGAACAGATAATTCTTAGAAAAAGAAATACAAATGGCCCTTAAACATATGAAGTGATTCTCAACCTCATTCAGAATAAGAGAAATTCAATCAAAACTAAACTATTTTTTTTTAAACGTGTAGGTTGGCGAAAAAAAAAAAAAAAACACACCCAAGTTTGACCACACACTGTCTGATCATTGCTGGGAAGATGAGAGCCAGACTCTCCTACAGTGCTGGTGGGAGTACTAAATGGTTCAGCTCCTAGGGAGTACAATTTAGTACCATCTTCCAAAATTACAAATATATTTATCCTTTGATCCAGTCGTTCTGTTTCTAGTTTAGCTTACAGATATGCCTATTCTCACCTTCTATCCTGAAGACAGAACTGCATCTGGCACACGGCTGCCCAGCTTGACGCTGCATTTCCCATCCTCCTTTGCAGCTAGTGGTAGCTATGTCACTAAGTCTTGGCCAGTGGAACATGATGGGATGAGATGTTTGCCACTTTTTGGTCTGGGTCCTCACATGCTGGGCATGTGCTTCTCCATGATCTCTCTTTTCCTTCCTGTGACCTGAAAGATGGATGTGTGTCCATGATCCAATTTCAATCATGCAGACTAAGACCTTGAGAAAAGTAGGAGGAATGAGATGGAAGGAACATGGCCCCCCGTAATATACTGTTTGTGTCCCCTCAAAATCCGTATGTTGAAATCCTAACCTGCAATGTGACGGTAGTATAAGGTAGGACCTTTGAGAGGTGATTAGGTCATAAGGGTGGAAACTTCCTTAATGGGATTAGTACCCATATAAAAGATGCCCCAGGGCTTCC
This sequence comes from Globicephala melas, assembly GCF_963455315.2. Lineage (NCBI taxonomy): Eukaryota > Metazoa > Chordata > Mammalia > Artiodactyla > Delphinidae > Globicephala > Globicephala melas. The sequence goes on from NC_083322.1 coordinate 34,434,155, forward strand.
CTGGTGGCGCAGTGGTTGAGAGTCCGCCTGCCGATGCAGGGGACACAGGTTCATGCCCCGGTCCGGGAAGATCCCACATGCCGCAGAGCGGCTGGGCCCATGAGCCATGGCCGCTAAGCCTGCGTGTCCAGAGCCTCTCCGCAACGGGAGAGGCCACAACAGTGAGAGGCCCGCGTACCACAAAAAAAAGAAACAAAGATGCCCCAGAGAGCACTCTTGCCCTCTCTGCCATGTGAGAACACACAAGGCAACAGCTGTCTGTAAACCAGGAAGCAGGCTCCCAACAGACACTGAATCTGCCTGTGCCTAATTTTGAACTCAGTCTTCAGACTGTGAGAAGTAAGTCTCTGTTTTTCAATCCACCCTGTCTATGGTAGCTTATTATAGCCACCCAAAGGGACTTAGATACCCATGAATGATCACAAGAAACAAGTGCACCATCACTGGACTCACCATACCCCACACCTCGGGACAATTACCTGAAGGAAATAACCTTAAGCCATTATACATCTGGATCTTTTTCTTAGGGTACCTTAGCCTTTATCCTACTATACACCTGTGCACATATGAAATGACATATGGACAAGATTATTCATCTTGGCATTGTTTTGACACTGTAAAAGATTGGAAAGAGCCCAAATTTCCATCAATAGAGGGGTGGTTAAATAAGCTACAGCATATCCACAAGATGAAGTACCATGTAGGTATTTAAGAAATGAAGAAGCCCTTTCTATATTCACATGAGTATATCCCTAGGCCATATTCTTAAGATGAAAAACACACAGTACAAAGCATTGCTCTCCAGTAAGACAATACATCCCTGATGTTGGCTTGGCCATGTGACAGGCTGCAGCGAGTGGAGCAATGTGATGTATGTCATGTCTGAGTTTCCTGAGGCATCATGAAGTTCTGCCAGTTCTCTTGTTCCTGCCCTCTACCATAGGAAGAGCATGTCTCAGATAGCAGCTGCTCCTTTGGCCTGGATCCCAGAAAAAGGAGACCTAGGAAGCCTACGTACAGCCAGGAGCAGAGCTGCAGCTGGAGCAGAGCAGCCCATATAAAAGTAACTGAGAGGGCTTTTCTGGTGGCGCAGTGGTTGAGAGTCCGCCTGCCGATTCAGGGGACACGGGTTCATGCCCCGGTCCGGGAGGATCCCACAGGCCGCGGAGCGGCTTGGCCTGTAAACCATGGCCGCTGAGCCTGCGCGTCTGGAGCCTGTGCTCCGCAACGGGAGAGGCCACGACAGTGAGAGGCCCGTGTACTGCAAAAAAAAAAAAAGTGACTGAGAAAGAAAAGCGTGCTTTGAAAAGTGTGCCCCTGAGGTTTAGAGCTTGTTTGTATTCACACAAAATAATCTAGTAAAAATATAAGTTATCCTTTGTATAAGAAAGAGGATTAAGAAGAGTATCTATCACATTTTGCACAGCAAAGGAAACCATAAAAAAACAATAGACAAGACACAGAATGGGAGAAAATATTTGCAAACAATGCGAGTAACAAGAGATTAGTCCCCAAAATTTACAGACAGCTCATGTGGCTCCATGTTGAAAAAACAAACGACCCAATCAAAAGATGGGCAGAAGCTCTAAACAGACACTTCTCCACAGAAGACATACAGGTGGCCAAGAAGCACATGAAAAGATGCTCACCATCACTAATTATTAGAGAAATGCAAATCAAAACTACAATAAGATATCACCTCACGCCAGTCAGAATGACCATTATCAAAAAATGTACAAACAATAAATGCTAGAGAGGGTGTGGAGGAAAGGGAACCCTCCTACACTGCTGGTGGGAATGTAAACTGGCACCACCAACATGGAGAACAGTACGGAGGTTCCTTAAAAAACTAAAAATAAAACTGTCATATGATCCAGCAATCCCACTCCTGGACATATATCTGGAGAAAACCATAATTCTACAGGATACATGCACTCCAATCTTTATTGCTGCACTATTTACATTAGCCAAGACATGGAAGCAACCTAAATGTCCATCAACAGAGGAATGGATAAAGAAGATGTGGTACATATATACAATGGATATTACTCAGCCATTAAAAAGAATGAAATGATGCCATTTGCAGCAACATGGATGGACCTGGAGATTATCATACTAAGTGAAGTAAGTCAGACAGAGAAAGACAAATATCATATGATATTGCTTATATGCGGAATCTTTTAAAAAAGATACAAATGAACTTATTTACCAAACAGAAACAGACTCACAGACCTAGAGAACGAATTTACAGTTTCTGGCGGAGGGAGGGAGTGGGGGAAGGCATAGATTGGGAGGTTGGGATTGACATGTACACACTGCTATATTTAAAATAGATAACCAGCAAGGACCTACTGTGTAGCACAGGGCACTCTGTTCAATACTCTGTAATAACCTGAATGGGAAAAGAATTTGAAAACGAATAGATACACGTATATATATAACTAAATCAGTTTGCTGTACACCTGAAACTAATACATCATTAAACAACTATACTTCAATTTAAAAAAAAAAGAATATATATCACATTTGCATTTATTTTTGTAAAAAAACACTGGAAGGATAAAAAAGAAACTGACAATTTTCATATCATTGTAATGACACCAGTCAGAGCTGTTATGAACATTTTGTTGTATTTACTTCTAGTCTTTTATTCTGTGAATATTTTTAAATAAAAATGGAATACTACGACGCATAATCTTTTGCAAACTTTCTTTCCCACTTAGCATTATATGAAGGCAACTTCTCAAATGCTTAGTTACCATTTTAATATGTAATTCCCAGTTGACTTATTTTGTTTTGTTCTGATATATTGTAGAAAGTTCTAGCAGAGGTCTGTGCAGAGTCACTGGTGCACACAAGTGATAGGGCCAGTCTTCCGACGTCTACAGGTAGGTAATCCCACCTGACTGAGCCTAGCTCTGCTAGGATGGTGTGTGAACTCTTGCTCACACAGTAGACCAACCCCAGAGGCCCATGTGTGGCTCCAGCAGTGGGAAAGGCATGAGGGATTCCGGTCACGTTTTATACTTGGGTCGTGTCCTTCTTCAAAGTTTTGATAAAGCCACAGACATGTGTATTCTTCCTGAAGAAGTTTTCTTTGTTTCTATAAGATCAGAAATTTTCATCTCAAGCCAAATTGGAAGTCACACACACGCACACGCGCGCGCGCACACACACACACACACACACACACAGAGTAATCTGACCAGAAAACTCAGAAAATGTCTGCTTTCTCAGAGAAGAATATCTTAAGAGGGTATTCTAAGAATAGGAGGAATTTGCTCTTCATATTGAAGTTTTTGTATCATCCAGCAAGGCCCGACATCACACGCTAAAGGGCAGGGCTTCTGGCACCCATGCCGGCACAGTGACACCACACTGCCAGGCCTCGGTCCCAACAACATTGTACTGAACTGTATTTGTTCATTTGTTTCATTGCTATAGCACAGGTTGCTTTTCACTTAACATAGTTCACCTTTGCAACTACAGTAGAGAGAGGGACATTCTGATCGTATGCATGTGTAGGTTTGAAATAAAATAAACCAAAATCCGCATGTAACATTCAATTGCCGGCATGCAGCACCCGTGTACCAATGGAGGGAATTACTGTCAGGGTGCGTTTCTTATTCCTCTAAAGATCTAGGGAGTCGACTCAACTGGCCTGGAGGAGAGGGTTCCCTGCAGACTTTCCAGGGCTTTAGAAGCCCCAAGGCAGAATCGTCAATGCCAGAAGGTGATTTCGAGGGCTATATTAGCCCATAAGCATGCCCATGAGGACTAATGGGAACAATGTAAGATGAAAAAAAATATATTAAAACAGACAAGGTGAAGATGAAACAGATTCAGACTTCTCTGGCAGGTCTAAATAATTTAAAAGCACAAAGCACAGGCTTCTAGGACGGGTTAAGCACATCCAGCTGTGAATCAGAAGACCTATGTTTTATGAGTTTAACATTTTGGAAAGTAACAAAGAAGGAGGGGTTGAAATCTATTCAAGAATCCAACAAGCAGTATGTTGGATTGTTGCTCTTTACTGACACAGGAGGCTATGATTAGAAGGATGGCTGATAGAGCTAGAAATAGCTACTCAACTAAGCAATGAAGGGAAAGAGTAAAACAGGTCTTTTCCAAAGAGCTCTATGCCCCATCGTAAGAGATGGTGCAGTGAATTTAGCCTAACCCGCATGCCTTAAATGTGTTGTTACAGCAATACGTGATGTTCACTATGGGGACACACTAGTTTACCTATGAACGTGACACTAGTGAGAATTGTCTAAGTGGATTTTGTGGGACTAACATGTCCAGACTTAGCTTTTGTCTTCATATCTTAAGAGTATTCTAGGAGATATGAAACCTAAGTGGGAATAAAGTTATGGGGTAGGAGTAATAGAAATAGGAGAAGCCGGGTTGCCACCATTGTTGCCATCACTTAAGTGAGGCCAGATGCCCTGGGTTGAGGAAAGGGAGTTAGGAAGCAGTAAAGGAGGAGAAGTATGAACAGCATGAACCCAAGCTGAGAGTCCTGCCTTCCATGAGGGTGATGGTGAGGGGAAAGAGGGGCAAGTGGTGGAGGAGGAAGGGAAGATGCTAATGACAAGCACGAGGAAGAAACACACGTAAGGCTTTCCTGTCCCCATCCAGTAAGTCCAGGACCACTTGTACAGGACTTCAGGCAGTCAAGGTTCCCTTTTGGCACCTTCAGAACTGTACCATGGAAAGGGGGGAAGCTGTGAAATGTGCTCCCAATTTGGACCAAATTCATGACGTCAGTCTTTGAATACTCCATGTCTAACATCATCATGTCTGAATGATCCTCTGAACGCCTTGGCCAGCGCTGTCAGTTTTATATCAACATATTTTATAGCTGGCAGCCTTAAGTATAGTACTTGGGCAAGTTGGCACTCGTAGTATGGAATTTTTCTGTCAAGCGATTCTGTCCTTGACAACCTTCTAAAGCTTATTTAGGGAGACAATGTTGCCCTGTTGTCCCTGCAAAACTTCTATATTTATAAGTCCAGCACAGCCTCTGGCTAAGAGTAGAACTGACCTCATGATAAAGCCACAGAGGAAAACTTCTCATTTTCCTCCAATACATGTCTCCTTAAGCTGTTCGGAGTTATTGGCTGGTGTGAGGGTTGTTAATAGTAAACACCCTATTTGAGGAAAAGGGTACAATTTCTTTGCCATATATTTTAATCATCTCAGTGGATATTTTTTTGCCAGGTAATCTAGTGATTTCTCCTTCTTTTGTGTGTTCACATCACATTATCGTTTTTTGTTTGTTTGTTTGTTTTTGTTTTTTACCAATGGAGCCATGTTGGATATATGCATTGCCAATTATACTTTGGGGATAGAAATCTAATGATTGGACAGTTGTATAGAAGCACCACCTTCCGAATTATTGTCAAATGAAGCTGAATTTATTCATGCTCCAACCTGGGACAGGAGCTCTAAGTGCTGACAATGCATAGTGTGTGAGATCTGGGCCAAACACCAAAGGAACTCAAGGGTTCCTTGCCTCCTAGTCCTGAAACCAACCAAGCTGTGTTACAAAAGTACTCTTGGTGTAGAGACAGCTGGTATTGATGTTACGGACAGTTTCAATGTGCTCATTTTAAAATAAGGTTTGTACACTGAGGTGCTACAGGTACCACCTATTGCCAAGTACATGCATTTTTCTCAGGCTTTATTCATTCAATCAATTGCAAATTACTGCTGTAAATATTTCTGATGGGAGGGGCGTTCCTCTAGTCGTTTTACCTTGGACTGGCCCAGGGGTCACTTGTTCTCTGGTAGCTCCTCTCTATCACTTGTTGTGAGCGTCTGCCGCCTCATTTCCTCCGGTGACATTTCCTCTTTGCAACTTCCATTCCTTTCACATGAGCAGCTGTCAAGCTTTTGCCCACTTAGCACCTGCAATCCATGAATCTCAACTACTATTTTTAAACTTTTATTTTCATAGAATTTCATATGTGTGTGTATATATATACATACACACACATATATATGAAATATATGTATATATATAATTTTTATTGTGGTAAAATATACATAACATAAAGTTTACCATCTTACCAATTTTTAAGTGTACAGTCCAGCGGCATTAAGTACATTTAGTGTTGTGTGACTACCACCACTCTTCCCATTTTCCATTTCCAGAACTTTTTCATCCTCCCAGACAGAAACTCCATACCCATTAACCAGTAACTCCTCTTCCCCACGTCCCTCCCTGCAGCCCCTGGAAGTACTCTACTTTCTGTTCAAACCATATTTTATGTATTTACTCGATAGAAAGAAAGGGGATCTGCCCCTCACTCACAGGTGGATTGGCAGCGAGGGCCAGACACCGGCCTGGGAAAGAACACATGACACAGGGTTACTTGACCCAGACCCTGTCTTCCTCCTCGTGTTCCTCTTTCCAGCCCCTCTGCTCAGAAAGCTGGGACCCTGGTACTGCCCTGGACCAGGACTAGAATATTCTACTCAAACCCACATTCCCTCTCCCCTGGGCCACTCTCCAAGGCCACTCAAATTCCCATTTCCATCGACAGAAGATAAGGATGAAATAACCCATTCCACAGCGTGGAGAGCTTACTGAGCGAAGCACATGAACCATCCAGGGTGTTTGCGTTTTGAGGAGAACATTTATGAGCACAAAGCAAAGTGCTGCACCCTCAGGACACACACTAGGGCCTGAGAAAGTGTTTGGAGCTGTCCAAATCACGCAAAAACAAATCACTTCCGTGTCGATAGCTTTGGAGTGCTATTTCCACGAGCAATACTATAGATGGGGGAGGTTGAGGGGTACGCGGAGTGAAAAATCAGAATTCCTGTCATGGGTGGGGTGAGGGAGGGGATCACAGGTGTAAACGGAAACTTTTTTGTGTTGACAGCCGTGATAGTCACTTACATCTCCTTCCTGCCAAGCAGTCCCGCTTCCCTCCTCCAGTCACACTACATCCTAAAGAGAAAAATGCAGATTTCAAAAATCTCCTTAGGTAAAATGTAGAATAATACCTATGTAATGACAGTATTTTTCCTGAAATACTGTAGGATATCACATACATGTATTTTATATGTATAGTAGATGGTTTCCCATAAAGAAAAGCAAAGGACAGGATTTGGGTGCTTCAGAGGTACGGCAAACACCAGCTAGAAGACCTGAGCTACTGCAAAGCTTTGACTGTCAAAGACAATAAACCTTTAAAGCCAGGCTTCATGGGAAGGAAAGGGAAAGAGAATTTTCTGCATTCTTTTGGCATAATAAAGACCAGGCCAAAAAATTAAATCACAGTATTTTCCATAAATTTAGGGAAGATAATTCTTTTGCCCAGAAAAGCCTCTGGCCATGCTACCCTAAGGGGAGGAAGAAGGAAGGAGAGCCCAAAGCTGGCCCTAGCCTGTCCTGAGTTGAACTGTCCCCCGAGAAAGGGGAGAGAGGGAGAACGCACAGAGGTCAGGGCCAAGGTGCTGCTTCCCCCCCCGACCCCCACCCAGGGGCGGGTGGAGGGAGCTTTAGAACAGTGTCAGCAAGAGAAACATCATGTGAGTCACAAATGCCAGCTACCTCTGTGCTTTCAAACTTTCTAGTTGCCACACGAGAAAGCGAAAAGGAACAAGTGAAATTAATGTAAATAATACATTTCATTTAACCCAACCTAGCCAAAATATTATTACTTCAACATATAATCAACATAAAATTACTAACAAGATAGTTGCCATTTTTTTTATATTGTCATTGAAATCTGATGTGTATCCTTCATATGCAGGACATCTCAATTCATACCGGCCGTGTTTCAACTATTCAGTGGGTGCAGGTGGCCCGTGACTGTCATGTTGGATAGCACAGCTTAGAAGATCGTAAGATACACATGCAAAGTACCAATCCTCAGTTTGTTTCCATGACCTAAATGACACAGCATTGGGAGTGGGAAGCTGGCCAAGGGAGGAGAAGAAAACGAGTCCTAGGCAATGCTACAGCCTCTCCTGCCATCTCCACCAAGGCTTGCCAGTAGCTTCTAGAGGATCCTGAAGTTGCCCTGCCCGGGACCAGATATAGACTTACTGGTATTAGAAGTAGACTCAAAGAGTTTGGGCCTGGAACAAGAGGGTATTAAGGGTTGTGGTTCCAAGATCAGGACAAATGTTTAAGGTCACAGGTGGACAAGAGCAGTCCCACTTCAGCAAGAAAGACCACAGAGGATCCAGAAGCTAAGCCCCACCATGGCTCTGCATTCATTCATTTATTCAGCAAATATGGATTCAGGGTCTGCTCTGTAAAAGCCACTGATCCTGGTATTGGGCAGACAGTTGAAAAAAAGAATCTAAAAATCTGTTCCCTTATGGAAATTACATTCTAGTTGGGGAAGAAAAAACTGAAAAGAAAAAATAAGCAAAATATATAGCGTGTTAGATAATGATAAGAACTATGGGAAAAGCTAAAAAATAAAGCAGGATGGGGAAAGGGGAGTGGGGAAATAAATACGTAGTTTTAAATTAAGATGTCAGGAAGTAGCTGGACAAGAGAATGAGAAACCTTAGAGACTGAACGTTTTTCTTATTTTTTTTTTCTTTTCTTGCCACCCATGGTGGAGGCGAGGTAGAGAGCTGAGGTCTCAAAACAGGGATCAGAACAGTTAGGAGAAGTAAATTGCCTTATATTTGGTATATCTGTATACAATGTGATTAAATTGGCTTCTTAAATTCATATGTATTTATGTGGAAAAGACTGATAGCATATATTACAAACTATTAACTGTGCTTCTCTTTGGGGATTATGGTGAACTTATTTTCATTGTACTTTTCCCCATTTTCCTGATTTTCTACAATCAGCACAGCCTACTTTAATCAGGAGAGGTAAAAAAAAAGCCCTCAAAAACATTGTTTATGAGGAAGAAGAACAAAAATAAAGCCAGCTTCTTTTGCCGTCTAATAATACTGGTATAATTGAGGTATTTAACCATAGTGTGAACTTCTGAGTTCCGTGTATCAAGTTCCGTTTCTGTGTTCTCTCAGTAACAGACACTGTAGCTCTCCTTTCTTTAGATTTTTAGCCAGTTTTGTTTTGTTTAGTCCACATGTCTACATTTGTTGAACTTGAATCTTCCCATTGTGTTTTTCTGATATTCAGCATCTAGCATCTTATTACGCTGACAGCATCTTTTGAGAAATGCTGGCAGGTGTGGGCTGTGATGCTCACTCACCGCCCCATGCACCATAGATCATCAGTTGTGACACCTATCCCAGTCTGCTCCACCACCAGACTTGGTGTGCTTTCTTCTGGAAACTCCTTGTGTGGATAAAATCCCCAAAGACATTCTGAGAAACTGACATGTGGAATGTTGAATGTTGTCAGCATGCCGCTTTATACTGATTTATCTGCAAGTTCCATCACTGGCACCAAACAGATCCCACTGAGAGCCAGCCCAGGGAGTTCTTTTAACTCTTTGAGAGAGAAGAGGTATGCAAACTGAAATAACCAGAAAGGCCATTCCTTTAAAGTGATACCACTTGATGTTAAGAGAACATCTTGATCTCCATTAAACCTCTGAGAACAACACAAATATTCTGATGAAGGTATAAGCTTGGACTGACATCCTATTAACCTGTTGATCTTTACATTAACCTGGTACACATGATTTTCAAAGGCTCATTTCATTATCCATGTTGAAAATATGGAAGATGTATATAGCTAGAGCGTAGATAATATTTTAATAAGAACTTTAATATTATAAGATACTGATAATCTACACTTTTGAAAACAACAATGAATATTTTGCAAAAGTGTTTGTCTTTTTTTAAAGTTTCTTATAATGAGAACACTAATGTACGACCAAGAATAACATATTTTGAAAAACTGAGAAATACAATGTGAGTGGCTCAAGGGGGTTTAAAACCCTGAAGTGTTTCACTATCCTTTTTGCCTTTCAGGGCTTTATACCAAGGGAGCTCAGACACAGGAAACATTTGTCAAATGGGAAACAAATTACCACTTTAATAAATAAGGACAGAATGCAAGGCTCTGAAAATTTATCCTAAGATTCAATTAGGAGACCTAATTGAAGCTTCCTAGTTTGTTTTTCTATTCCTAAGCTACATTTACCAGAAAACTTTCAGCAGATTGTGAGTCCACTTACCACAAGACAGAACAGGTAGGCAGTAAAAAATTAAATGTTAAGTGTATACAAACTTTGAATAACACAATTAACAAACTAAGCAGTACACTGATATAATGGGTGTATATAGGACGCTGCATTCAACAATGACAGAACAACCTTTTCAAGTGTAAATACAGCATGTGACAAAATTTACAAAATACTTTATAATTAAAACTTTTCAAAGTTTTTCAGATTGATTTAAAACACTCAGAGTATCTTCTCTGAACACAGTGGACTTACACCAGAAACTTACAACAGAAATATAACTAGAAAAATCTCCAATTATAGAAAATTAAGCTTTTCACAAAACTGAATATCCATTCATGATTAAAAACAAAACTAAACTTTAAAAACTTTAAAACCTGGAAATAGGAAGAAATTTTCTTCAACTGATTAAACAGTAAGTTTAAAAACACCTATTGCAAGCATCCTAAGTTATTATTTAAAGCTTTCCTTCTGAGGTTGGGAATGAGATAAGAATATCTATTGTCAATACTGTCCCAGCATTCCTAGTCAATTCATAAATAAAAAACCTTTTCCCAAGAACTGAAACCATTAATATACAAAAACAAATTCTACTTCTATATGCCAGGATAACAGACACATTATAATTTTAAAACAATACCATTTATTTCTGGGCTTTCTATCCTGTTCCACTGATCTGTATTTCTATTTTTGTGCCAGTACCATACTGTTTTGATTACTGTAGCTTTGTAGTATAGTCTGAAGCCTGGGAGCCTGATTCCTCCAGCTCTATTTTAATTTCGCAAGTTTGCTTCAGAATGACACTAGAACATTCTCTAACACCATACACAAAAATAAATGCAAAATGGATTAAAGACCTAAATGTGGGCTTCCCTGGTGGTGCAGTGGTTGAGAGTCCGCCTGCCGATGCAGGGGACACGGGTTCATGCCCCAGTCCAGGAAGATTTTGGATGGAAGGACATTCCATCCAAAAACAACAGAATGCACTTCTCAAGTGCTCATGGAACATTTTCCAGGATAGATCATATCCTGGGTCACAAAGCAAGCCTTGGTAAACTTAAGAAAACTGAAATCGTATCAAGTATCTTCTCTGACCACAATGCTATGAGACTAGATATCAATTACAGGAAAAAATCTTTAAGAAGTACATACACATGGAGGCTAAACAATACACTACTAAATAACTAAGAGATCACTGAAGAAATCAAAGAGGAAATCAAAAAATACCTAGAAACAAATGAAAATGAAAATATGATGACCCGGGCTTCCCTGGTGGCGCAGTGGTTGAGAGTCCGCCTGCCAATGCAGGGGACACGGGTTCGTGCCCCGGTCCGCGAAGATCCCACATGCCACGGAGCAGCTAGGCCCATGAGCCATGGCTGCTGAGCCTGCACGTCCGAGGCCTGTGCTCTGCAATGGGACAGGACACAACAGTGACAGGCCCACGTACCAGAAAAAAAAAAAAGAAGACCTAAATGTAAGATCAGATACTGTAAAACTCTTAGACGGGCAGAAGGGGAGAGGCATCATGTTGAAAGGAGGGCCTCTGGAGTGTGGAGTTCTGCAGTTTGGAGCCATGTGGCTGACAGGGTTTTGGTGCTCCGGCCGGGTGTCAGGCCTGAGCCTCTGAGGTGGGAGAGTTAAGTTCAGGACACTGGTACACCAGAGACCTCCTGGCCCCACGTAACATCAAACAGCAAAAGCTCTCTCAGAGATCTCCATTTCAACACTAAGACCCAGCTCCGCTCAATGACCAGCAAGCTACAGTGCTGGACACCCTATGGCAAACAACTAGCAAGACAGAAACACAACCCACCCATTAGCAGAGAGGCTGTTGAAAATCATAATAAGTTAACAGACATCCCAAAACACACCACCGAACGAGGTCCTGCCCACCAGAAAAACAAGATCCAGCCTCATCCACCAGAACACAGGCACCAGTCCCCTCCACCACAAAGCCTACACAACCCACTGCTGAATGGATACAAAAACAAGACCCATATATATGCTGTCTACAAGAGACCCACTTCAGACCTAGGGACACATACAGACTGAAAGGGAGGGGATGGAAAAAGATATTCCATGCAAATGGAAATCAAAAGAAAACTGGAGTAGCAATTCTCATAGCAGATAAAATAGACTTTAAAATAAAGACTATTACAAGAGACAAAGAAGGACACTACATAGTGATGAAGGGATCAATCCAAGAATATATAACAATTTTAAATATTTATGCACCCAACATAGCAACACCTCAATACATAAGGCAAATGCTAACAGCCATAAAAGGGAAAATTGACAGTAACACAATCATAGTAGGGGACTTTAACACCCCACGTTCACCAATGGACAGATCATCTAAAATGAAAATAAATAAGCAAACACAAGCTTTAAAATGATACATTAAATGAGATGGACTTAACTGATACTTATAGGACATTCCATCCAAAAACAACAGAATGCACTTCTCAAGTGTTCATGGAACATTCCCCAGGATAGATCATATCCTTGGTCACAAATCAAGCTTTGGTAAACTTAAGAAAACTGAAATCATATCAAGTATCTTTTCTGACCACAACACCATGAGACTAGATATCAATTACAGGAAAAAATCTGTAAGAAGTACATACACATGGAGGCTAAACAATACACTACTAAATAACTAAGAGATCACTGAAGAAATCAAAGAGGAAATCAAAAACTACCTAGAAACAAATGACAATGAAGAAAAGACGACCTGGGCTTCCCTGGTGGCGCAGTGGTTGAGAGTCCACCTGCCAATGCAGGGGACATGGGTTCGTGCCCCGGTGTGGGAAGATCCCACATGCCGTGGAGTGGCTAGGCCCGTGAGGCATGGCTGCTGAGCCTGTACGTCCGACGCCTGTGCTCCGCAACGGGAGAGGCCACACAGTGACAAGCCCGTGTATGGAAAAAAAACAAAAAACAAAACGATGACCCCAAACCTATGGGATGCAGCAAAAGCAGTTCTAAGAGGGAAGTTTATAGCAATACAATCCTACCTCAAGAAACAAGAAACATCTCAAATAACTAACCTAACCTTACACCTAAAGCAATTAGAAAAAGAAGAACAAAAAACCCCAAAGTTAGCAGAAGGAAAGAAATCATAAAGATCAGATCAGAAATAAATGAAAAACAAATGAAGGAAATGATAACAAAGATCTAAAACTAAAAGCTGGTTCTTTGAGAAGATAAAAGAAATTGAGAAACCACTAGCCAGACTCAAGAAAAAAAGGGAGAAGACTCAAATCAATAGAATTAGAAATGAAAAAGCAGAAGTAACAACTGACACTGCAGAAATACAAAGGATTGCGAGAAATTACTACAAGCAACTATATACCAATAAAATGGACAACCTGGGAGAAATGGACAAATTCTTAGAAAAGCACAACCTTCCAAGACTGAACCAGAAGAAATAGAAAATATGAACAGACCAATCACAAGCACTGAAACTGAAACTGTGATTTAAAATCTTCCAACAAACAAAAGCCCAGGACCAGATGGCTTCACAGGTGAATTCTATCAAACATTTAGAGAAGAGCTAACACCTATCCTTCTCAAACTCTTCCAAAATATAGCAGAGGGTGGAATGCTCCCAAGCTCATTCTATGAGGCCATCATCACCCTGATACCAAAACCAGACAAAGATGTCACAAAAAAAGAAAACTACAAACCAGTATCACTGATGAACATAGATGTGAAAATCCTCAACAAAATACTAGCAAACATAATCCAACAGCACATTAAAAGGGTAATACACCATGACCAAGTGGGGTTTATCTGAAGAATGCAAGGATTCCTCAACATATACAAATGAATCAATGTGATAAACTATATTAAAAAACTGAAGGAGAAAAACCATATGATCAATTCAATAGATGCAGAAAAGGCTGTTGACAAAATTCAACACCCATTTATGGTAAAAAGCCTCCAGAAAGTAGGCATAGAGAGAACTTACCTCAAAATAGTAAAGGCCAAATATGACAAACCCACAGGCAATACCACTCTAAATGGTGAAAAACTGAAACCATTTCCACTAAGATCAGGAACAAGACAAAGTTGCCCACTCTCACCACTATTGTTCAACATAGTTTTGGAAGATTTAGCCATAGCAATCAGATAATAAAAAGAAATAAAAGGAATCCAGATCAGAAAAGAAGAAGTAAAGTGGTCACTGTTTGCAGATAACATGATACTATACATAGAGAATCCCCAAGATGCTATCAGAAAACTACTAGAGCTAATCAGTGAATTTGGTAAAGTAGCAGGATACAAAATTAATGCACAGATATCTCTTGCATTCCTATACACTAATGATGAAAAATCTGAAAGAGAAATTAAGGAAACACTCCCATTTACCACTGCAACAAAAAGAATAAAATATCTAGGAATAAACCTACCTAAGGAGACAAAAGACCTGTATGCAGAAAACTATAAGACATTGATGAAAGAAATTAAAGATGATACAAATAGATGGAGAGATATACCATGTTCTTGGATTGGAAGAATCAACATTGTGAAAATGACTATACTACCCAAAGCAATCTACAGATTCAATGCAATCCCTATCAAACTACCATTGGCATTTTTCACAGAACTAGAACAAAAAATTTCACAATTTGTATGGAAACACAAAAGACCCCGAATAACCAAAGCAAACTTGAGAAAGAAAAATGGAGCTGGAGGAATCAGGCTCCTGGACTTCAGACTATACTACAATGCTACAGTAATCAAGACAGTATGTTACTGGCACAAAAACAGAAATATAGATCAATGGAACAGGATAGAAAGCCCAGAGATAAACCCACACACATATGGTCACCTTAGCTTTGATAAAGGAGGCAAGAATATAAAATGGAGAAGAGACAGCCTCTCAATAACGGTGCTAGGAAAACTGGACCGGTACATGGAAAAGAATGAAATTAGAACACTGCCTAACACTACACACACACACACACACACACACACACAAACTCAAAATGGATTAAAGACCTAAATATAAGGCCAGACACTATCAAACTCTTAGAGGAAAACATATGCAGAACACTTTTTGACATAAATCACAGCAGTATCTTTTTGGATCCACCACCTAGAGTAATGAAAATAAAAACAAAAATAAACAAATGGGACCTAATTAAACTCAAAAGCTTTTGCACAGCAAAGGAAACAATAAAAACTAAAAAGTCCACAAAATGGGAGAAAATACTGTGAATAAATGACGCGACCTACATGGGATTAATCTCCAAAATATACAAACAGCTCATGCAGCTCAATATTACCAAAAAAAAAAACCCAACCCAATCAAAAAATGAGCATAAGATCTAAATAGACTTCTCCAAAGAAGATATAAATATGGCCAAAAAGCACATGAAAAGATGTTCAACATCGCTCATTATTAGAGAAATGAAAATCAAAACCACAATGAGATATCACCTTACACCTTTCAGAATGGCCATCATCAAAAAGTCTACAAACAATAAATGCTTGAGAGGGTGTGGAGAAAAGGGACTCCTCTTACACTGCTGGTGGGAATGTAAATTTGTACAACCATTATGGAGAAAGGTAGGGAGGTTCCCTAAAAAACTAAAAATAAAACTTTCATATCATCTAGCAATCCCACTCCTGGGCATATATCCAGAGAAAACCATAATTCGAAAAGATACATGCACCGCAAAGTTCATAGGAGCATATTTACAATAGCCAAGACATGCAAGCATATGTCCATCGACAGAGGAATCGATAAAGAAGATGTGGTACATGTATGCAATGGAAGGTTACTCAGCCATAAAAAAGAATGAAATAATGCCATTTGCAGCAACATGGATCCAACTAGAGATTATCATACTAAGTGAAGTAAGTCAGACAGAGAAAGACAAATATCATATGATATCACTTATATGTAGAATCTTAAAAAATGATACAAATAAACTTATTTACCAAATAGAAACAGACTCACAGACTTTGAAAACAAATTTACGGTTACCAAAGGGGAAAGATGTTGGGGGGAGGGATAAGTTAGGAGTTTGGGATTAACATATATTTACTACTATATATAAAATAGATAATCAGTAAGGACCTACTGTATAGCACAGGGAAGTCTACTCAATATTCTATAATAACCTATATGGAAAAAGAATCAGAAAAAGAATGGATACATGTATGTGTATAACTGAATCACTGTGCTGTACACCTGAAAGTAACACAACATTGTAAATCAACTATACTCCAATATAAAATAAAAAAGTAAAAAGTAAAATAATGCCATTTTAAATAGTAACAAAAAAACCCACCAAATTTCCAGGAATATGTCTAAGAAAAATCACAACATCTACAAAGACAACCACAGAACATTACTGAATAAAATTAAAGGAGATCTAATTAATGGAACTGTATGAATTTTCATGTTAGAAGACTTATTATAAAAATTTTAATTTCTCCCATGCTGAAATATAGATTCAACTTAGTCCTAATAGAAAAAGTCCTAGCAACATTTTGTGTGTCAATGAGGTGATTTTTACATTTATATGGGAATGAGTGGGACTAGGACAACCAAAACAATTATGAACAAAAAATAATAAAGTTAGAGACCTTGTAATACCAAAAATCAAGACTTACGTCGCTGCAATAGGGGAGCAGTATGAAAAAGGCAGAAGCTTAGACAAATTTACCATGGAACAGAATGCAGGCTCTAACAGTGTATCTGTCCAAATTTAGTCACTGATTCATATGCTGCAGTGAGAGAAAGAAGGGTCTTTTTAAATAAGTGGTACTGGGTCACTGGATATCCATATGGAAAAGAAACAAATCTGGATTCCTCCCTGGCTCGCATCATGGTCAAGAATAAATTACACACAAAACTACACATTTTGAGGCTCTGAATGTAAAAGGTAAGACAATGAAATTTCTCGAAGACGATATAAGAGTTTACCTTTCTGAACTTGGAGAGGCAGAGATTTCTTAAAGTGCACACAAAAAAATCACTAACTATAAAGCAAAAAACCTGATAAGCTAGACAATATTAAAATTCACATTTTCTAGTTATTGAAAGGAGAAAAATGCAAGCCATAAAGTGAAAGAAGTTACATGTGATAACAATGTTCAATGAAAGACAATATAGTTTTCAAATAGCAGTAATTGTGCCTCGGATAAACCTCACTGGCTACGATACTGCCATTGGGCAAAACTTGGAAGAAAGTATAAAGAACAAATGGAACAGGACAGAAGGCCCAGAGATAAACCCACACACATATGGTCACCTAATCTATGACAAAGGAGGCAAGGATATACAATGGAGAAAAGACAGTCTCTTCAGTAAGTGGTGCTGGGAAACCTGGACAGCTACATGTAAAAGAATGAAATTAGAACACTCCCTAACACCATACACAAAAATAAACTCAAAATGGATTAAAGACCTAAATGTAAGACCGGACACTGTAAAACTCTTAGAGGAAAACATAGGAAGAACACTCTGACAAAAATCACAGCAAGATCTTTTTTGACCCACCTCCTAGAGTAATGAAAATAAAAACAAAAATAAACAAATGGGACCTAATGAAACTTCAAAGCTTTTGCACAGCAAAGAAAACCATAAATGAACTGAAAAGACAACCCTCAGAATGGGACAAAATATTGTGAACAAATCATGCAACCCACAAGGGATTAATCTCCAAAATATACAAGCAGCTCATGCAGCTCAATATCAAAAACAAAACAACCCAATCCAACAATGGGCAGAAGACCTAAATAGACATTTCTCCAAAGAAGACATAGAGGTGGCCAAGAAACACATGAAAAGATGCTCAGTGTCACTAATTATTAGAGAAATGCAAATCAAAACCACAATGAGGTATCACCTCACACCAGTCAGAATGGCCATCATCAAAAAATCTATAAACAATAAATGCTGGAGAGGGTGTGGAGAAAAGGGAACCCTCTTGCACTGTTGGTGGGAATGTAAATTGATACAGTCACTATGGAGAACAGTATGGAGGTTCCTTAAAAAACTAAAAATAGAACTATCATACGACCCAGCAATCCCACTACTGGGTATATACCCTGAGAAAACCATAATTCAAAAACAGTCATGTACCAAAATGTTCACTGCAGCTCTATTTACAATATCCAGGACATGGAAGCAACCTAAGTGTCCATCAACATGAATGGATAAAGAAGATGTGGCATATATATTCATATATTCAATGAAATATTATTCAGCCACAAAAAGAAACAAAATTGAGTTATTTGTAGCGAGGTGGATGGACCTAGAGTCTGTCATACAGAGTGAAGTAAGTCAGAAAGAGAAAAACAAATACCGGATGCTAACACATATATATGGAATCTAAGAAAAAATAAAAAAAAAAATGGTTCTGAAGAACCTAGGGGCAGGACAGGAATAAAGACACAGATGTAGAGAATGGACTTGAGGACACGGTGGGGGGAAGGGCAAGCTGGGACAAAGTGAGAGAGTGGCATGGATATATATACACTACCAAATGTAAAATAGATAGCTAGTGGGAAGCAGCCGCATAGCAAAGAGAGATCAACTCGGTGCTTTGTGACCACCTGGAGGGGTGGGATAGGGAGGGTGGGACGGAGAGGCCAGAGGGAGGGGGTATGGGGATACATGTATATTTATAGCTGATTCAGTTTGTTATACAGCAGAAACTAACACAACATTGTAAAGCAATTATACTCCAATAAAGATTTTAAAAGAAAAAAATATATCAGTAACCAAAACACAAACTGATAACAATGCATTTTGGGGGTGTACTAACTAGAATTTATTTACCTGGTTCCTCTTAATGGCTATGTTTTGGTAATGCTCTGTTTTTATATGAAGTAATGCTGACATCAATATTCTTATTACACATGTAATTTGCACAAATGTTCCCCACACACCCATTTGTTATTTGACTTTGCTTGTGGAATATGTAAAGATCAATTTGTGGTCAAGTTTACCATTCATTTCTTTGATGATTTCTGGACTTTTTAAAGAAATGCTTCACAAGGACTCCACTCTGAAATCAAATAAAAATTTTTCATACATGTTTTTACCGAGTAAAAACAGAACCAAACCAAAATAAGAATACTGCCTTTAATAGTCAATGGCTTTTTAGATTTTCTTAAATATGATGTATATGACAGCAACAAAGTGATCTTCGTAATGCTTTGTATGTTTAATAATAACTTAGCTTTCATATATTTTCAGTAGTAGCTCATGCACTTAAGAGTTTATCTCCTATCATAAAACACTGTCTACTTCATATGTCTTCAGGCACGTGGATCACTGGAGTCAAAGAGTTGCTGTTGAACGAACAGTCACAAAATTCTGAAGCAGTTTCGTTCCATCTTGGTGGTATTCGACTTTAAATAATGCTATTTATCTATGTGATCTGGCTTTTCTATAAGGTGCATTTTTAACTTTGAGATTCCAAAACCTTTTACAAATACCATATTCTTTTTACTTCTATGGGAAGTCAGTTTCTCTCTTTTACATGGCAACCAGATCAATACCTCTCCCACCATGAAGTAAAAAAGAGAAAATGCATAAGCTCACAGTAATCATTTTTAAAAGACCACGTTAAGATAAAATTGAGCACGGTGATTCTCATGCACAACTCCCTTAACTTTACAATAGGTGTAGACTCACAAGACTCCTTTAAGCCTCCTGGCTTTCCCTACTTTTCGTCTGAAGAAAGAAGTCTGAAGATTCACAGGTGACTCAGGGCAAGTAGGAAGCCCAAGAATCCTACATGGCACCACCGCCCTGCAGGGAGAGGTGATCAGGTGAGCAACTGTGAATTCTCCTCATTTAACAAAACTTTTCCTCCTATGGTTCCAGACTTAGTGGTTTCAAAACTGCTCAATTAATAAGCCAGCTCCAGTCCACTTTTTTTTTTTTCTTATTTATGCTCTTACCATGTCTTGAAATGCTCTTGCTTCTTCACTGTTTTGTTGTTTGTGCAAATCCATCCTTCCTCCTAGGTCCAGTTTAAGTCACATTTCTGCTCTGCTATCTTTCACTTCTTGGCCTCCTGGATGCAAGATGCCTGAAGCGGAGATCATATGCTGAGGTCGATATCCAGAGGGAGTAAAAGCAGTAAAGGAACTTTCTCTTGAGGAAATCCTTTCCCCAAAACACCAGAACCACCCCCATCCCACTCCATCCTCAAGCCAACTTGGACTTGTACTTCTTCAACCCAAGTTGTTTTGTATTCCCAGGCCTCAGTGAACCAAAGGAACAAGGCAGCCTCAAGGGGCTAGGGATCCTTCATACCTCCCCTAAAAAGCGTGGCCACAAGGAGTATGGATACTTGAACAAACGAGAGTCCTCTTAGGAAGGAGGGGGGCCATGACTGTGCACAATCAACCTGGTTGGCTGCACTTCCCAACCAATCTGTAGGTGTGTCAGTGTCCGGAGCACCCCTCTCTTCGGGCTACTTTGATGCTCCTACCCCCGCCCCAGCTTGGCACCTCTCCCTGGCTGCTAGGGCCTTGCTACACCTACTACACACCACTAGAACCAGCATTTACACCTTGTTGCTGAATTGAATGGCAAATGACAGTTTTTCATCACACTTCTCAAGAACAGTAACTGAGTCTTTCCAGAGTTAATTAACCTACACAAGCCCATAAAGGGCCAGCAATAGACTTAATAGCAAGAATGTACCACTCCCCAGGAAAAGGGAAGATGGCGGAAGAGTAAGAAGCGGAGATCACCTTCCTCCCCACAGATACATCAAAAACACATCTACACGTGGAACAACTCCTACAGAGCACCTACTGAACGCTGTCAGAAGACCTCAGACTTCCCAAAAGGCAAGAAACTCCCCCACGTACCTGGGTAGGGCAAAAGAAAAAAGAATAAACAGAGACAAAAGGATAGGGACGGGCCCTGCACCAGTGGGAGGGAGCTGTGAAGGAGGGAAGGTTTCTACACACTAGGAAGCCCCTTGGCGGGCAGAGACTGCGAGGGGTGGAGGGGGGGAAGCTTCAGGGCCACCGAGGAGAGCGCAGGAACAGGGGTGCGGAGGGTAAAGCGGAGAGATTCCCGCACAGAGGATCGGTGCCAACCAGCACTCACCAGTCCGAGAGGCTTGTCTGCTCACCCGCCGTGGCGGACGGGGGCTGGGAGCTGAGGCTCGGACTTCGGTCGGATCCCAGGAAGAGAACTGGGGTTGGCGGCGGGAACACAGCCTGAAAGGGTTAGTGCACCACGGCTAGCCGGGAGGGAGTCCGGGAAAAAGTCTGGACCTGCCTAAGAGGCAAAAGACTTTTTCTTCCCTCTGTTTCCTGGTGCGCGAGAAGAGGGGATTAAGAACGCTGCTTAAAGGAGCTCCAGAGACAGGCGCGAGCCGCGGCTGCCAGCGCGGACCCCAGAGGCAGGCATGAGACACTAAGGCTGCTGCTGCAGCCACCAAGAAGCCTGTGTGCAAGCACAGGTCACTATCCACACCTCCCCTCCCGGGAGCCTGTGCAGCCCGCCACTGCCAGGGTCCCGGGATCCAGGGACAACTTCCCCGGGAGAACACAGGGTGCACCTCAGGCTGGTGCAACGTCACGCCGCCCTCTGCCGCCGCAGGCTCGATCCGTATCCATACTGCTCCCTCCCCACGGCCTGAGTGAGCCAGAGCCTCCGAATCAGCGACTCCTTGAACCCCATCCTGTCTGAGCGAAGAAAAGATGCCCTCAGGTGACCTACATGCAGAGGTGGGTCCAAATCAAAAGCTGAACCCCAGGAGCTGTGCGAACAAAGAAGAGAAAGGGAAATCTCTCCCAGCAGCCTCAGGAGCAGTGGATTAAATCTCCACAATCAACCTGATGTACCCTGCATCAGTGGAACACCTGAAATGATAACGAATCATCCCAAATTGAGGAGGTGGACTTTGAGAGCAAGATTTATGATTTTTTCCTCTTTTTGTGAGTGTGTATGTGTATGCTTCTGTGTGAGATTTTGTCTGTATAGCTTTGCTTTCACCATTTGTCCTAGGGTTCTGTCCAGCCGTGTTTTTTTTTTGTTTTTTTTTACTTAAAAAAATTTTTTTTCTTAATTTTCATTTTTTATTTTAATAACTTTATTTTCTTTTAACTTACTTTATTTTATCCTCTTTCTTTCTTTCTTTCTACTTTTTCTCCCTTTTATTCCAAGCCATGTGGATGAAAGGCTCTTGGTGCTCCAGCCAGGAGTCAGTGCTGTGCCTCTGAGGTGGGAGCGCCAGCTTCAGGACACTGGTCCACAAGAGACCTCCCAGCTCCACGTATTATCAAACAGGGAAAATCTCCCAGAGATCTCCATCTCAACACCAACACCCAGCTTCACTCAACGACCAGCAAGCTACAGTGCTGGACACCCTATGCCAAACAACTAGCAAGACAGAAACACAACCCCACCCATTAGCAGAGAGGCTGCCTAAAATCATAGTAAGTCCACAGACACCCCAAAACACATCACCAGACGTGGACCTGCCCACCAGAAAGACAAGATCCAGCCTCATCCACCAGAACACAGGCACTAGTCCCCTCCACCAGGAAGCCTACACAACCCACTGAACCAACTTTAGCCACTGGGGACAGACATCAAAAACAATGGGAACTATGAATCTGCAGCCTGCAAAAAGGAGACCCGAAACACAGTAAGATAAGAAAAATGAGAAGACAGAAAAACACACAGCAGATGAAGGAGCAAGATAAAAACCCACTAGACCTAACAAATGAAGAGGAAATAGGCAGTCTACCTGAAAAAGAATTCAGAATAATGATAGTAAACATGATCCAAAATCTTGGAAATTGAATACAGAGAATGCAAGAAACATTTAACAAGGACCTAGAAGAACTAAAGAGGAAACAAGCAATGATAAACAACACAATAAATGAAATTAAAAGTACTCTACAAGGTATCAATAGCAGAATAACTGAGGCAGAAGAACAGATAAGTGACCTGGAAGATAAAATAGTGGAAATAACTACTGCAGAGCAGAAGAAAGAAAAGGAATGAAAAGAACTGAGGACAGTCTCAGAGACCTCTGGGACATTAAATGCACCAACATTCGAATTATAGGGATCCCAGAAGAAGAAGAGAAAAAGAAAGGGACTGAGAAAATATTTGGAGAGATTATAGTTGAAAACTTCCCTAATATGGGAAAGGAAATAGTTAATCAAGTTCAGGAAGCACAGAGAGTCCCATACAGGATAAATCCAAGGAGAAACACGCCAAGACACATATTAATCAAACTATCAAAAATTAAATACAAAGAAAACATATTAAAAGCTGCAAGGGAAAAACAACAAATAACACACAAGGGAATCCCCACAAGGTAAACAGCTGATCTTTCAGCAGAAACTCTGCAAGCCAGAAGGGACTGGCAGGACATATTTAAAGTGTGAAGGAGAAAAACCTACAACCAAGATTACTCTACTCAGCAAGGATCTCATTCAGATTTGACAGAGAAATTAAAACCTTTACAGACAAGCAAAAGCTAAGACAATTCAGCACCACCAAACCAGCTCTACAACAAATGCTAAAGGAACTTCTCTAGGCAAGAAACACAAGAGAAGGAAAAGACCTACAATAACAAACCCAAAACAATTAAGAAAATGGGAATAGGAACATACATATCGATAATTACCTTAAATGTAAATGGACTAAACGCTCCCACCAAAAGACACAGATTGGCTGAATGGATACAAGACCCATATATGTGCTGTCTACAAGAAACCCACTTCAGACCTAGGGACACATACAGACTACAGTGAGGGGATGGAAAAAGATATTCCATGCAAATGGAAATAAGAAGAAAGCTGGAGTAGCAATTCTCATATCAGACAAAATAGACTTTAAAATAAAGACTATTACAAGAGACAAAGAAGGACACTACATCATGATCAAGGGATCGATCCAAGAAGAAGATATAACAATTGTAAATATGCACCCAACATAGGAGCACCTCAATACATAAGGCAAATACTAACAGCCAGAAAAGGGGAAATCAACAGTAACACACTCATAGTAGGGGACTTTAACACCCCACTTTCACCAATGGACAGATCATCCAAAATGAAAATAAAGAAGGAAACACAAGCTTTAAATGATCCATTAAACAAGATGGACTTAATTGATATTTATAGGACATTCCATCTGAAAAACAACAGAACACACATTTTTCTCAAGTGCTCATGGAATATTCTCCAGGATAGATCATATCTTAGGTCACAAATCAAGCCTTGGTAAACTTAAGAAAATTGAAATTCTATCAAGTATCTTTTCTGACCACAACGCTATGAAACTAGATATCAATTACAGGAAAAGATGTGTAAAAAATACAAACACATGGAGGCTAAACAATACACTACTTAATAACAAAGTGATCACTGAAGAAATCAAAGAGGAAAAAAAATAATTAGAAACCAATGACAATGGAGACACAACGATCTAAAACCTATGGAATGCAGCAAAAGCAGTTCTAAGAGGGAAGTTTATAGCAATACAATCCTACCTCAAGAAACAAGAAACATCTCAAATAAACAACCTAACCTTACACCTAAAGCAATTAGAAAAAGAAGAACAAAAAACCCTCAAAGTTAGCGTAAGGAAAGAAATCATAAAGATCAGAAATAAATGAAAAACAAATGAAGGAAATGATAGCAAAGATCAAAAAAACTAAAAGCTGGTTCTTTGAGAAGATAAACAAAATTGAGAAACCTTTAGCCAGACTCATCAAGAACAAAAGGGAGAAGACTCAAATCAATAGAATTAGAAATGAAAAAGCAGAAGTAACAACTGACACTGCAGAAATACAAAAGATCATGAGAGATTACTACAAGCAACTCTGTGCCAATAAAATGGACAACCTGGAAGAAATGGACAAATTCTTAGAAATGCACAACCTGCCAAGACTGAACCAGGAAAAAATAGAAAATATGAACAGACCAATCACAAGCACTGAAATTGAAACTGTGATTAAAAATCTTCCAAAAAACAAAAGCCGAGGACCAGATGGCTTCACAGGAGAATTCTATCAAACATTTAGAGAAGAGCTAACACCTATCTTTCTCAAACTCTTCCAAAATATAGCAGAGGGAGGAACACTCCCAACTCATTCTCTGAGGCCACCATCACCCTGATACCAAAACCAGACAAAGATGTCACAAAGAAAGAAAACTACAGGGCAGTATCACTGATGAACACAGATGCAAAAATCCTCAACAAAATACTAGCAAACAGAATCCAACACCACATTAAAAGGATCATACACCATGATCAAGTGGGGTTTATTCCAGGAACGCAAGGATTCTTCAATATACACAAATCAACCAACGTGATACACCATATTAACAAACTGAAGGAGAAAAACCATATGATCATCTCAATAGATGCAGAGAAAGCTTTCAAAAAAATTTAACACCTATTTATGATAAAACCCCTGCAGAAAGTAGGCATAGAGGGAACTTTACTCAACATAATAAATGCCATATATGACAAACCCATAGCCAACATCGTCCTCAATGGTGAAAAACTGAAACGATTTCCACTAAGATCAGGAACAAGGCAAGGTTCCCCACTCTCACCACTATTATTCAACATAGTTTTGGAAGTTTTAGCCACAGCAATCAGAGAGGAAAAAGAAATAAAAGGAATCCAAATCGGAAAAGAAGAAGTAAAGTTGTCACTGTTTGCAGATGACATGATACTATACATAGAGAATCCCCAAGATGCTACCAGAAAACTACTAGAGCTAATCAATGAATTTGGTAAAGTAGCAGGATACATAATTAATGCACAGAAATCTCTGAAATTCCTATACACTAATGATGAAAAATCTGAAAATGAAATTAAGAAAAGACTCCTATTTACCACTGCAACAAAAAGAATAAAATATCTAGGAATAAACCTACCTAAGGAGACAAAAGACCTGTATGCAGAAAACTATAAGACACTGATGAAAGAAATTAAAGATGATACAAATAGATGGAGATATATACCATGTTCTTGGATTGGAACAATCAGCATTGTGAAAATGACTCTACTACCCAAAGCAAGCTACAGATTCAATGCAATGCCTATCAAACTACCTCTGGCATTTTTGACAGAACCAGAACCAAAAATTTCACAATTTGTATGGAAACACAAAAGACCCCGAATAACCAAAGCAATCTTGAGAACGAAAAATGGAGCTGGAAGAATCAGGTTCCCTGACTTCAGACTATACTACAAAGCTACAGTAAGCAAGACAGTATGCTACTGGTACAAAAACAGAAATATAGATCAATGGAACAGTATAGAAAGCCCAGAGATAAACCCACGCACATATGGTTACCTTATCTTTGCTAAAGGAGGCAAGAATATACAGTGGAGGAAAGACAGCCTCTTCTATAAGTGGTGCTGGGAAAACTGGACAGGTACATGTAAAAGTATGAGATTAGAACACTCCCTAACACCATACACAAAAATAAGCTCAAAATGGATTAAAGACCTAAATGTAAGGCCAGAAACTATCAAACTCTTAGAGGAAAACATAGGCAGAGCACTCTATGACATATATCACAGCAAGATCCTTTTTGACCCACCTCCTAGAGAAATGGAAATAAAAACAAAATAAACAAATGGGACCTAATGAAACTTAAAAGCTTTTTCACAGCAAAGGAAACCATAAACAAGACGAAAAGACAACCTTCAGAATGGGAGAAAATATTTGCAAATGAAGCAACTGACAAAGGATTCATCTCCAAAATGTACAAGCAGCTCATGCAGCTCAATAACAAGAAAACAACCCAATCCAAAAATGGGCAGAAGACCCAAATAGACATTTCTCCAAAGAAGATATACAGATTGCCAACAAACACATGAAATAATGCTCAACATCATTAATCATTAGAGAAATGCAAATCAAAACTACAATGAGATATCATCTCACACCAGTCAGAATGGCCATCATCAAAAAATCTACAAACAATAATTGCTGGAGAGGGTGTGGAGAAAAGGGGACACTCCTGCACTGCTGGTGAGAATAGCCACTATGGAGAACAGTATGGAGGTTCCTTAAAAACTACAAATAGAACTACCATATGACCCAGCAATACCACTACTGGGCATATACCCTGAGAAAACCATAATTCAAAAAGAGTCATGTACCAAAATGTTCATTGCAGCTCTATTTACAATAGCCAGGAGACAGAAGCAACCTAAGTGTCCATCATTGGATGAATGGATAAAGAAAATGTGGCACATATATACAATGGAATATTACTCAGCCATAAAAGAAACGAAATTGAGTTATCTGTAGTGAGGTTGATGGACCTAGAGTCTGTCATGCAGAGTGAAGTAAGTCAGAAAGAGAAAAACAAATACCGTATGCTAACACATATATATGGAATCTAGGAAGAAAAAAAAAAGGTCATGAAGAACCTAGGGGTAAGATGAGAATAAAGACACAGACCTACTAGAGAATGGACTTGAGGAAACGGGGAGGGGGAAGGGTAAGCTGTGACAAAGTGAGAGAGTGGCATGGACATATATACACTACCAAACGTAAAATAGATAGCTAGTGGGAAGCAGCCGCATAGCACAGGGAGATCAGCTCAGTGCTTTGTGACCACCTAGAGGGGTGGGATAGGGAGGGTGGGAAGGAGGGAGACACAAGAGGGAAGAGATATGGGAACATATGTATATGTATAACTGATTCACTTTGTTATAAAGCAGAAACTAACACACCATTGTAAAGCAATTATACTCCAATAAAGATGTTAAAAAAAAAAAAAAAGAATGTACCACTCCTGACCCCTATTCTTCTGATCTATGCTTTGACTATTAACCTGGGCTCCTGAAAAGGACACAAAGGGCTTCTCTTATCACACCTATTCTGTGAAAATGAACAGGCTTTTAGTTTAAGTAGCTAAAGCATACCATGAAAAAATTTTTCCTTTTTTGTAACACTAAACTCAGCTCAATTGTTCTAGTTACAGTACTCCTAATTTTTATCCAGCTGATTAACTAGAGAATACTCCAAATACATTTCAAATTATATATCTTTCATGATTTGGGAGATTTTATACAAATGTATGTTTGAGAGTGCTAATTTAAAGCAAATATCAAAAATGATTAAACATTCTCAAGATAAGAGGGATAAACCATTGGATTATTTTATAGATTTAACCACCAATCACAAACTTCTCTAAACAGAAATATTTTGATGTTCATCTTTTTTTAAATAATTCTTGGGGAAATGTCCGAGAAGGACTATGGAAGTGGGTCAAGAATGTGTGCACACAAAATTTGTATTCTTTACTGTATAAACACTAATTTATTTATTGAAATAATATGCTATTAAATATTTATTAAATAAATTAACATTTTGCTGAGCTTCCCTCCAAAATCATTAATATGGTCCATGGCTATTGATATAGCCAGGGCTCTGATTGTTTCCCATGTCTGTCTTCCAATTGTTTGCTAAGTATTTATCCACCAAGTGACATTCCCCCAGAGTTTAATCTCTCTGTGAGGCTATTCTTTGGAAAGCTCATGAAGTAGAAGGTTTCTGGAAATCATTGAACTTTCACTGAACTATAAGACTTTTGTTATCCAATTCTCTCATTTTACAGATGAGTCTAAAAAGAGGTTTAATGACTTGCACAAGACCTTGGAATTCACACTATCTTTTACGTAAGTAAAAAGAGGAGTTGGTTTTAAACGTGGAGGACAGAATTACTCATTAGAATTGAACTTCTCTGGAAGAATTTGGGGGTCTAAGGGCAGGTTTATAAATTTGATTTAAAAAACCCATATCCTTCACATTTTGTTTAAATATGCATGACCCTTTAGAAAATTTCATCAAGTTAAAGAAAAGGAGTAAGGAGGCATGAATACCCCACACAGATCCAATATAAAAAACTGGAGAGAGAGATTTATTTGTAAAGCTTATGGCCTGCACAGGTATTGTCCAGTCACACTACAATCCTCAGAACCACTTGCAGGACAAGCTAAATGCAAACAATAAATAAGCAAGAAGACAGGTAAACAGAAACAGCAGAAGTGAAAAAGTACACACTGCCGAGAAAGCATTAAACCCGTCCTCCTCACTGGAAAATGAGCAGAACACATTCAACAGCTGAGAATATGCGGCTGCACGATGCTCTCCCAGGTAATGTGTAAATGAGAGGCACATCCGGGGATGACATTATCTGAAAATCTCCGTTGGTCTCTCTCTGTCTCAGATTTCGAGAATAAAGCATACATTTTTCTCTCTCGTTTCTCTACTTTGGTTAATACTGGATAACATAATTCCTTCTCTAGTAATCTCACACAATACATAAATAAGAGCATTTCCCCTAGGTATTTTAATATTATTTTAATATTTATCATATTTATGCTGAAAAGAATCATGTCTTTTCTCTGGTCCCACTAGCCAATGTACCTCAAATTTTTGGAACTTCATTACAGGATCTGTTTGTGAGACACATTTGTATTCTGTGGAACACAATAAACAAATTAAACAATTGTGGATAGAGATATTCCATTTTTCACAAAATTTCTAAAAATTGAGGGTACTGATTTCTAAAAATGTAACAAAACACTTACACTGAAAGCACAAATAACAACTAAAATTATCAGCTTGACATTATTATGTCATAAATTGATGCCCAAATCAATTTGAGAGGAGTCATAAATACTTTTCTTTCTTAAGATTTGTTAGTGTATGTTTTTCAAGGTAAATATGACAAACAGAATCTATTCTGCCCATTTTTATATTCCATATTAAGTGCTGAATTGTCAATTAAGAGCATTCTTATTTTGTCATGATTGGATTTCATGATAGTAGGTATGCAATGGACATTTTGATAACAGACTTTTTTCTTTTTTAAAATACTATAAAAAATAGATTTTAACTATTAGGGAAAATACTTTTTCCCCCAGTTTTCTCCTCTCATGTTGGGTGTCTGCATAGGTGATTTTTACATAGTTTAAATCAGGAACACATACACTCTTTTTCATTGTCTGCTTTTTTTCACTTAGTGTAATTTCATAAATTTTGCCCCATATATTTATAATCACCAGATGACTCAATTGTAGCAAAAAAATTGAGTATCAGATGTTTCAGCCAGATTGTCTTCATATCCTCATAATTATTGTCTTAATGGCTGCAGAATATTCTAACACATTTTTATACCATAACTTAATTAGCCATTTTGTGATTGGTGAACATTTGCACTGATTCCCATTTTCTATCATAAGTAACCCTGCGGTAAACATATGTACATAATGAGTCACTTTCATCTTTGGATTATTTCTTTAGGATAAATTTCCAAAAATAGGATATTACTGGATTAAGGAACATTTTGTCTCTAAAAATATATTGCCAAAGTGTTTTCCATTTTAAATTGTCAGCAGCAATTTGTGAGTTTGCTAGTTTTCCCACATCTCCATCAACTTTGGGTATTATCATTTTAAATTTTTGCTAACATATTTAAAATGATACCTCATTGTTCCTTTCTATTTTGTGTTATTTTATTTATTTAATTAATGAGAGTAAAAATTTTTCATATCTTAAGTAGTAGTCCAGGTTATTTTAATGGATGTTTGTTAAACACTTACTATATACCAAGTACTGTGCTGGGGGCTAAGAGGTACAATGGTGAGTAAAGCATGATTTTGATCTTGAGGAGCTCATCAAATAGAATATGTTTCAATGTCCTTTATTAATTTAAAATGGAAAGTTATTTCTTTCCCTTCTTGACAATCAATTGACATTTGTATAGTACCTACCTCTTCTGGGAAGAGTATCTTTTTAAAAATTAGTCTAGATACACATTTTGAGAAAATCTTGAAGCACAGAAACATTCAGAGACATGTACAATAAAGGCCTGTGTACTTGCCACCAAGCAATATCAAATAATAACTATATTTATATAGTTACATGTCAAGCCTTTTTATTTTAATAAAGGAAATAAATTTAAGTCCTCTTTTTTGCCTTTTTCCTTCCCATTTCCAATTCTCCCTTTTCCTAAACAACACTACCATGAATTTGGTGTGTATCATTCCAGTTCATTGAATAAGTAAACTTTCAAAATGATTTGTGATTAACATATAGTATAGTTTTCTGTGGCTTTTTATTTACATAAATAATTATTATACTGTGTACATCATTTTTCAACTTGCCTTTTCCTTCTATTTTGAGACAGATCCATGCTGCAATATAAACAGTTCATTTTTAACTGCTACGTAGTAGTCCACGACATATTTATTTATTTATTTATATATTCCCTTATTAATGGACATATAGATTATTTCCTCTTTTTAAAAAAATGTGCTACCATAAATATCCTTACACATAATTCTTTAGGCTTATGTGCGAGTTTTCTCTAGTAGATATATATACCTTGAAAGGGAAATGCTGGATTGTAAATTATGAGTACTTTCAATTTTGTTTGACACTGAAAAGTGATTGCACCAATTTACACTCCTACCCACAATATGAGAGAATTCCTGTTTTCTGAAATCCTCTGACATTGTCAGACTTTCAAATTATCACCAATTGGATACATGATAACTGTTACTGTTATTTATATATTTATGTCCCTGATTATTAGAAGTGGGGATTAACATCTTTTCAAATGTCTACTCTTGAGTTCCCCAGTCTATAAATTGTCTGGTCATATAACTGCACCAGTTTTTCTATTGCCTTCTTAAACAATGTTGATGATGATGACAACATGATAATGTTTATTGACTTTTATTTATGTAGAATAACTGTTCTTAGAGAATTATCTGTATTAACCTAAATGAATCCTCAGAGCAGTCATATGAGACAGCATCCTTCTTTTTACAGGTGAGGAAACTAAGGCCCAAAGAGATTAAATAACCAATTCCAAATTACAGCTGGTTAGGGGTGGAACTAGAATTTAATGCTAAATGGTCTTGTTCCAGACTATTAAACCTACTGTTAGTACTGCCAGTCACACTACTTGAAATAATTAGTGTCATAAAACAGGAGGATAGAACTGACTCCAAGCTCATATAATTTACATACATCGGTTAATCACTCTCACTGTATTTTCTTGTTTTGGAAACAAAAATATTAACAGGTGGAATAGATGTAAAAATAATTACAAATATAAAATGTATTTTATACACATGAATGCAGTATCTTCTTTTTGTAGAAATTGGGATACATACAAAAGTAATTTAAAAGTATAAAAATCAAACCATATCCCAATGCCTAGATTGTTAAACTTCAGTACACCTTTTAAAATAATAATTATTTCATTTTTAGTGGTTGTATGTTTTTCTTCCTTTTTAAGCTATATCTAGAATTAAAGTATGTGGAATAAGAAATTATTTCAACTCTAAATTAAGGGGATAATAATTATATCCATTTAAAGTATATATCAACAAGGGATTAGCATATCTAATTCAACCAAACTGGGAAAAAACCCAGCTCAGTTCCACTGGTACTAGTAGAAAGAACCATTGCACCCTTGAGGGGAGGACAAGTCATTAAAAAACAAAAGAGTGATATGTTTTTGAAGAAATGGACATGACTCCAAATCTCTAACTACAGGCAGACTAAAGAGTGATTTTTCATGGCTGATAAAAAATAAACCCAACTATTTACAGATGAATTTTATCAGCCAAACGACCCTGACTGAAAGCCTAGAAAAAAGTTTTCTACACAGATCAGGGTAGAAAGCAATTTTCCCTGCTGGGTATAGAGCTTGAAGATGCTGGTGGTTAAAGTCAAGGTAAATGAAAAGGTAAATATTATGTGCTGCTCCTTAGGATGACATAACAGCATCAAGTTCACATTTCTCACTGTGTGTTTCTTGTGTCCTCATTTTCCGCACTGAGCACACTCATTAGGCTCTAGAAAGAACCCAAGCCAGACTCCAGGGTCTCTGTTCTTCGACAGCTTAGGCTCTCGCTTAAGCTTCTTCCCCCGACCCCACTACATATTTCGTCTCTGTCAGCACAGTGCCTGAGCTTACATTTTCAGTTCAGTCCTGATAACTCCTGTCAAGGTTCTAATCTTCTATCTAGAAGGGGGTGTAACACACGAGGTCCCTACCATCCGTAAGTATCATTTGTTGGTAGAATTTCTAGGCAATCACTTAACAAAGCTTTGAGGAAATAACATAGTTGAAAGTGAAGCTTTCAAGAGATAACCAAGAAAACAAAAGTGTAGAAAGGAGTTTCCCCCAATTGTTCTTTAGAAATTTCTAAATGCTATTAATGGGATTCCATTAGGAAGTATAGCACATTCTAGCTGGCTCTTTATAAAGTCACCAGGTCCACTGCCATTTTAGAAGCTCTGAGAAGTCTTCTAGTAAGAAACAAATGATTGTGGTTTTTTGCTCAGCTGAATTTCCCATGAATGAAAACAATAACAACAGAATGTTTATTGACAAACAAGAACAAACTTCTTTCTTGGTGGACTGGAAAGTGTGTGTGAACAGGGTACAAGCTCTTTGATAGGGTGATTGGCAAGGCATGAGCTAGGAAAGGTTGGGACCCAATGACAAGGGTCGATCAGAATGCATATGCAACTAATTATTGCTAATTAGAAAAACCCTCCAAAGTGTAAGACCCGGCTTTAAAAATGTTAAAAATTAAATACACTTTGTCATAAGTAATCATGTTGAGAGTTGCTTCTTCTGATGAGGTGTAATCAGGATCTCATGGGGAAATACACTAAAGTTAGCATCAGAAGTCCTGCATTTGAGCTCCTGCTCTGCCACTTATTAGCTATGTGATGTGTGTGAAATTTGTAATTTTAAAGTTCTAGATAAATGTAGGGCATTATTAGAATCCAGGACAGTCATGGAATTGTTGGTACACACTCAGGATAGCAGAATCCTTACTTGTTCCCCCACATAAATGAAATTGTGCAGAATCTTTTAAAGACTTGTTATTTTTTCCACTTTGGGGCTATAATGAATAAAGCTGCTGTGAACACTTTTGTATACATTTTTTGTGGACACGTTTTTGTTAGGTACATTACCATATGTAATGAGTTTCCCGTTTCATTAGATTTTCATTTGTTTCTATCTCTGACAGGGTGCTAACTTCTGGCCCAGTTGTCAATTAGGATTCTCATTTATTTCTTCAGTAACATCTAATGCTATTCTGATTTCTTTTTGGTTTTTAAGAATTGAAAAGATATTTCTGAACATCAATAGAGCATATGGGGATTCAATTTTTTCTTCTAACCTTGGGGAAAAAAAGCAGAGCTCTTACAACAGTCATATATCCATAGAAAGACCTGTACAAGAGTGTTCACTGCATCTTTTTTCATTCAAGCTCTAAATTGAGGAAAAGAAATCATCAATAAGAAAATGAATAACTACACAGAGTATAGAACAGAACACAATAAAAGGGTACATATAACATGGACGAATCTCATAGATATTATGTTGAATGGAGGAAGCCATCACAAAAGAGTACATACTGAGTAATTTTTACTTACATGGAATTTAAGAACAGGCAAAAACTAACTGATAGTACCAGAAGTTAGAACAGTATTTACCTCTGGGAGTGGATGGAAGGGAGTGGGTATGACTAGGAGTGGACACGAGGAAAGTTATGAGGTGCTAAAAGTGTTTTACAGGTCATCTGGACGGAGCTTAACCAAATACGGAAATTTGCATCTAGTTATACAGATAAAATTAGTACATTTGTATGTTTCACTGTTTGTATGTCACTTTCAATCTAATCAGCTTTTCTTTAACAATCAGAAAATTTTTCATTTCTGTTTTTTAATCAATATTACATCTAAATTCAAATTTATTTATACATGTAACACCATTCCTTCAAAAATAATTGATTATGTCCATGGAGCCTGCACTGTGCCAGGAACTGAAGACTCAGCAGTGAATTGGACATCCATGGTTGCTGCCCTCAGACAGCTCTCAGCCTAGCAGGAAAGATAGCTGTAGAGGAAATAATTATAAAATGATGAGTGTAGCAAAGGAAGTGTGAAAACCAGCAGTGAGGTCAGGGAAGAAAGTACCATTTAACTAGGACATTAAGAATGAGCTGAATCTAGGTAGATGAGGAACACCTGCTAGAGGGACCAACATGTACAAAAGCCCTGAGGCAAGAAAGGTGTTCCTAGCATTGAAACAGATGCTTCTGGAGTGGGGAGAGCCAGGGAAAAGTGTCTGGAGAGGTAGGCAGGGCCTAGGGAGATATTAAGTCAGTTGCAGAAAATAATGCAGCTGTTCTGATACACACGACAATTTCAAATTAGAGATTATTGCAAATTTGCTTGCACCTGCCGCAGTCTTAGATCACTGTCAACATCCAATTGATTATCTTATAGTGGTTGTTGAGTATTGAAAAAATCCAGATTAACATGAACAAATGGTTACAAATAGTTTTTAATAGACTACCTCGCAATCCCAGGAGACTTCATGATTAAAGAGAGACGGCAGGAGGAGCTTTGCTCCAAGTTTGAAAAATTGCAACAAAAACCAAGTTAACTGACAGCACAGGCTAACATGCTTTGTATAGTAGGGATTCCATTGTGTCAACTTTTGATATATGAGAAAATTACACATGCTTTGTATTTTTAATTGCACTTTAAAAAACATACTTAAAAGAGTTTTAAAAATGACATTCTAGGGCTTCCCTGGTGGCGCAGTGGTTGAGAGTCTACTTGCCAATGCAGGGGACACGGGTTCGTGCCCCTGTCCGGGAAGATGCCACATGCTGCTGGGCCCGTGAGCCATGGCCGCTGAGCCTGCGTGTCCGGAGCCTGTGCTCCGCAACGGGAGAGGCCACAACAATGAGAGGCCTGCATACCGCAAAAAAAAAAAAAAAAAAAAAAAAAATGACATTCTAGTGAAACTTTTGTAGAAACCCTGAGGTGCTCAGTTTGAAAACCACTAGAGTAGTCAAAAGATTCTGAGTTGAACTTTCATCTTGAACCTGTATGTACAAATTTGGGCAAGTCATAACTTCCCTTTCAATCATTTCTAAAATAGTGTCTCTCTGCTTTTCTACTTTATTGGTCTCACACAGGGCAGACTTTGGTCACCTATCGTGCGCAGGGTACACGAAGTTTCCTTCACGTGGCACTATGCACAACTCTAGGGCCTGAATCTTGTTTGGTCAAAGTCTATCAAGCTAATCCCATTCCCTTTGGCCAAGTACTCAATGTGGTTATATGGCATTGTTCTAGGCAATGAGTAACAAAGGAGAAATATGCTAGGGTGCTTCTGGGGAATATTTTCCTCTCATAGAAAGAGTCCTTTCTATGAGAAGGACTCATAACCGAGAAGTAACCCCTCTTCTTCCGTCTTCAATTGCTGTCATGTGAGGATATTTTGTTGGTGCCACTGCAGCCATTATGTGAGCACGGGGAGAAAGAGAATTACCCACCCCCAACCCAGCACTCTGGAATCCTGGAGTGGCCGAACCATTACTGTTACCACCCTCTACAAGAATTCTTGTTATGTGACCAAAAAATAAAAAGAGAAATGCTCCTATAGTCTAAGTTACTGTTGGGCATTCTGTTAATTGCAGCCAAAGCCATCTCAAATGATATACTGTGACATGAAGCCTTTCCAAAGTGAGTGGCTGAGTGCTGCCTACTTAGCCAATCTCAAAGGATCTAACTACATTCTCGTTCTCTGGATCCACGTGGTAATATCCTCCTCTAGATGACATTGCCTTATAATAAGGAATTTAAGCCACTAAACTTCTTTGGGAATGACTGTGATATAATAGAAAGCACGTGGACCTTGGCACCTGACAAACCTGGACTTGAATCTGAATTCAACCACTTAGTAACTGTATGATCTTGGACAAGTACCTTAGTCTTTCCAAGCCTCACATTCTTCATCCAAACACTGGGGATAATAATAGACCCTACCGCAGAGGATTGTTAGTGTTATGAAATCATTTGAGATATGTGACATGCTTAGAACAATGTCTTGAATGTTGAAAATATTTTCAGGTGTTTGCTGTCCTCCCGCTCCTGCTCATTATCATCATCATTTCTTTCTCTTCCATTCAGAGAACTTCAAGACAGACATATACTATGCCATACGCCATTCTATATCAGGGTACATATACTATGCCATACGCCATTCCATATCAGTGTACATATACTATGCCATATTCCATTCTATATCAGTGTACATATACTATGCCATACGCCATTCTATATCAGTGTGCCTGATCCATTATAAAAACAGAGGATATGGAAGTTAAAATCATTCAATATATACTGTCTAATAACTAGAACTATTACCAGATAATGCTTTTAAAGGGTTTCAAAGTCATTAAAAGAATTGAATATAAAAATACAATTTCTAACATGTTAACTCATATTTCCTATGAGATTTTGCTTCTGAAAGTATTGGCAGGATCTTTGGAGGTATTTTCATTTTTTGAAAAATTGTTTTTCAAAATACTTCAAAGTAAATTTTTATCACTGCATTTCTTTTTGCATGATTAAGAAGCCAGGGTGACTGGAATTACTTCCAGATTCATCTTACAATAATGGTTTATAAAGTATCAAATACAAGAACTATTACAACTACCTGCTATAACACAAAATGTATAGCTTTATAAACAAATTCCTATGTGTCTAATTTCAACCCTGCCACCAGAAAGTTATTAACGCTTATAACTTTGGTAGTTAAATGGTCACAGTGGAGAGTTCCTTTATATCCAAAAAATTAAAATTAAACAAATAATGAATTAATTCTTAGCACTCAATTAACTAAAAATGGCTTGACCCATGTGAACAAGGTCAGTTGACTATAGCAACGTTTGTTGGATTTAATGACTTAGTCCAAGGTTTGCACTAGGATATTATATAAAAGAATAATCTTTTGCTATCTGAAATTAGCTGATAATAATAATCAGATACATTTTCCTCTTACTACAGCAGAAGCCTAACACAGGCAAACTCCTTCATTCATTCCACTTATCTGACAAGTTTTTGAGAGTGGGCTATGTCTATGAGACAGGCATTGTACTAAGCCCAAGGGACAGAAAGGTGAATTACAGAGACAGGGTCATTGCTCTCACAGAGCTTACCTCAGGTCCCAGGGAGACAGAAAGGAAACAGAGTTTCTACCTAGTCGAGTGTGATATGGCCCAGTGGGGCAGCGTGGTGTACTTGGGAGAGCTGGGCAGCAACACTTACACACATCCTGAGGAGCAAGGGATATAGAAGCTGAGGTCTGTAAAGTGTACAGCCAGGAATTTAGTCAAAGGAGGATGGAGATGGAGAGACTATGCCAAGCAAATGAAGCATAAATTTTGGGGAGTGCACAGTAAGAGCTGCGTACAAAATTTACAAGGAGTTTACAGCCTAGAGTTTCTTACTGATTTTACATGAACTAGAAAACGCTGTGTTGGACATCAGACCCAGTATGACACATAAAAGAGTCTCTCCCTTTTAAAGCAATTTCCCCAAGATAAGTAAACTGCATAATGCAACAGAGAAAAAGAGGGGTTTGGTACTACTGACTGAACATAGTAAGTAACAATAATAAACATTTTCTTGGCACTCCCAGGACCCCATTCGTTTGGTAAACATAAATTTAAGTAAGCATTTATGCTCGAATAAGGGAAAAGATAGCATACTTGTGATAAGCTACCAAGTGTATATATATTAAGGGACAAGGAAGTGGCATATATAGGGTGACTATACATCCCAGTTTTCCCAGGACCATCCCAGTGTATGCCTGCTGCCCCTGGCTGGATAATAAATTATATACAATGGTTCATAAAAGGGGATGATGTCTATAGGCTAGACTTGGGAAAGGCTTCACAGAAACAGTGGGACTTGTAAGGTGACTTGATGGCAGGGTGGGAACCAGTAAGGAGAGACAGGCTATAGCTGAAGCTCAAACACCAGCCAAGAGAGACCTGCTGAGAATGTGAAAGCTCTTCATTCATTCACTTACTCACTCATTCAACCAGTATCTATAGCCCATATACTCCACGGCAGGCACTGCTCAGATGCTGAGTCACACCAGGGAACATGCTAGCCAAAAGCCTGTCCTCATAAAGCTCACATTCTAGTGGGGGTGGGGAAGAAGCAGAATTCTTTTAAAAACCAACAAATGAGTAAACTGGTTATTTTCAGATAGCGATAAATGCTCTAAAGGAAAGCTGAAAGGGTGACACATTAGTGAGAACTGGAGGATGGCTGCTCTCGACAAGACTCTCGGAAGAGCTAGACCGTGAGTTGTGACCTGAATGCAAAGAAGCAGGCATCCATGAAGGGAAATGATGTGAGGAAGCAGGTGCGGCCCTGGTGTAGGGACCAGCTTGGTCTGTGGCTGGCAGTCGTGATCAGGAGGGAGAGAGACGCTCAGTCGTGGGCTTAGGCCAGGCAGTTAAGGCAGGGTACTGCAGCTCAGGGGAAGAACCTGCATTTGCTTGCAAGTGCAAAGGGAAGGCATTTGGAAAATAAACCTGAATCGTGTTTAAAGAGATCACTCTTGCTGTCTGGGGGCAAAGAGAATGCAGGGAAACAGGAGCCCAGCAGGGACAAAGAGACGGCAGCTGCTTAGATCAAGTGACTGCAGGGGAAACAGAGGTAATTAGATGGAGTTCAAACATGTTTTGGAGGTAAGTTGCCAGTGTTGCTAAAGGTTTTTTGAGGTTGAGAAGGTGGGGAGTGATAGAGAGAATTGAGGAGTAATTCCTGGATTTGGTCTAAAATTGGGTGCATAGTAAGATAAATACAGTTATTGAAATGGAAGCACAGTTTCACTTTCAAGCGTCCATTCATGATTTGATCAAAGAGCAACTGACCTGGACAAAGGGAAATGCTGATTCTTATCATGAACTCTTAGAAAAAAGCCCATATCAAATCCATCTTTATTTATTTATTTATTTTTTCCCCGGTACGCGGGCCTCTCACTGTTGTGGCCTCTCCTGTTGCGGAGCACAGGCTCCGGACGTGCAGGCTCGGCGGCCATGGCTCACGGGCCCAGCCGCTCCGCGGCATGCGGGATCCTCCAGGACCGGGGCATGAACCCACGTCCCCTGCATCGGCAGGCAGACTCTCAACCACTGCGCCACCAGGGAAGCCCCAAATCCATCTTTTCATCCCCTACAGTACTCAAATGTGCCACTGCATCTAAATACTCAAGAAGATAATAACAAATGAATGACTGAACGGAAATTTTCTCTGTGAATTATTCTAGATATTTCAGGAAAACTTCAAGAGGTAATAGGGTAACTTTGTTAAACAATTAGTTCATTTGTTCTCTCCCTTATGGTTCCTTTACTCCTTGGACACATTTAGCGCTTATTTTGTGCCAAGCATTGTGCTAATAAGCAGATACGTGAGTTACACAGCGCCAGTGCTAGGGCAGAAAAAACTTTGATGACAGCAAATGACAAAGGACCCTAATGTGAACTAAAAGCCAGGGAGGGCTTCCTTTGAGGAAGAAATTCTTGAGCAAAGGGCTAAAGGCATGAACTTGGCAGGAGTAAGTTCTTGTAATGAGAGGACCCAAAAGAAGCCCCTGTGGCTGGAGTTGAGGGGCTGGGGTGGCCGATGAGGAGAGGAGGCTGAGAGGGCTGGAAGCAGGCTCTGCAGGGCCTTGTAGACAGAGACTCCTGAAGGGTTTAAAGCAGGTTAGACATGATCAGACTGTACCTTAAAGAGATCAGCCTGACTGCTTGTGACAAATGACTAGGTTGAAGGAGGTCAGCCAAGGGCTGACACTGGTCACTTTCTGCTTGCAGTTAATTAACATTTCTTACGCCATCTAGAAACATAACATAGTCTGAATAATTGTCTTTGGAGAGGTTTGGATGAAGAATAAGGAGAAGGAGAAGAGAGGGGGAAGGCAAGGGAGGAGAGGGGGAGAAAGCAGCAGCAGCAATGTAGGCAAGAAGCTCAAATATTTGGCATGTAATTTCAAACATCTAGGTAACCTATTCCAGGCTTCCCAAGATATTTAACTATCAAATAATTTCACTATCAAAGAAACAGCTAAGAAAATGCCATTCTTTTTTATTAACTACAATTTTAAACTAATGCCTTTTCCCCCCAATTTAAGTATAATGCATGTTCATTGTAAAAAAAAGATTTAGGAAATGAAGAAAACGAGTAGAAAAAAATACCGTTAGTAGCTCCCCAAAATAGCCTCTATTAATATTTTACTATACTTCTTCGTATATTTCTTTTTTGCGGTATGTGGGCCTCTCACTGTTGTGGCCTCTCCCGTTGCGGAGCACAGGCTCCGGACGCGCAGGCTCAGCGGCCATGGCTCATGGGCCCAGCCGCTCCGCGGCATGTGGGATCTTCCCGGACCGGGGCACAAACCCGTGTCTCCTGCATCGGCATGCGGACTCTCAACCACTGCGCCACCAGGGAAGCCCTCTTGGTATACTTTTGACTAAGCTTTCTTCTTTTTTTAACAGGTTTCTTGTTGCACTGTTTATACAATTTCATTTACTTCTCTTTTCACTTAATAAGTTAACACAATCATGAGAAATAAAAACTGTCTCTTTATGACTTTACCCAAGATCTCGAGGAACCCTGTTTCTCCCCTCTAATCAAATATGCAGCTTACAGGTCACAAATGATGAAGTGCTGGCCTCCTGTGAGTCCTGGCATTGTCAAACTTTTTGAATATTTATTTATCTTCATCATTGACAGAAATGTCTGATTCCCCCTTATATTCATAAGGAATTGCTCCTTCATTGAGGAAGGGATGTCAAAACTATTAAAGTTTCAAATAGGCCAACTTCTTTTCCACAATGAGCTGGCCGTATATGTCATCCAAACAGCTACACTGTGATGTTCCAAAGAGAGCATCTAAGTTGTGTTACTATTTTTAAATGTTAGAACTTTAACAAATCCATAAAGTTTCATATACTTCATTGTATTTACTAAAGTGGTTCCAGTTTTAAAAAATTGTTGCCAGCCAAATAACAGACATCCTAGAAGTACTTTCCCTTGTTCAGGTTTGGGAAGTAGGGTGGATTGAATAACAACATCATTTCCTTTGCCTGAGAAATAAATGAAATCGTAGTATGCTAAGTTGCACATATTTTTCATTAGTACTTAGACACCGTGTCTATACTGAGATCCATTTATCTCATACAGTTTTTTCCTTCTTTTCAGATAAAACTTTCAAATGCTTACATTTCACTGCATACTGGTTGATTGGATAATTTGAACATCAAAGGAAACTTTCATTTAATTTAAGGCGTAAAGTTGTCCTTTGCTTTATTAACTCTCCATCAATAAACAAGCAATTTGGAAATGTAATCAGGAAATGCTTCCGATTGGCTGACAATGTATCAAAGGCAGGCTTCAAGGCAACAGCAGGCTGTAACAAGCAGTTTATTACCAGTAGCTGTTACTGACATTAGTCAAAACCAAGAAAGATAAAATGGAATAAGAAATGTAATGCTGGAGGAGCCTTGGGCACTGTGTTCTCTTCTTCCTTTTGAAAACTGCAAGCCTGTCTTTGATATGATAACAAATATAAACTGTTTAAAAACACCAAATGCAGAAAAACTGAGCCTAGCCTGTCATGGAGTTAATCCATTCCGGAGTGACACACAAATAGTGTAACATCCAGCAGATATATGTTATGGAAATATTTTGAATTGGATTTTACATGTAGTGAGCAAATTGGAACTTTTGATTTTTACTAGATATTGTAATATGCATGTTCTCATATTAACAGAATGTAATCCTATTTGAAGATAATGAGTTTTCAACAGGCTCTGCAATTGGAAGCTACATGAAAAAAAATTGTTTGGTTTTTAACTAGAGACGGGCGAAGAGAATTGGACCCTAAATTTGCAAGGTAGCTTCGCTTTATGTCAGTCTGCTGCATGTTATTTTGCCCTCGGTTACTGCTTACCAAAAGATTTCTGGGATTGACGCGCTTTAGGTTTCCCCCCTACCCCTTATCTCTGGACTGTCCATCCCTGGGCAAATAGCAAAGTGCAGAGCACTTGACCAGGATTTTTCTTTGCACACATGCCTTCTTATAGTCATTCTAAACAGCCTATGCATATCTTTCAGACAATTAAAACAGGAGAGAGACGGAAATAGCCTTTACCCTTGTTGGTTTGAAACCTCCTTTAGATATTGAGCAGATTCACAGAATTATTTTTCATTGCACTCAGAACATGATAAGCCACACTGATAGCAAAATCAAATAGACTCAACACAAAGGAGAGATAAAAAGAACCAAGAAGGGATTCTCTTTTTTATTGCTTTTGGGGGCATCTCTGCCTTGGCACGTTGGGTGTGCTGAGCCTGGGTGTCTTTCCATCA
The DNA here is from genome assembly GCF_963455315.2 of Globicephala melas. NCBI lineage: Eukaryota > Metazoa > Chordata > Mammalia > Artiodactyla > Delphinidae > Globicephala > Globicephala melas. The sequence goes on from NC_083322.1 coordinate 34,477,581, forward strand.
CCATGTGAGGAGTTTCCCCTCATAGAGCAGCTAGAGATCTCCACATTTCAAAATAAATAATATATATATTGTTTGAAGAAGCTTTGCCTTAGGGGCCGATATATATCGAAATGAGTGTATGAGATCTGGCTGGTGGATTGCACCAGGGTTACTGACCATCTTTCTGTCCACTTTTTCTCCAGTGTCCGGGCACATTAGTCATTTTCTTTGAATTATCTGCTGACCATCTGCCCAATTTGTCCTCAACACATAAACACACTCAAGTGTCATAAAAACTCCTTTAAAGTAAATGCTCCTTAATTTTGCAAACGGGTATTTAAGACTTTGATTACCTCACTATTGAGCCACATGATACACTTCTTAAAACATTCTTTTAGGGCTTCGCTGGTGGCGCAGTGGTTGAGAGTCCGCCTGCCGATGCAGGGGACACGGGTTCGTGCCCCGGTCCGGGAAGATCCCACATGCCGCGGAGCGGCTGGGCCCGTGAGCCATGGCCGCTGAGCCTGCGTGTCCAGAGCCTGTTCTTCGCTACGGGAGAGGTCACAACAGTGAGAGGACCGCGTACCGCAAAAAAACCCCCCAAAACAACTTTCTTTTAGTTTATTTTCTGCTTATAGGTACAGATATATCATGTAATTGAAAACCTATGCATGTGCAGAGTTGCCAATTTTTCTACTGTGACCTTCTCCTATAATGATGGAAGCAAACCTCTGAGCTGATTGGGCTACTTGATTTTAACTGACAGCTGCTTTCAAACTGATTTCAATTAGCTAAAAATTTTGACTCATTGGGCATACTACAAATAGGAAAAAATAGTTTAACTTATGACTGCAATTCAAGAATCTCATGAAGTTCAACCAAGCAATTTCGAAGTACCTTTAGTTACATTAGCCTTATTGTTATTTTTTTCAAGTTACTTTGTAGGCTTTTGAAAATCACCTTCTGAAAAACAAACAAGATGTTGTATTTGGTATTGAGGTCAGGAAATGCCACATATCTGTTAAACATCACTATAGGATAGTATCCATATTCTCTAATTCTAATGATAATTGGAGTTTTAAGTTTTTTTTTTAAACAGAGGAATTGTTGATTTACAATATTTATGTTTCAATTGTACAACAGAGTGATTCACAATTTTTAAAGGTTATACTCCATTTATAAGTATTATAAAATATTGGCTATATCCCCTGTGCTGTACAACATATCCTTGTAGCTTATTTATTTTATACATAGTAGTTTGTACCTCTTAATCCCCTACCGTTATCTTACCCCTCTCCCCTTCCCTTGCTCCACTGGTAACCTCTAGTTCGTTTTCTACATCCGTGAGTCTGCTTATTTTTTGTTATAGTCACTAGTTTTTTATTTTTTAGATTCCACACATAAGTGATATCAGACAGTATTTGTCTATTGCTGTCTGACTTATTTCACTAAGCATTATACCCTCAAGTCCATCCATGTTGTTTTAATTATAATTGGATTTTTTAAAGTCAGCTTCTGATTCACAGAGAGGGAAACATTTTTTATTAGTATTCTTATGACTGCACCAAAATTTAAAATGTTTGTTCTTTCAGAAGTAGCAATAACAAAAGTCTCCTCAGCTTTGTAGTGAAAGACTGAAAAAGCAGTTCAAACTCACAGAGCAAAAGACACTGTGAGAAGAAAGTAAGTACCACCAATGATTAACATACAGAGAAATAAACAACATGCCAACACATATTTTCCCTCCCTTGTTTTCTGTGCTCATTGTGCATAATTAAACATCTATTAATATCAATGGGAATATGTGGAAGCCAAAGAATTACTTTTAAATAGATTTGTCATTCGTCTATTAGCACCCAAAGACCAAATAAAAGAAGTCAGTGGTTTAAGAGTTTTAGAAGATTTTTTTTTGAGATTGATCCAAAAAATCTATGTGAGGTTATTTATATCATCTGCAGCTTTGTGCTTCTCAGACAAAATGTGGAAATATCAATGTTGAAACAAAACTTAAGAGGAGAAACATTAGATATTGTGAAAAGAACAAAGAGTGTCAATTTTTTAAAGACCAAGGGCAGTGTGGTGCTGGAGAGAGAGAAGAGGCACAAATGGTGTCATTTATTAGTTCTAGAAGATTACGTGACATTTCACTGCTTTCACTATGCTTAATAGAGAGTGAAGCAATTTGTGATGAAAGTGGTTTGTCTGAGATAAGTAGGAGTGTTGAGGGAGTGGCTATGAATATTACTTTGTAATAGTCTCACTTGTGTATGTAAGAATTAAAAAACATCAGGAATATTGAAAAAGTATCATAGTTTTCCATTTTGTTTCTTATTTATTAAAAAAATGCATAATGGCACAATCAGTTCATTTGAGGGAGGAGAACTCTGGGAGGGGGCTTCTTCATAAAACAAGACTTTCACCTACATCACTGGCTCTGTAAGTTATGATCTAAAGGTGCCAAGAGGCAAGTGGGCTGCATTTTTTCAATCACATATAAAGTCCCAAGGATCTAGTAGATAAACACAGAGAACATGTGAAGATAATTTACACTACAGGATATATATAGTATGGAACTTGACATTCTGAACCTAGGTATTAAGTGAATACACAAAATTTTAAAATATTGAAGGTATGGGTCTGAGGAAAAGGGAAGAATGTAGGATGATGCCTAAGGGTCTGGTTGGAAGAATGTGTAGAAGACAGTGCCATTCATTTGTAATGCAGAAGATGGGGGGATAGTTTGGGAGGAGAACAAGTTAAATTTTACATTTTGGACATGTTATTCTGAGACATCTAAAAGTCATTGAGGTCCAAATGGCAATGTCATGAAGGCTGTTGAAAACATGAGAATGGTGGTCAGAGGAAAAGCTGGGATGGATATCTACATACGGGAATCATCAGCACAGAGTTGGGGTAGGTCATCAAAGCAGAGAGGTGAGAGAAAGGAAAGAGCTCAGAACCAGGTGTGAAGAACCCTATATACAGATTCTGATAGGGAAGAAGAGCCAGCAAAGGAGACTGGACAGGAACCACCAGTGAATGAAGAAGAAAACCATTAGAGAGTGAGGCTGCTAGATTCAAAAGAAGAAACATAGAGAAGATATTTTACACTGTATTGAGTGATTCTTAGAACTCAGGAAGAATGAGGACAGAAATATGGTCATTGGCTTTGACAACATGGAAGTTTCTGGTGGCCTTGATAGGAGTGATTTCAAGACAAGAGTGGGAGCATTCCAGGGTGGGTACCATATTAGAATAAATTGAATAGAGCCTCAAGGATGAGGAATTTGAATTGCAGAGAAGATGGTGAGAAGGTAGAGTTTTCTTTGTTGCTATTGTTTTTCTTTTAAGACAGGAGATAGGAAAGAATGTTTATAGGTTGATAGGAATGACCCAGTGTACGGAGCTTGACACTACAAGAATAAGACAACTACAGAAAAAGAAATAACTGAGAATTAGGGAAATGATGGAATTTGGGTTTGCTACTGGTAGGAGTAGTAGTTGCTTCAGACTTGATATTGACTGCTTCATTGTCACAAGAAGGAAGAAGGTGATGACTGATGCAAGGAACGCTGATAAATGCCTATTGTTATTGGGGTGTGTGTGTGCACGTATGTTATAGTAATAATTGTATTTTGAAAAACTCTTGACTTATCAAAAATGACATTATATAGAAATAATTTCAAAGAAGAAAAAAGTTTAAAAACTAAATGTTTCAATTGTAAAGGGAACTTTTGCATAGCTCTGAATTAAACACGATTGAGCAAATGCAGGTTTTGATTACTTTTGGCTTTTACCTTTGAGTAATGACCTTTATTTTCAGATGACCACTACCATTTTATTAAAACAGGACTTATCACTCTCTCACCTTTAGCACCTATCATTATGGTTAACCAGTGATTCTCAAAGTGCAGCCTTAGATTCCTTCCTAAGACTCTTTCCAGGGTTTCCAGAGGTCGAAACTATTGTTATAATTATACTAAGATTTTTTTGGTCTGTATACTGTGCTGACATTTGCACTGATGGTGCAAAAGCACTGATAAAGAATAAAACTTCTGTCACCTTAGCACAAATCAAGGTAGTGGCACTAAATCGTACCACTAGCCACTGATGAAACAGTAACATTAATTTAATCTCTATTATATTAAGTTACTAATTTTGTAAAATTAACACCTTGAACACATGCTTCTTTAATATTCTGTACAAGATCTGAAAATGGCAGTCCTTTGGAAAATCCAGGCTCTCTAAATCTTGGTGCTTTGACTAACGTTTCACTGAGCTATCAGGAGGACAGTGGTAATGGTACAAAGGCAGGTACAAAGGTTTGGTTCCTACTCCCAGGTCTGTGCTTTGATCAAATCTCTTAAACCCTTTGGGCCTGAAGTTTCTCATATTTACAAAAAGGAAATTTATGTCAATTTTTTTTTCTTACCATTCTTTAGCAATGAATTCTATGTAACTCTGATAAAGATGTCAACATATGGCCCAGTCTAAAGGAGTTATGCCAATAAAAGAGAGCTGAGCAAACAAAAGCAATTTCAAGATAACCTAAGTTCTTAACCTTCATTTTTTGAATACCACAAAGACCACAGCAATAATTCTTACAACGGCCTTTTCCCCCCTCTCACCTGCTTCTAGCTTGTGAGCTCCCCACCCTCACTCTCATACACTCCACTTTCCTTACAAGACTGCATCTGAGAAGGAAAAGAATAGATCTAGCAAGGCAGGACTCTCCTCTACTCTGTTGCCCCACTTTACAGAAGCTACTATGCAGAGTTTTGTGTATCCTGTATAATATTCTACTTTACAGGAATTCCATAATATTTTAATCATTTCCCCTTAAAGGACATAGAGAATGTCTCCAGATTTTGTATCAATATAACATAGCCTTCAAATAGCATCTTTACACATGTAACTATAAATATTTTTGCAACTATGTCTTTAGAATAAGTTCTTGAAATCGAATTGTTTTTTGAAGTTGTCCTACCATAAGGTTGGATAAATTTTTACTCCCACCAACATGTAGATCAATGCCTGCTTTCCCAAACCTTCCTCAATACCAGGTCTGATTGAACTTTAAAATTTTTTCTGCCAGACTCATAGATTAAAAAAATGTCATTACCATACTAATTTGATTTTCTTTAATTATTACTTTTTATTAATTAAAAAGCATACTTTTTATATTTATTTCCCATTTGAATCTTTTTCTGTAAATTACCTATGCATGACTACTTTCCATTGGGTTGCTAGTCCTTTGCTAAATGACTTATACAAATTATTTTCTTTACCCTCCAACTTACAAATATCTTCCCAGTCTTTTGTTCCTCATTTACTGTATTCAAAGTGTTTTGTCTAGGTGGATACTTTTTATTTTTCAGTTAGTCTAATCTATCAGTACATTTACCTACAGCTTTTCAGTCTTATGCTTACGTGTCCTAAACTTATTTTTTTTTAATTACCAAGCTCTTTCAAGGCCTTTAATGATTTCATTTTTACTCTCAAATTCTTGAGCCAACTAAAATTCATTCTGAGGAAGGAGTGAGGTAAAGCTCTAGTTTCACTTTTTTCCAGATGCCTAGCCAGTTGTCCCAATACCCTTTATTGAATAATCCATCTTTTCCACAATGTGTTGAAAGGCCATCTTTATCATATCCTAAATTTGTACATTTTCCTCTATCTCTGACCTCTCAGAATAGGGAGTTATAGGTGAAAGATAAGAAAGGAACAAAGGAAGAAAAAAAATTGAAACAAAATATAGTGGTTAAACTAGATCAAGAAAAAAATGAAATAATTTCTAGAGGAATACTAAAAACTAAGCATCATGTTTTTCTATTCTCCCTGGTTCCAAGAGAATATTCTGCATTTGTTAACTAAATCACAGAAAATTGGAAGTATCACTATCCTCCTCAAAAGAGCTGGATTCTTATTACAAATCTTGTAGGATAAAGAGATGAGCACAATCTGTTATCACTTTTCTTAATCTTGGATCATTAGTAACTTTGTGGCATTGGGAAAATAAAGCATCATTAAAAGATATTGTACATTGTAGGTATTCAATACAAAAAAAAAAACTCTGTTAAACAGTACTGGAGCTGGGCTTCCCTGGTGGCACAGTGGTTGAGAGTCCGCCTGCCGATGCAGGGGACACGGGTTCGTGCCCTGGTCTGGGAAGATCCCACATGCCGCGGAGTGGCTGGGCCCGTGAGCCATGGCCGCTGAGCCTGCACGTCCGGAGCCTGTGCTCCACAACGGGAGAGGTCACAACAGTGAGAGGCCAGAGTACCACAAAAAAAAGAAGAAGAAGAAAAAAAAGTACTAGAGCTAATCAATGGATTTGGTAAAGTACCAGGATACAAAATTAATGCACAGAAATCTCTTGCATTCCTATACACTAATGATGAAAAATCTGAAAGAGAAATTAAGGAAACACTCCCAGTTACCACTGCAACAAAAAGAATAAAATACCTAGGAATAAACCTACCTAAGGAGACAAAAGACCTGTATGCAGAAAACTATAAGACACTGATGAAAGAAATTAAGATGATACAAACAGATGGGGAGATATACCATGTTCTTGGATTGGAAGAATCAACATTGTGAAAATGACTATACTACCCAAAGCAATCTACAGATTCAATGCAATCCCTATCAAACTACCAATGGCATTTTTCACAGAACTAGAACAAAAAATTGCACAATTTATATGGAAACACAAAAGACCCCGAATAGCCAAAGCAATCTTGAGAAAGAAAAACGGAGCGGGAGGAATCAGACTACCTGACTTCAGACTATACTACAAAGCTACAGTAATCAGGACAGTATGCTACTGGCACAAAAACAGAAATATAGATCAATGGAATAGGATAGTAAGCCCAGAGATAAACCCACACACCAATGGTCACCTTATCTTTGATAAAGGAGGCAAGAATATACAATGGAGAAAAGACAGCCTCTTCAATAAGTGGTGCTGGGAAAACTGGACAGCTGCATGTAAAAGAATGAAATTAGAACACTCCCTAACACCATACACAAAAGTAAACTCAAAATGGATTAAAGACCTAAATGTAAGGCCAGACACTGTCAAACTCTTAGAGGAAAACATAGGCAGAACACTGTATGATATACATCACAGCAAGATCCTTTTTGACCCACCTCCTAGAGAAATGCAAATAAAAACAAAAATAAACAAATGGGACCTAATGAAACTTAAAAGCTTTTGCACAGCAAAGCAAACCATAAATAAGACAAAAAGACAACCCTCAGAATGGAAGAAAATATTTGCAAATGAAGCAATGGGCAAAGGATTAATCTCCAAAATATACAAGCAGCTCATTCAGCTCAGTATCAACAAAACAAACAATCCAATCCAAAAATGGGCAAAAGACCTAAATAGATATTTCTCCAAAGAAGATATACAGATTGCCAACAAACACATGAAAGAATGCTCAACATCACTAATCATTAGAGAAATTCAAATCAAAACTACAATGAGGTGTCACCTCACACTGGTCAGAATAGCCATCATCAAAAAATCTACAAACAATAAATGCTGGAGAGGGTGTGGAGAAAAGAGAACCCTCTTGCGCTGTGGTGGGAATGTGAATTGGTAGAGCCACTATGGAGAACAGTATGGAGGTTCCTTAAAAAACTAAAAATAGAACTACCATATGACTCAGCAATCCCTCTACTGGGCATATACCCTGAGAAAGCCATAATTCAAAAAGAGTCATGTAACACAGTGTTCACTGCAGCTCTACTTACAATAGCCAGGACATGGAAGCAACCTAAGTGTCCATCGACAGATGAAAGTATAAAGAAGATGTGGCACATATATACAATGGAATATTACTCAGCCATAAAAGAAACGAAACTGAGTTATTTGTAGTGAGGTGGGTGGACCTAGAGACTGTCATACACAGTGAAGTAAGTCAGAAAGAGAAAAACAAATACCGTATGCTAACACATATATATGGAATCTAAAAAAAAAAAAAAAAAATGGTTCTGAAGAACCTAGGAGCAGGACAGGAATAAAGATGCAGAAGTAGAGAATGGACGAGGACACGGGGAGGGGGAAGACTAAGCTGGGATGAAGTGAGAGAGTGGCATGGACATATATACTACCAAATGTAAAATGGTTAGCTAGTGGGAAGCAGCCGCATAGCACAGGGAGATCAGCTGGGTGCTTTTTGACCACCTAGAGCGGTGGGATAGAGAGGGTGGGAGGGAGATGGAAGAGGGAGGAGATATGGGGATATATGTATATGTATAGCTGATTCACTTTGTTATAAAGCAGAAACTAACACACCATTGTAAAGCAATTATACTCCAATAAAGATGTTTAAAAAAAAATCTGTTATTGTATACAACACTGCACCACCACCATCACCCCTCCCATTCTGACTATTTTGTTTCCACTTTCATGAAAAGAGACTACTTTTAATTGTAGGGGGAAAGAATAAAAATTTTTGTGGTAGACGTGAAGAGAAGTAGAAGTAGAGGGAGATGCAAAGGCATTACACATTTCCAAGCACCTATGGACTAATTTTCACCCTCCTTGAGAAAAGTTTTCAGATTCAGAAGCAGATGGGCCTCAGGAAGACCTAGGAAGAGCCTGGGAGTAAAGATTGCTGCTTCTGGGACCCTGAGACCACGTGTGGTCCAGAGTTGGGAGGACACCGTTTTCCTCTGATCTGCACACAGCTCAGCACCTCACTGGAGCTGCAATGACAGAAACCCAAGGAGCATCAGTTGAAGACATCCTCGACAAAGCATTCATTTCTCATGGTGCTAGCAAGGATTCTTCAAGAATCTATTTTTGGCAGCATTTGTAGAAAAGGGAGAAATGGAGTGGGAGAAAGAACACAACAAAGGAAATTCGATAAATGCAACTGAACTTTGTCTTTTGGTCACATGTAAGGTACTCTTTTTAGGACTTTGTTTGGGGAAAGGCTAGGGTGGGTGCCCCAGGTCTATTACTCCTTATGTGGAAGCTCTCAAGGGAAGAGATATTTGGAATCACAAATATTTGCAGAATGAATGAATGAACCAACCAGTGAATGGCCTTTCTGTAAAATTAATGCTTTTTAGCACTTTAAGTGGTTGATCTTGGACTGAACATTAAAAATTTGCCAATTTAGCACAAAATGCAAGTAATATAGTCTTTGAAATATAGAAATTAGAAATTGTTAGAGAATAATTGGCTATTTTAAAATCCTTCTGGTGGTGTATGATTATTTTTGATGTTTTTTTTTTTCCTCCACCACTGGGTTTGATCACTTCCTACCATTATCATCTCTGAACGCATATTTTCTAGTAATTATAAAACAAGTGACTCAGGTGAAAATCCTCAGTTCAGAGGCTCTGGGTGAAGTTCAGGGCAAACAGGACATGTATGTTAGGAACTCAGAGTCAATATTGTTTGATGTAAGCACGAAGGAACTTATGGGCAAAATGGGCTTACATCTATGCCTAATTTTTGTCTTGGATTCCCTGATGACTTCATATCTAAGTTAATTCTCATAAGGGAGAGAAGTAAACGGAGGAGGCAATCACTCCTCCTTCCCCCCAGTTTGGCTAGTCAAGAAGGTTCCCTTGATAAACAACTACACCACCTTGCTGATTCTGACAAACACAGTGTGGAGGAATAAAATTCAGGGCTCCTCTTCCCACAGAAAGTACAATTTAAACAACTCTTCAAAGTGCATTATTATCTTGAGAACACCAGGCAGATTTATGTAATCTGAAGAGTTATTTAGGACTATAAAGTTATTTAGGACCCTAAAGTTATTTAGGATCCTAGAGAAAATATTCTTAATACGGTTTTATCAGAATATTGATAAAATAATGAGGTCTTAGTAACATGTCTCTGAACTTTTCAATGTTTTACAAAACACCGAGTTAAATAATACATAATTGACATATATGCTAAAGTATTTGAACAAAATGCCCCCCAAAGAGGGTGGTCTTTGATTAAAAAACCAGGTAAATACTGCATTCTGCCAGGGATGGGTGGTCCAGGCACAACTGGCTACAAGGTAAGTTTCTTTGTTCTTTATGTGAATTAACATGAATTATCTTCTGCACAAAAGATGAATAGAGGAACAGAGACAATCTAACTCAGAAAGTGTGTTGGTACATTTCCCCCAGCACAATATTTTGAAGAATTCACAGACAAACTTTGATACAACCAAATAGAAAGTCTTAGCAATTTTTAAAGATTTTAAGGAAAAAGCTGGAAAACTACAAATGTGACAAGTAGTTACTGTTTTCATGGCTTCAAGAATTTTGAGGCTTTCCTCATTCTAAGCAACTGGCAAAGCCACAGTGCAGGTGATGAAGCCGTAGCTTCTTCCTTATAATAAAACAATTGATTTACAAAGAAGTTCAAACCCTGAATCAGATTTTAATGAAAATAGTCTCACTTAAAAGCAAATGTCCTCCAAAACAAGCTTCCTGGCGAGAAAGCAAAAGCTTAACATTTTAAGAGTATAAATAACTGATTGGCTATGATGCTTGGTGTAAATGCTAAGAGAGATTCAACTATGCTAGAATTTTTATTAGGATTTTGTCATTTTGGTTTTGCTATTGGTGCTCTGCTTATTAAGCCTGTGATTTGAGGGTCTGCCCTAATCCTATTTTTCCCATAATCCCCTTTACCTTTATGGCAAGATTCTGCAGACCCCAAGGTTTTTCAGAACACATATGGCCTTCTAGCATAGACACCTATACTTCCACTTGAAATAGCTGCCCATAATCCCCTGCAGTGAGTTCATCCAGGGCTGCCCACAGTTGGGCTATGGAACTTCCCTCACCAGGAAGTAAAGGTTTATTTTTCTTCACAATAGGCCATCTGGTTGCCAGCAGTCATGTCCAGCTGCACCTTCTGGGAGTGGAGACACATTCTGCTAACCTACCTAAAGTTTGCAGTAGAAGGTATGGAGCAGCCTTGATTGTGATAGTCGTTCAAATATTTGGGGAATCTCAGAAATTAATTCTCCCACTTCTTTCTGATTGTTTTGGGAGTACCATAAATAGAAATGAGTGGCTAAGTCTGTACACTAAGAGGATTCCACTGTTGGTGAGAAAGGTTTATCTTGCAAATGCTGACTCTTAGCAGGCACTGTATCCTCTGGCCCCATCTGGTAACGCTTATGATAAAAATGCTGCATTGATGATACTCTACTCACTGCTCCTTTTCATTTCTGCCTCAACAATGTAGCCAAGGATGGCTCGATAACGTGGGCCAATGTTACCTGTTCAATATTCTGACAAAAACCCTCTAGATAAATACAACTCAATTTATATCTTGTATATTGCCACAGAAGTATATTACTTAGTATACATTTTAATGTATACCAAAGGATTTTAATTTTTGAAAGGTGGTAACAACAACAAAAGAAATGCCTCTCTTTTTAATTTCCATTAGAGACGTTGAACTAAGCCAAGATGAGCACGGGAGTGAATATATATCAACAATATACATATTTCTTGGGCGAGGTGGTGGTCCACTTTTCCAATAAGGTTCATGTTTGCTCCCAAATATAAATGTAGGATGAGCATAGAAAGGCTGGCTGTCTTTCTTCTTTGATGTTTATTCCACCGCTGTTAAGTTTTATGTCCTTTACAGAGTTGCTAGAATCGCCATCAACCTACCCTCTTAAACTCTAGGCCATTTATAGAGAATCAGCATAAAATAATTCATTCTTTATAAATAATACCAAAGTTGTTTCTTGGTCTTCTTTTCCTATTGCTTTTCTGAGCCACGTCCGAGTGGCTGATGAAAATAATTTAAACTACACTGAGGATGTCTGTAAGTTAAAAGGATAATATAGAAATGGTTATTGAATCAGCATATTAGCTGTTAGCCTTTCTATTTGCTTATCATACAATGGGAGCTGCTGTTTACTTTTTATTCTACAAAGGACAGGCCCACTTTCTGTCTCCAAACAGTTAAAGGAATTAGATGAGAAATTCTTCCAAATGAACTGTACACAGTTTGATTAGCCTAGCTGTGGAATATAGTTTCTGAAAAAAAGAGTCATCAACACATGAGGGCAAATGAATTCTTATTGAATAATGAACTGGAGCCTCAAAAGCTGCACGCAGTGGCATATTCGTGTGTGTGTGCATGTGTGTGTATATGTGTATATATATTTCTTGTTAGCAACGTAGTACTTTAATTGGCTGGTTATTTAGGATGGATCGCTTTAAAGCTGTCCCGTTTAACATCACAACATGGTAAAGATGCTCTGTTTAAATGGGTCACAAATAATGAAGGAGAACATCTTTTTATTATGCAGATCACAATATTACTTGTTAAGAACTTTACACCTTAAAAGTTTCCTTTTCGCATATAATGTCACTTCATCCTCACCACAGATCTGCTGGGCAGGTGGGACAATGTATGTTCAGATGCAATTTTTGCACCAAAAATCGACCTAATGAAAGCACCTATTATCTAATCAAAAAGAGGAACATAAAAATGTGCAATGAATATGTAGTGTTTGTGATTATATAAAAAGGTATTTGAAAATCATAAGCACGTCGGATATGTCTTTTATTACTGTGTAATAGAGTAAAAGTAGTCCAGTATTAGAAACGAAAACAAAAACCACACACACATACAAGGGCAACAATGCCAAGGTTTCAAGGGAATTGAGTATATTTCTAAACTCTAGGGTAGTCTAGCACCAAATGTTCAACTTCTTTCCAAGTTGTAGATCAATTGTTGGGGTGTGTATGGTGTGAGTGTATACATGGTGTGTGTGTGTGTGTGTGTGTGTGTGTGTGTGTGTGTGTGCGCGTGCGTGTGTGTGTGTGTAAAGCAATCTGGAGATTCCCGTTTGCAAAACATGCCAAGAAAAATATTTTGAAATGAAGTGGAAAATCAAGGTACTGTCCACATGCTTTTGAATTTTTATCCATAAGACCAAAAGGGGGTTTTCAAACTGATGCTTCCAAGTGCCATGAGGAGTAAAAACATGCTTTGACCCAATCTGTAACCATTTTTTATTTCACTTTCAAGGTATCATTCTATAATCCTTTTCACGAATATAAGAGTCACTATGCTGTGTACTGGTGTATTATTTGTGTTTTACTGAATTTTTGTAAGGAATGAAATCTTAAGAAGAGACAGGTAGATAATGTAAGGAGATAAAACACTCCCATTGGACAGCAAAGATGTCCTTAGGCCTTGATCTTTGAGTACCACTCGACCTCAGGAAATACTTCCTCGCCTTGTCTTTAGATGATACTCGGACAAAGAAGACAGGATAAGCTAATAAACTAGAAGCAGGTAGCGTCTGACAGTATAAATGATTGGCACCCGGGGATGCCAAGTATCATGGATGCTTGTCTGAGTCCTTTACTTATAAAAAATAAACAAGTCAGTAGAAGTTAGCAAAACAATAAAGCAGCTGACATGCAAACCCGAATTTAAGACCAAAGTCTTCTTTTTCCCGTGCCTTTCCCATGCCTGACTCCAAGCACACCTTTCAGCTCATTACTGCAAAGCATTTGAATTCCAGCACACAATGTCACCTGGTCTGTAATCTGATTACTTTATGGAGGAATTAGTATGTATATTTAATGTAGAAGGGTTTTAATCTTGATGAAAATAATCCTAAGGAACTGTGATAGGGCCGCTCACATGTCTGGCAGATATGCCAGTAACATGCTAATAAATGACAGCTGATTTATGTATCTGGATTCTTTTATTTATAAAAATAGCAAGTGGACTGATTTTTGATATTAATAATACAAGTGAATCCACTTTGATTAGACTTCCGTGGAGAGCTGTGCATATCCGGCATTACAATTAAATCTTGTGATGTGGAATGGGAATGACATGCTAATGAAGCAAGCCAGTGAGCCTGAGCCCAGAGTGTCCAACATCATTATGGGATATCTTAGATGAAGAGTAATTATAAGAGGAACACTGAAATGTCATTAAAAATCTTCACTAAGAGATTTAACCTACTATTTTGTACTAACGCTGTGATTTTTTTTTTTTTTTTAAGCAACATAACTGAACACAAAGTTCCTTTTCAGAATTTACAGGAAAAGGTTTTTAAATAGGTCTGGATTTAAGAAAAGATACAATCTAGTGCCCTAATTTAATTTGGTACATCAAAATTCAATGGTGGTATGTAATTGAAATCTCTTTTTAATAATTTCAGATGAATTAGCAATTAGGGCTTGTTCCGATTTCCATGAAATGTATTAAAATTGAGGGTTGAAGCCCTTGAAAATTTTTATTCTTTTCACTCCATTAGCACAATACATCTAGTTTAAATGACTCTGTCAGTTAGTATGGTACATTCCTTGTTTATTTATGAGAATTTGTTCCGAGGAAGTTCAAAAGAGGTAATGTAATGCATATTCATAAACTACAGCTTATAATATATGATTCAAGAAAGCTCACAAGCTTAAATTCCCTCCCTTTTTGGAAAAAAAAAAGCACTACCCTCATCTTCAGAAGCGTATTTGCTTCTGAGCGATTCTCACTCGGGCTCTCCCGTGTGTGACTCCATTGCATCCCTGGCCTTCGCCGGAGGACGACTTCTTTGTGACAAATTGCACCCGGGCACTGTTGGAACGGGACGCGAGGGCACAGGAAACAGTGCCAACTCCCAACAACATAAAATGTGGACTTAGAACACTGACTCCAACGTTGTCAATCCATGAGCCTGAGTACAAAAAAACGCGACCCAAATCGTAGTACCTATCACACTGCCTTGGTGCCCAGCAGGAGAAACACAGCGCTTCTCAGTGGCAAACAAATAAATTACTCACACACTGAGAGACCAAAGGAAATATGCCAAGCATTTGTTCCCCTTCTCCAGGCTTTTTGTGAAGAACTGCAATTACGCTTAACAAAAAAACACCATAGAACTCGCTGGCATCACTCTGAGACATAAATGTGTTTCTGTTCTAAATACGCAGCGTTTTCAGAATGTTTGTGTGTATTATGTGCAATTTGTTCAGTGTATCCTTCTGGGAACACCAGGTCCTGGCTGCGTAATTATGACAAGTGTAAACAGTATTTTCTGACTGTGAGCTTCCATTTCTAAAGTTGGAGCAGAAAACTCTTATTATTTACCGTTTTGAGGAAACATTACCAACACAAGCTTTGCCTATTTGCCTTCACCACATCTGATTTTTACAAAGGAGATCTCCTCGTTGTTTAACTAAATGGGCCCCCTGAAGAAAGCTACGTGGAAAACGGATGTCTTTCTAGGAGAATGTGAATGAGTAAAGGATACCTCAGTTCCTGGGAATTCTATAAAGGAAATGACACTGACTCTTGAAAACCTTATTAGAAAATCCTGCAGTTTTCTACTCAGTGAAACTGTATTCAACGAGTCTTTTTTCTTCACCTGCACAGTTTAGTGTAGAAGATGGGCACGTAGTGATACTTCATGATAATATTTTAAGGGCCAAGAGAGATTCCCCTGGTGCTTAGGGGAGCATCAGGAATAGATTATTTGAATCATGAGTATCTTGGAGGATGAAATACTGAGCTAGGGATGGCCAAGATGGGTGGTGACAGAGTAAGTTGAAAAGGGCACTGCAGGCGGAGGAAAAATTATGACCAAAGGTTCAGAGCCCTGAATCTGAATGGTGTGAGTTGGAGAGACATTGGGGATGGCAACTGGCAGGGGTGAGAAATAAATGCAAGTTCTCCGTGGCCTTAGTATCACACATGACAAGGTGGGAATGGCAACAGATGAAGCAAGAAGTAGGTATAAGGGTCAGATCCTGGAGGGCCTTATGTATCACGCTAAGCAAATTAGATTTTATTCTGTAAGTGATGGGCAACCACTGAAGTTTTTTAAGCCCCAGAAAAGCATGGGCAGGCGTGCGTTTTAGATCGATCACTCACTTTCCTGACTCACCTTTGCTTGATCAGCTATGCCTCTTAAACTCCCTTTCTCAGATTCGACAGATTCAGTTTCAGGTATTTTTCTGACTCTGATGGAAATTTAGCAGTGTTTCTACCGATAATACTGAAATAGCATTTTGCGGATTCTGAGCTATCACAGGTTCTCACGATGGCAGTTCCACTCATCTTGCAACACTGCTCTAGCTTCTTTAATATGATTTGCACTCACAACCGTGTTAAGCATTTTGTGTATTCAAAAAAGCAAGACAAACCCGAGCTAGTCCAGATTTCAAGACAGTGAATTGGGACACAGCCAAAGCCTTGCCATTGAAGCCAATTCTACAGATGAGCTTTTGCTTCATGCCTTTCAGGTACACATTTTTGCCCAAAAACTACTCCAGGAGGAAGGAACGTAATAGACCCTGCAGGGAAATGGCTATATGGTTACAGAGCAGAATTGCTAATATCCTTTTACATGGCCATCATCTAATTTTATCAGGATCACTTCTGAATGTTTACGAGTTTGGGATTTGAAATAAGAAGGCAGACAGGAGTGAACGGAAAACAAAGAAAAGAAGAAAATGAAGAAGTCAATGCTGAGAAAAATAGAAGTCAGCCACTGATACAGTTTAAAGAAAAAACTCTTCAACCATTTGTCATCTTGCCAATAATCTTCAAAAAGTCATTTTCGAGGTCATTAAATACCCAGGCTTTTTAATATGAAACATTTTCTACCTGCCTCCAATTTCATTTTATTTATATTTAACAAGCTAAGTATAAGGAAATGTATTGCACTTAATTTTGAAAGGAAACAGGGCCTAGACTGGCCTGTTGGGTATAATTTGAATCTTTTCTGCCACTGGAGGGCTTTGTTCAATTCTGCTTTTTAAATTTTTCCACCTGGCCTGCTTGCCTGGAGGGTCCAAGATAAATGTTTCCAAGGACTTTCTAGACGGTCGGGGAGAGAGGTGGAATGGGGAGGAAGTAGAAAAAGGTTTGGCAACATTATCCAACTACTAAAAATCAAGAATAGAAGGATGAAGAGGAGACCCTCACAAGTGGCACAAGAATCCAAAAAACAAACAACCCAATCAAAAGATTGGCAGATCGATCACTCACATTTCTCCAAAGAAGACATACAGATGGCCAAAGGCACATGAAAAGATGCTCAGCAAATCGAAACTAAAATGAGGTAGAACTTCACCCCAGTCAGAATGGCCATCATCAAAAAGTCTACAAACTATAAATGCTGGAGAGGGTGTGGAGAAAAGGGGACCCTCCTATGCTGTTGGGAGGAACGTAAATTGGTGCAGCCACTGTGGAGAACAGTACAGAGGTTCCTTAAAAAACTAAAAATAGAACTATCATATGACCCAGCAACCCCATTCCTGGGCATATATGCAGAGAAAACCATAATTCAAAAAGACACATGCACCCCAATGTTCACTGCAGCACTATTTACAATAGCCAAGACATGGAAGCAACCGTCTATGAACAGATGAAGGGATAAAGAAGATGTGGTATATTTATACAATGGAATATTACTCAGCCATAAAGAAAGAATGAAATAATGCCATTTACAGGAACATGGATGGACCTAGGGATTATCATACTAAGCGAAGTAAGCCTGACAGAAGGACAAATATCGTATATATCACTTATATGTGGAATGTAAAAAACATGATACAAATTAACTTATATACAAAACAGAAGTAGACCCACAGACATAGAAAACATACTTGTGGGTACCAAAGGCAGGAGATGGATAAATTAAAAGTTTGGGATTAACATATACACAGAACTATATATAAAACAGATAACCAACAAGGACCTACTGTATAGCACAGAGAACTATGCTCAATATTTTGTAATAAGCTATAAGGGAAAAGAATTTGAAATATATATTCAGATTATATAATTAAATGTGTATGTTAAACATATATATAAATAAATAACTGAATCACTTTGCTGTACACCTCGAACTAACACAACATTGTAAATCAACTCTACTTCAATAAAAAAGACGAGTGACGAAAGAGCCAGAGTAATTTGGCTCAACAAGGACCCCTCAGCAACAGCTCCAGATGAAGCAGCCATCTTTCCCCACCTCCCACCTCCTTATTTCCTCACCTCCCTTCTCCCACCTCAATGAACTTTTGACTCAAGCTGAGCCAATCATATTTAGTTTCTTGAGTATTTGAACTCAGGAATTATAGTCAGAGGATATTTGATCTGGGAACTATAAAATCCAAGACAGGAAATTTAAGTTCAAGGTATATTTGGAACTGTATAAACAATTGACATTCAGATACATAAGGAAAAAATCAAGTGTAATACATGTGGATTGATAGGAGAAAAGTGTACTTTCAAAACAAATTATTGCTTCTATTTCATGATAAAATGCCATTTCCTACTCATTTAGTAAGTGTAAAATATGAATTTATAATTTGAGCAACAATCATTTTGTTCGTAATGAGAGCAAGTAACATTTCACACCAAACTAATATTAGTAAAAAAAAAAAAAAAAAGGGGGATATGATCCATTTAGATTCAACATAAATTCACCCATAAGGAAACAGGCCAAGTAGGGATAGCATATGTACAGTAGCCAACCTTTTCTTTTTGGTTGCCTTTGATTTAAAAAAAAAAAAAAAAGGTTCTAAACTGATTTCCTCTTACCTTAATGGAAATTATGTTTTTATTCTAAGAAAATGACTTCAAACTGAAGCAGCATTAAATCCTTAGATATTAATTAACAGGAAAAAAATCATTTAACCACATCTTTCCAACACTGATAGGACATTGCCAAATGGTATCCACAAAAAAACTTATTTTTTAAAAAGTCCTTTCCTCATAGACATGTATTGAGTACCCACTATGTGTCAAATACAATCTTAGAAACTAGAGAGGAGGATGAAAACATAAAAGGACCTTGTGTCACAAAAAATGCTATATATTCACTATACCATTTCCCCTTGCTGGACCCACAGAAAGATGACATTTCTCAGGCTCTCTCATGGTTATATGTGGCAATGGGAATGACTTTTGGTCAACAGAATGTGGGTAGAGTGATGTAGGCAGCTTCTAGTCCTGGCCCTTAAAGACCGCCCTCAAGGCCTTTCAGATTTCTCTTCTCCCTTGTGAGCTACAGACAATAGAGCTACCAGACGGAGGAAGATCACCCCACATCTATCAGACTGTGAGGCAAAAAAACCCCTAAAAACCTTTCGTTGTGTTATACCAGCGAGATTTAGGGGGTTATTTGCTACCATTGAATAGCCTCTCCTAACCTTACAATCTGGAGAACAAAATGATAACAACGAAAACATATAAGGTAATATGGGAATGCAGAAAAATAATACTCTACATGGCAGAAAAATAGAGAGTACAGATTGCCTGTAGGCTCTGTCAGGGATGGCATTAAACAGGAGGCGATAGTTCACATTGCTCTTGAATTACGGTAGGAGTTTGCAAGTTAGACCAAAGCAAAATGGAAGATGGAAGGAAATGCCCTTCATCATCAAGGAATACCTTGATGTTTTCTCAAAGGCAGCTAAGACGGGGAAGGAAATAAAAACCACTTTTCAGAGCGAAATTCAACATTGTGCCGAAGTAATACTAGATTACCATTTAGCTTAATTGACTAGAAAATTGATTTGGCCAAATAATACACGAACTATGTAATGTGATGGCACTTTTATTACAAATGAGTTCACGAAAGAAAAGCACGGAGCAGGTTATTCAGAAATGTCAAAACTCTCTCCAAAACAGAATGTATTGATTTGTAAGGGATCCTTAGTACCCAATGTCTAACAGGTGCTATCTCCAGATGCAAGCTATTTCCTGATAGCTAGGTAGGTTTCAAGGTTAATGTAGTGACAGTACAATCTATAGCTGCCAGGGAGCCATTTATACCGAATATCTTAAGTGGATGTACGAAGTTTCCCTCAAGATGAAACAAAAACTAGCAGCAGAAAATCCGAACTCGTTTACTACTCAGAGAAAGTGGTGCGTTCTGTACTGGTCTCTTCTCAGAAGGTATGAGGTGAAGGCTTTGCTGTGATTTGTCAAATCTTTTCCAGGAAGGATGTTTGAATTATAATAGAAAGAACAACCTTTGAATTTGGGAAAATGAAGAAAACTGTATTAGGAACAAATGAATAATGTGTCAAGGGTCTGATCTCTGGAGGGCAAATGATAACCGTCCTCAAAGTGCAACACGTGAGCATTCTGAGTTAAAGGAAGATAAAGATTGTTATGAAAAGATTCAGAGCGTTGAGAGATCTTTGAGGAGCTTGATCTGTGGACACCACATTATAGCTCTATAAATTCAAGGCAGAAATAAATGGAGGTTCTGCACGTTTGAGGCATAAATCAGTGCTAAGTTGGACTTGTAGCAATGCAGTTAGTTCTGAGCAGTGGAGATGAAGACACTGGTGTTTTCCTGAATGAAGTGGACCAGGCAGAAGTGCTATTCTTAGTAAAAATTTTAAAAGCACTAGGTACACCTCAAAGTTAAATTTGTCATTATGACTTTGAATTCAGGATTTTCAACATAATGACCAACCTGTGCACTTATGTATATTCCTACTTGAATAGAAGTGTGTCAAGGTATTTCCAAGAAGAAATGAGGATAAAATCTAGCCCAGGGAGAGTTTTCCCCTGAAAAATAGCAATGTGGCCCCAGCAAGGTAGGGCATAAGAAATAGAAAGCTAGCAATACGATTAGAATGGTTTGTTTGACGGTATGACTTTTGTGAACCTCTATTTTATAATGATCTTCAATTTTTTTCTCTTCCCATCACTATCGTCTTATTAACTGTAATATTTCTGCTAATATTGTTGCTGAGTCCCTTTAGGTTTCTTGAATACCAGACATACACAATCCACTGTCAGTTTGGAAATTAGCAAAAAGACAACATGAGGGCTGATATTCACCAGCTTTATAAAAAATGTAAAATTCAAACATTAAAATACATTATTCCATTTTTCTTTTTCGTGCACATAGATTCTCAGGTTTACTTGAGCAGTCTGTCCTCATCCTGCACATGGACCAGTTCTGACATACAGAAATAATCCCACCAATAATATTTCTCCTGTTTAAGCTTTCAGTACTTGCCCTTTATTACCTCCATCATAGCAGAATGCCTTGAAACCTCTGAATGCCCTGGGAAAAGTGTACCTAAACAGCTTTTATAATTTAGAGTAACTGGCAATCTGATTACGTTTAACATTAATTCGGGACTATAACTGAGACACCTATTTTTTCCTGTATCATGCTGTAGCTCACGGAATTTAACACAAAAGCACAAAGACTCTTGTGAAAATACCTGATGTGTGCTTGTTTAAAATGACTCTGCTGTTTCAGGATCAGTTTCCTCTGGCTTTTTTTAAAAAGTCATTTCCTCACTGACTGTCCCGAACTCACTCTCTTTGGGACACCAACACTCTTCCCATGAGGGTCAGCCACTCTGTTTTGGGAGAGGCTTCTAAGTGTCCAGGGCCATTAGTAAAGGGTATGTTAATACTTGACAGGGGCATGTTAACACCTGTGAAGAGAGGCTCAGGGCATGGAAGGTGTCCTGCTGGATGAAGTCAGCCATGGCCATGATCCTTTGAAGGCCTTTGCTCAACAGCAGTGAGATGATCTGTTTATATGGTTTGGCTCCAAGGGCAAGGAAGTCTATGGACTCTGTTTCGGCTTCTCCCTCTTTATTATGGTAGAAAGTCAAAGCTCTTGATTTCCAAGAGCATAGTTTGGGAGTCAAAAGGAATCTAAACACTGTCTTCCTGCTCTAACAATTCTAGAATTTTCTGACTAGGGAAGGTTATTGGAGGGGGAGAGGTACATAGAAATCAATATTTCCAAATGTTATCTATGTCTTTATGAAATAATACAAAGTACCGTTAGCCACTTCCCTTGGGGTAACAGCATCTATTTGGTGCCTTTGGAATGTTCTGAACAACTATCGCCTTTGGTTCAATGCTATTTATTTGAGTAGGATCATTTCTTATGATTATAAACTATACTCCATCAGGCCCAGGACTATGATTGTACCCCTCACCCTCACACCCCAAATACTGTCCATAGCTGGCAAAGTGGCTTTTCCTTTCTCTTGTATCAGGGGTTCCTAAACCTTGCTGCACATTAGAATCACCTGAGGAACTTTAAAAAACTCTCCCTATACCAGTTAAAACAAACTGTCTGTGGATGGAATGGCACAAGTTTTAAAGATCCATGGGAGACTGCAGTGTACAGCAATGGTCTAGCAGTTAGTGGAAGGCTTAGGTATGATAGTCAGGCGGAGTAGCTTTCTGATAAAGGAATTAGTGGCAGAAAAGCCTAGAGTGATTGGGACTGAAGTGGGCAGAGGAAGAATGAGATGAAGAGACAGGGCTTTAGTGACAGGTGGTCCTGGAGAGGAGGGGGTGGGGGTGACACCCGTTGGTAGTCTTGATTCATGGGAGAAAATGCTATTCTTTTCTCCAGTTGTAAACATGTGATTGGTAATCAATGATAAAAAGTGTCATTGATTGAACTGTGCCCCCCAAAATTCATATGTTGAAGTCCAAAATCCCAGTACCTCAGAATGTGACTGTATTTGAAGACAGGGCCTTAAAGAGGTGATTAAGTTAAAATTAGGCCTTAGGGTAGCCCCCAATCCAATTTAACTGATGTCCTTATAAGAGGAAATTTGAACACACAGAGACACTAGTGGTGTGCATGCACAAAGAGACAACCACGTGAAGACACAGCAAATGCAGCCATCCGCAAGCCAAGCAGAGATGCCTCAGAAGAAACCACATCTGCTGGCACCGTGATCTGATCTTGAACTTCTAGCCTCCAGAATGGTGAGAAAATAAATTCCTCTTCTTAAAGCCCCCTAGTCTGCATATTTTGTATGACCGCCCTAGGAAAACAACACAAATAATATAAAAGGTAATGGAATGATATATACTACCAAATGTAAAACAGATAGCTAGTGGGAAGCAGCCGCATAGCACAGGGAGATCAGCTCGGTGCTTTGCGACCACCTAGAGGGGTGGGATAGGGAGGGTGGGAGGGAGACGCCAGAGGGAGGAGATATGGGGATATATGTATATGTAGAGCTGATTCACCTCATTATAAAGCAGAAACTAACACACTATTGTAAAGCAATTATACTCCAATAAAGATGTTTAAAAAAAAGTAATGGAATGATAAACATTTGAAATGATAAGTATAGATTTTATTAAATTACTAGTGCAACTTGTCTTAACCTAAATAATTTTCCTATGCTTTTCAGGTAGTCATAAAACTATTTTATAGAGTAAGCACAGGCCATTTCTCAACTGCATTATTTGTTGCCTACTCCTTACCTAGTAAATCCTACTCAACTTTCAAGTTTCAGTGTCAGTTCTTCTCTTCCAGGATGTCTTCCCATGTCATCCAAATGCTCAGTGCCCCTTCCTTTATCTGAACCCACAGGACTAGTGATCTACGTCCTAAAATTTGTTCCTAATCGTAAACTGACCTTTGACATTTCAAGGATTGTGGCCACGTTCCAATTTAACCTTCTATGTATTTTGATCTTGCTTCCCTCACCAAATTATAAACTCCTTTGGCATAGGGAACACAACTATTAATTTTCTATATCTCCTATAATGTCTGACAAAGTTCTTCCAGAAATATTAATTAGTAATTAGAAGTGTTTCTACAGACACTATCAGACTTTGTACCTGAGCTTAAATAAACCTCAAAAAGATCAAAGACAGGATAGAAAGATATTCTTTCTACAATGCCTGTGTCACAATCAGCTGTCAGCATTTTAACATTGATGAGCAGTCACAAGTGACTTTGAGACCTGTACATGCTTATTTTCTAATTCCAAGTGATGTTAAAAGATGGATAAAGAATATAACTTAACGGTTATAGTTAATGATCATTTTTTTACCTGGACACACTCCAGTGGGCAGAAAGCATTTCCTACAAACAATATGGTGACTGGTGCTAATGACGACATTTAAAGCTTCAAAATCTTCTTAAATAGACCCTATTCTAGTACCACTTAATAAAGATGTGTTGGAGAAACACTGTCATTGCACATTTTCAGATGACATAATCCATCACAGCTCAGAGAGTCATAACATTTGCTAAAAAAATCCTAGGATTAAGTCACCATATTTTATTGAACAATAAGGTAGAGATGAATTATTCTTACCCTGATTTTTAATGATTTTCCCACTTGTCTCTGTCTGTTTTTGTGGTGTGATTAAATATATAGAATGACGGCCAAGACAAAACAAGATAGTTTAACAGGGGTCAAAGTAGAAGATGAGATAGAAGATAATGAGTCAAATTTTGAAGATCTGCCTATAGAGTATTCTTTGTCTATTTTTAAAGAGAGGTGCATCATATGTGAAGCATGAATGATGTCAAGAGTTGGCCCTCAATTTAAAAATTAGCAGTCAGAAGTTGTCTTCCATGCAACATATGAGCTGTTGTTCACACTTTGTACTTTCCTTTTTAAGTCTGCCTTAATAGAGTTTTGGGGAAGAAAAGAGGGTACTGAAAAAATGTCAATCTTGGCTAATTTTTATCTTTTTCTCCTTTGTAGCAGTTAGCTATTGCTGTGTAACAATAAAATGTAAAAACACAAATCTCTCTCCATCTCATAGAGCCATAAATATTTATTCACATCCAGGTCAGCTGAGGGACAACTGATCTGACCTGAACGGCTTTGCCCTTGACTGGATTGCCCACGCATCTCACTTCCTCTTGGGTGACCCATTATGTTCTCATGGCAATGGCAAAAGACACCAGAGTGCAAACCTAGTCACATATGTTTCTCTCACACCTCTGCTTCTATCACATCTGCTAATATCCTTGAAAGAACAAGTCATGTGGCTGCATCCCAAATCTATGGTTAGGGACTTATACTGTAGGAGGAGGAGCTTCAAAGTTCCAGGTCAAGGGAGTAGATATGGGAGAGATAAAGAACTGGGGACATTACTCCAGTCTACCACACTTTCATTGTTTTTAATTCTTTATCAATCCATTTATTAAAAATTTGCTGATCTAGTGAACACCTGTCAGATTCAAGGTGACTCCCCTTTATATTTGTCCATTATTTTGTAAACAGCTTTCTTATATTGTGGGGGAAATGTCCATGATATGAGAGTATTTTTAAAAAATGAAAAAATCAGGGTAAGAATAATTCAGTTCTACCTTATTGTTCAATGAAATATACACTCTCATATCATGTATAAATTAGTACTCAAATCCCCATTGGACAAACAGATAAAGAAGTTGCTGCCTGAGGTGTGAGCCTCCATCTTGCTAGTCCTGGCGGGTAAAGAAGATTTGGATGGCAGCAGCTGCCACAGGAGCTTTCTAGTGGTTGCCACGTTGAAGTCCTCATGCAGAAGTTGCATTGGGACTGTGGCAGTAGCAAGTGCAATAAAGATAAATTTCTGGCATCTAGTTTTATTTTTTATTGTGGTAAGAACACTTAACATGAGATCTACCCTTTAAACAAACATTTAAGTGCACACTACAGCATTGTTAACTACTGGTGCTGCTGTAAAACAGTCTCTAGAAGTTATTCATCTCGTATAACTGAAGTTTTATACCCACTGAACAACTTCCCATTTCCCCTTTTCCCAGCGCCTGGTACCACCACTCTATTTCTATGAGTTTAACTATTTTAGTGTAAGGGGAATCATGCAGTATTTCTCCTTCTGTGATGGGCTTATTTCACTTAGCATAATGTCCTTCAGGTACATCTATGTTGTCCTATATGGCAGTGTTTCTTTCTTTTGTGGGTGAATATTATTCCATTGTACATATATGCCACACTTGCATTATCCATTCATCTGTTAGTGGACATTTATGTTGTTTCCATATCTTGGCTATTATGAATAATGCTGCAATAAGCATGGGAGTGTGTATATCTCTTCCAGATCCTAATTTCAATTCTTTGGGATATGTATTCAGAAGTGGTATTGCTGGATCATATGGTAATTCTATTTTTAATTTTTTGAGGAACTGCCATACTATTTCCCATAGCAGCTGCACTGTTCTACATTCCCACCAAAAGTGTATATGTGCTCCAATTTCTCTACACCCTTGCCACTTGTTATC
Source organism: Globicephala melas (assembly GCF_963455315.2). Lineage (NCBI taxonomy): Eukaryota > Metazoa > Chordata > Mammalia > Artiodactyla > Delphinidae > Globicephala > Globicephala melas. The sequence goes on from NC_083322.1 coordinate 34,503,566, forward strand.
TTTTGTTGTTTTTTCGTTTCTTTATAACAGCTATCCTAACAGATGTAAGGTGATAACTCATGTGGTTTGATTTGCATTTCCCTGATGATTAGTGGTGTTGAACATCTTTTCTCTACCTGTTGGCCATCTGTATGTCTTCCTTGGAGAAATAGCTATTCAAGTCCTTTGCCCATTTTTTATAGGGTTATTTGGCTTTTTTGCTATTGAGTTGTAGGAATTCATTATATATTGTGGATATTAATCCCTTATCAGATATATGGTTCAGTCTTTTCAAAAAATGGTGTTGAGAAAATTGGATAACTATAAGTAAAAGAATGAAATTGGATCTTATCTTATACCATACACAAAAATCAACTCAAAATGGATTAAAGATTTAAACGTAAGACTTTGAACTGTAAACCCCTAAAAGAAGACATGGGGGGAAACTTCCTGGATTGGGTTTGGCAATGATTTCTTGGATATAACACTAAAAGCTCAAGCAACAAAAGCAAAGTTAGACGAATGGGACTACGTCAAACAAAAAGCTTCCACACAGCAAAGGAAATAATCCACAGAGTGAAAAGGCAACCTAAGGAATGGGAAAAATATTTGCAAACCATATATCTGGCATTCACCATTTGGCCTTAGTGGTAGTAACTTCCTCCTCAGGCCAGTTCTGCATTAGGAACTTGGGCATGCTTTTCCCGCCTCCTCAAAGTTTCCATGAGCCCTCAAGAATCCTTTGTTTGAACTAGCCAGAGTGGATTCTGCAAACACCAGCTGCTACCCTGAGTAGCTACTTGAGGCAGAGCAGTTAACTAGACTTTTTGAGATATCAGTTAGGATTCTTTGGGTGCAAGCAACAGGAATCTGAATTTACTCGAAGGCTCTGGGGTAGCTGAGAGAATGACGAAATGTCAGCTAAAGAACTAGGCCTACAGAGGGAATAAATGAGGGAATTTCTGAGTGTTCAGAGAGTAGAAACTCAGGGCACCAACACTTGGATAAATTATCTCTAACCTTCTCTGTATTTACATCATTCTGCTGAAGATTCAGTTTTGGGATATAGAATCCAACTAGCTTAGCTTGGATCTCATGCCCATTCCTTGACTAGAGGGAAGAAGGAAGCCTTATTGATATTCCATCTAAGATGTCACCTATTGGGATAGTGGTCAGTCCTCAAAAGGAAAAAGTGCTGTATTGAAAGACAAGGAAATGACTGCCATGTGGCAAAAACAAAAGCAAAACAACAACAGCCAAAAAACAAACAAACAAGCAAACAAAAAAATACCCCAAAGCAAAACAAAACTGGAAGTAGGAATAAGAAATCAAAACCACCACAGATCAAAAATGAATAAGACTTTCTATCTGTTCTTGGGAAGCTTTGATTTTTGTAGAAAAGATTTTCCACTCTATCTTCATTTATTATTCAATAATAAAAGCACCAGTCATTGCATTAGAGTCTACCCTAAATCAGTATAACTCCATCTAACTTACCTGATTATATCTGTAGAGACCCTATTTCCAAATAAGGTCACATTCTGAAGTTCTGGGTGTGCATGACTTTTGAGAGGACACTATTCAAGTCACTACAATAGCCTCAGACCTTAGAATGAGTTTGGACTTTCACCTCAGGTGAAATCATTTTCTCATGCAGATGCAATATAAATGTATTGTTTTTAGGTGATCTAAAATTATCTTGCAATAAGAAAATGCATGGGATAATTAATAAGAAAGTATGGGTATGACTGGCATATCTTAATTCAGATATGAGAAAAATATCTACTTTAGATATCTTTTCTCAGACCCGATTCTTTGTTATGCCCACACTCAAGGGATATATAGCTGAAAACTTCTTTCTATGTGGGCACTGTATGGTTAAATAAAGAATATATTCTCTGTATTAGCTTGTTGGTCACATTACTCTTTGGACCACACAGAAATTAAGTAAAACTAGGGAGTGATTCTTCGTAGGCTTAGAAATTCTACCATGCTTAAACATATTAAGCTGTTTTCCACTGATTTATGTAAAGTGTAATTAACAAATTAATACATATGAAGGTAATAGAAAGCACCAAGCAACAATGTTGTTTTGTTGTGTTTTTGAAAATTCCTGAAAGTAATGGTAAAGCTTATCTGCTATAAATTTCTTTTAATTAAATAGTGTTTGGAATAATTTTTTTCTCAATTTAATCTAGCTCATATCATTCTTGCAAGTTTTTCATTTTTACGTACTCAGGAAGTATTCTAATATTGCTTCTATTTTCTATATAGCATCATATTTACCCATTATAGGGTAACTGGACTATGGAGTTACACTAATGTTTTTGTAAGACCTGTTGCTTTAAAACTAAAGATATTTCCAAATGCTATATTGCTCCTTTAAAATGTTAAACATTCCCATTGTATTAACCAGTCAGATATGTTTAGGGTGGTAAAAACTCATTGTTATAAGGCAAATCCTAAAATGCCACTAAACCTAGACAGCATAACTTAGGATACTGTTTATATGAAGAAGTGATACTCTTATTAATTCATTATAATCTGCATTAATATATGTAAGACTAGAGCATAAATACGAATAATTAATCCATAGGTAATAAAATAAAATGCTTTCTTAACAACTGTTATTCAAATGTATCAAAAGATAAATGTGACAAAATAAGTCTTATCACACATTGACATTTCACTTCCTGGGAGATCGTGAGAACTTGAGAACCCAGACCTCTCAGGTGGCACAACTTCTGAAATCTAATATTTAACAAATGCCATATATTTAGCCACAAACGTACATTGTCTGTTTCTGTCTTATCCTGAGGCTCCGTCACTTGTGCTCCTATTGGAAGGGTAGGGAGGTCTGAGATTAAATTGGACCTTCCCATGATTTACAATGACCATAAACAACTTTGGGTGGTCTCAGGGCCACTTAGACTTCCAGGCCTGTCCCCAAATTAACCTGGCCTCCGCAGGGGTACTCCTCCTTCCGGGAGGAGACCCAGGACCAGCATAGCCTGCCTGGAACTGCTCTGAAGGAGAGCAGACTCCTCCAGCTCCGTCCAGCTTTCTGGCCTGCACTTTTTCCATCACACCCTGCTCCTTGAGCTGTGAACTACATGGCTCGTGGTATTTTGTAGAACACTCCCTTCAGATCCTACACTGTCTTGTCAAATGCCAGAGAGATTTTCCCCCCCATACAGATAGCTACATCATCCTTCCTGGATAATAGTGGTTAGAGACTGAGATGGAAAGGTGACCAAGCAGAGAGTTAAATGGGGACTTGGAACATTAGTGAGCACATTTCTGATTAAATATATCTATCATGAAATGCCTTTGACTTTGACCCACACCAATAAATCCTGGTTTCTTTATAGCAAATGAAATCCCCGCACAGGTTGCTGAGTTTGTCCTAACAGCTCTGTTTCTTCCTCCGACTACAGAAGGGAATACCTTGCTCTAGATACTAGTCAGAATATTCCTCACTAACTTGAGGGTTAACAGCAGGCACAGAAACAATGGAAAAAGTAGAAAGCTGTTTGTTTTCTTTCCTGATTTCTCCTTTACCATGTTAATATGAATTACAGAGATTCTTAGGCTCCTGTCCTGGAAGATTTACAATTCAAATCAAGGAAAGGCGTCTTCCCTTCCCTGTTTAAAGGAACAAACAAAAAACAGCTCTAGGGCTTCCCTGGTGGCGCAGTGGTTGAGAGTCCACCTGCCAATGCAGGGGACACGGGTTTGTGCCCCGGTTCGGGAAGGTCCCACATGCTGCAGAGCAGCTGGGCCTGTGAGCCGTGGCCGCTGAGCCTGCATGTCCGGAGCCTGTGCTCCGCAACGGGAGAGGCCACAGCAGTGAGAGCCCTGTGTACTACCAAAAAAAAAAAAAAAAAAAAAAAAAAAACAGTTCTAAACTATTCTCTCAGTATTTTAATATACAAGTAATTACACATAAACAAATATTTTATCTATTATTTCTTGGATTACCGTCTATGCCCTTGATTTTCTTTCACATTTTATATCTCTTTCTGTCTCTTCCTCTCTTGCCTTCTATTCTGTATGATTCAATCAACTTTTTCTTTTAACCTTTTTTGCTGTTTTTGCAATTTGTGTTTTAAAGTTTCATCAACTCTCTTATTCTGATTGATCCTTTTTCTTAGCAGACTGTTCTTGTTATATGGATACTATATTTTCTTCAATCTCTATGACATAATAATAATTATTTTTTTTTAAACACACTATATTTTCTTCCTTATGTTATTCATTTTCTAGTGTCTGTTATTTTGGCTTATTCAACTCTGTCTTTCTTTTATGCTGCACGCTGTCCTCAAGTGATTGCTAACGCATGGTTTTGCCTTCATGCACCCGATTGATGGAATGAATGTCCAGTCTATGCCATTCTCAATGGGTTTCTATATGTGACTCATGCTGTTCTCTGAAAGAGAGAAATAACAGCCAGTTCTGGGTCTACAGGCAAGGTGTGAGGCTGGGCAGACTTCACCTGAAGGTGTGTGGATGCCTTCGAAGCCAACCGGTACTAATGAGGAAGGCCCTGGCCTAAGATGGCAACTCCTACACTAGCCTCCCTGGTAGACCACCTCATGTCTTTAGGAAGTGGTAGCCTCCAAAGGGCTTGGCTTCACCTCCGCAAACACAAGTTGCTCTGTTGAAGTAATGAAAGAAAATAGAGGCATAGTCTCCCTGCAGAAAGTCTCACTGATCTGTATTTTCCAGCAAAATGCCTCTTAACACTCAATCTTCACGGAACATTCATCTCTCTCAATATGACCTTTTCTTGGCCAATATTTTATAGAAAAAAATATTTAAATCCCCCAAAGTCAATACATTTTAAACCAAATGATAGAAACGTCTTGAGATACGTTTGAATACAATTGGTAAGATCTTAGAATCATACATAGATGTTTTTAAAAAACTTTCAAGTGTCCAAGAGGATCTGTATCTGTGGTGAAGTTCAGAGTACATGTTACTGTACTAAAAGCAGCAATTTGTTAGTAACTATATCTTTCAGATATTAGAAAGTGCTGTTTTCAGCCTTCTACATTTTAAGAGTTTTACTTATATGTAGTTAGTTTACTATGTTTTAGTTACATTTTAGGAAATTGGCTGGGAGTTTTGAGTTGACACATTATAATTATTCTCAGTTAAAGGAGAATATGTTCATGATTAATATTTTCACATGGAATGCCTCATTTTTCAGAAATGGATTGTAACATTAATTGAAAGAGGCCTGTATTAGAATTTCTACTTGGAAATTTTTCTCATCCTTCTTAAGAATTTCTATTTTGTGTTTTATACCATAGTTGACACATCAATATAGCCTACCAATATGTAATTCAGAAAAATAAACAGTATATCTGTGAGCTGGACTGAGAAAATGTTTTTTCTAAAAGTCGTGTGATAGAAACGGGTGGTAGATTATTATACTGGAGGGTATCTTTCTGATCACGAGCTGGAGACCAACAGCGCTATGGTAGAAGCAGGCTTAGAGATGAGTGTGGGCAATACAGGCTATTGTAGACATTCCGTACTTAGGGCTTCATTCCATCGTAATGGTTTCTGTCCCTTCTCCCAGTCCTGTTCTCCTTATCTGCCAACTTTGGCAAACTGTTGTGAAAAATTGCTTTTGCTTCCTCTGCCCCATATCACTATGGTTCTCTCCATTCTGATTTATCCATCATTACAAACCTTCCTAGATACTCATTTTTTGTCAGCTATTTCCATCCCACTCCCCTACTTCAACCTGAATTTTAATGTGCTTATGAATTTATTATTCTCTGGGCTCCCTTAATATCATCCAAGGTATTTGGGGGACAGAGGAGAAGTAGTCACTTGTCTCTGTCCCCACCCCAAGGCAGACACCCTTGACTCCAGAAAGTTCAACATGGAGACAGCCTGTTTCAGAGACCCCGAACCTGGGGTGCCAACAGGCGTGCATATCCAAAGGGCCAGAAAGACTCCTCTTCCCGCTGCACTCCCGTCCTAATTTGGATGCACTATTACTATCAGAGCTACGTTCACCAAAACCTTCCTTTAAGTTGAGGCAAAATTTCTACTCTGACGATAGACTGCTGAATGTAAGTAGTAATTATATCTATTCAAATAACCTTTTTTAAGTCAGTCCACTGCCAAGAGCAGCACATTTGTGGTAATAAGCGTGATTTGCAGGCAACTTCTATGCGTGCCAAATTTAGCAGTACACTTCAACCTAAAGATTTCACCCCAGTACTCAGGGAATCATCACAAGGAACTAGAGGGAAAAAAATCAAGGATGCCAAAACGGAGCAGGCAGATCTGAATTAGATACAGTGAAAAACAAGCAGGAATCATGCCATTTTTGCCTCCCCACCAAGACCCCGGGAGAAAGAGATAGTATCAGATTAAAATCTATTGCTCAAAACTTCTTCCTGTAGTTGAATTCCTACCCCAGTGTTTATTTGTGTAGACACAACCTGAATGACCCGATTCATTTCATTTGAACAACTGCATAATCATACTACAAGAATAGAGCCTTGAGGGGTTAAAAGGTGCATGGAGAATGTGGGGAAGTTGCGGCTAATTTCAATGTCAGATGGGCAATTAAATCATGTATGACTTGGTCAGCAGAACCGCATGGAGAGACAAGTGACTCATATAATAGAATTTCAAGGTGGGGAGAGCTAAGGACAATGATCTCTCTTCTTGTGCCTGCATTCTCAATGATAATTTGACAAAAGTGCAAGCAAGGGTCCCAAAATGATGGAGGAGAAAATGTCTAACCTTTAGCCCAATGTCTAATTACAATAAGAGAATGCCATCAAATATTCCAGAATACAAAAAATACACGTAGAGAATAAAAATCAGGGAAAATGATTCCAGTTCTGAACCAGATATTAATGAGACCACAGTAGAAATACCACCCAGTTGTTAGAACCTTGTTAAAGCAAAGGAAGCTAAAAGAAATGAGAGAGGAAAACTTTGAGCTGCAACACGATTCAAATAACAGGGGGATCTAGTCGTATAAAAAAGGTTAAAAATAAAGACTACCATTCCTTTTAATGGAGAGCATCACCTGAAGGTATGGTAGAACTTGTCAAAGCAGAAAATACAGACTGTGGGTTAATGGAACATGTTTTAAACCATGGTTCTGGATTCATCATGACCCTAGAACATCCCTTGGACAGTGAAATAAGTCTCTCTACATGAGATACAGAAGCAGATTACATAAAGCAGTGAAAGTTGAAAGCAATATATCCAAATGAGTGCTGGGGACTGACTTTAGTTGCCAGGACAATGCCAACAGTTATACAACACTGTTCCTGTACGTCTTGGACACACAATATGAACATATTCTAAAAAAAAAAAAAAAAAAATTGTTGGCCACCATTGAAAGTCCATGTTTCCTAATTAACAGGAAAAGAAATAAGTCCTACAGGGTGATTTAGAGAAGTTTTGTACATGCTTTGTAGCATGTCAGTTCAGCCACGTGGGACCTGATGAACCCCAGTTGTGATCAGGCACAGGGTAAGCACCTGGCAGGGGCCCAGAGTGAGCAGAGTAATGGGAGAGGGTCAGGGTATCATGGGTGGACTGCACTGGGACTGGTGAGTTAGGCTGTTCTACAAAACAAAGCAATCAACAGGTGTGTTACTTAAACGAGGGAATCCTTTCACAATATACACATGTATTAAATCATCATGGTGTACACTTTAAATATCTTACAATTTTACTTGCCAATTATGTCTCAAAGCTGGAAAGAATCCCTACAAAGTAATCATTGACTGTTTAGTCCATCAGGACTCAAGATATGCTGAAATGCTTTCTTTAGGTGTATGAACTGCAGGACCCCATCTTGTCCAATGCTGAGGCCACCTGAGCTTTGAGAACAGCCTGGATAGTGACCATTCTCTTCCTGTCCTGAAGAAGAATTGCTCCCCAACAAGAGGACCTTCGACTCACTGCTGGGCCTTGAGCAGATTCATTCAGTTCAGCAGGTCCAACTTGAACCTGCTTCTGAGTTCAGCCATCCTTGACCACGTCACCTACTACTGTGTTCATAAGCCCACTTTCTTCTAATGTAGAGCCTCAGGAGAGAGCAGCAGAGCTGTACACACAAACCATTGCTTCTAGCTCCTGTGTCAGGAACCTAAGAAAGCAATTGTACCAATGCTACTCAGTAGGTAGAGGTCACGGGGTCTATAAATACACCATCCCTTAGGTGTAGAAACTCTGCTAGCGATGCAACAGTTGCTGGGACATTTCCAAGAGCAGCATGACTGGAAGTGGGCTCCCTGTGAGATGGTGGATGAGCTAAGGGACACATCAGCCACGTTTAGTCGAACATCCATTGAATCCATAAAAAACAGCTGCACTGCTTGGTCTGAATGTACCTGAAACCCATGGTCTATTTCACATTAGCACGAACCTGTAAGAAGAGCTGTTATCTACCTGTCTTAATTGAAACCTCAAAGCATTTTAGGCTGAAATTTGATTTAAAAAAAAAAAAAGTATTTACTCAGGCAGTGCTGAGCTAAGAGTCACATCCCTTCACCTCTTCTACTTAGGAAGGGAACTGAAGTTAATGCTTTCAGGACAGGAATAGCATCAATTCGAGTATCGCATCTCATACATTGATCCTTCAGAGCTTTGAACAAAGAGCAGAATATTAGTCCCCTCGTTGCTCAAGGAGGATGTTAACCTGCACCCCTGCACGAGTGAGGACACCACGAAAGTCACCTTCCCCCGCTGGATGGGCCAGCTGCCAACTGTGACCGGGAACTTGGTTATAGAGTAAAAGGTTCTTTGTCAGGAATGTGGAAATTGTGACATTAGGGACTAGCCTGAGTTAGAGGATAAAACTTCAATGAAATTTGCAAGTTCATTTTGGTTTATATACCTGTCGGAGCTGAGACATTAAATGCAGAAGGCTTTTAATCTAGGTATTTTAAACACTACTTGATACCATGGACTAGTGTCACTCAACAGAGAGTACTTCAAGGACAGAGCTATCTCTGAACCAGAATAAGACCCCAGGAAGGCAGATTCAGCCCAGAGCATTGGGGACGGGGTGATTTCCTTTTGTTTCAACATTCACGTTTGACAGAACTGGCTTTTCTCTTCGCCCCTGCTGGAGAGCTAATAACTTCCTTCAGGTCCACCTTACTCCAGTTCTCCTCACAGGCCCGTGCAGCTGACTTGATATGCAGATATACTGCGTGCTTTATTTACATTTATTTTTGTCAGTCATGTGCTATCAAGATAGAGAGACATCCTAAGAAATCAAACACAGGAACGGGTCAAGTAGGTTAGCTTGACAAAAAACAACATGGAAGAAATAACCACAGAGCACAGGCTGCAATTCAGTTTTACAGCAAGTCACGGGCAACACAAAAAGAAGGTTACAACCAATCCCTCTCCTGTCTCAGACGGTGCCATTTGTTCCCGAGATTTCTAAAGATGCGTTCAATTCTTGCACACATCTGAGAGTTCGGCAACTGTGGCTAACATTGAAAATAAATAATCCAAATCAGCTTGGCCATATTAACTGTGAAATCCACTTTACTAGTGAGATAGAATTTACTTCAAGCCATATAGGTCAATAGCCTTGGAGAGGGAATTCCAAAGATGAAGGCCCTTCATAGAAAATGCTCAGCCTTCAGACCTGTGTAGTTCTAAATCAGAGGGCTTAGCACCTCCAAGCTCTCCAGCTGCTGTGAGGGCAAACCCAGGAAAGAGGTGGTCATTGGATATAACCTAAATCCCCTCTCTGCTGCCTCTCCTCAACCCCTGAAACAGAATGCTGTTGAGGTCTGCTACCTTGATTCCCCCTGAAAGCAAAGAGGCAACTCATGAGGTATGGAAGCCTGGAGGGAACAAAGGCAAGAGTGAACGTGTGTGAGCTCATACTTTGGCATGATGAAAAGTAGGTACTCTTCAAAAGGTCTGCTCTGTGGCAGAGGGGCTCGTTACTGAGAGCAGAGCTGCACTGCCCACACAAAGGCAAGAGGGGAGGGAAGGGGCTCAGTGAAGTTAGAATACAGACAATATGGAACCAGAGATCATTGAATCTTAAAAATCCGTTGGCTACTAGCAGAGCCATTTAAAGATAATGGTAAGAGCAAAGAATGGACTTGGCTGGAAACTGTTTTCCTCTTTACTGTCTGCAGGCAGCTTCTGGAAATTTTAGTTGAAAACATTTTTTTAATGTTTATCAGTCAAAATGAAAATGAGGCTGTGGTAGGCAAAATAACGCCCCGTCCCCCAGCCAAGATGTCTACATCCTAATTCCAGGAACCTGTGAATTTGTTAGGTTCCATGGCAAAGGAGAATTAAGGATGTAGATGGAATTAAGGTTGATAATTAGCTGCACCTAAAATACAGATTATTCTGGATTAGCCTAATGGATATACCATCCAGTATAATCACAAGGATCCTTATAAGTGGAAGAGGGAGGCAGAAGAGGTCCGAGTGATGTGAGAAGGTCTTCACCCACTGTTGCTGGCTTTGAAGACAGAGGGAGAAGGCCACAAGCCAACTACTGTGGGAGGCTTCTAGAAGCTGGTATAGGTAAGAAAACAGATTTCCCCCTAGTGCCTCCAGAAGAGAACACAGCCCTGTAGACACCCTGATTTTACTTCACTGAGACCCGTGATGAGCATATGGAAGACAATCTTATATTGTTTTAAGCTACTGAGTTCATGGTAATTTATGAGAACAGCAACAGGAAACTAATACAGAAACCAACGCTCAGCTTGACACACAAATGTATAGTTTTTACATTATACTTTGTCTGGGGTGATGATGGCCAGGAAATCAACAAACCCTCTGAGGAAAACAATGGAATTTGTTGTCAAAGTGGAAGGCATGCTACTCTTTCTGCTTAGTTGGCTAGCTAGCATCCTGGTTTCATCTCCTGCATTTTACGTGTAGCCTGCTGGGAATGAGAACAACATTTAGCACTTATTATCCCAGGAGAACTAATTTCCAACACATAGTTGTTCCAAACACGACTAGGTTGACCTAAAGGATGACATATTAAGCAATCAGCTGTATAGCTAAATTCTATTTGACCAAAAAAATGGGACAGTCACCTTCACCTGTCATCTTGGGTCTTCTGAATACCTGAAGCCCAGCTGCTGCAAAATATTTCTCTGCACTTCCAGGGGGAAAAAAAGAAAAAAAAAAAAAAAAGATGATCTTGCTTTACTTGGATATTCAGGATGAGATTAAGGAATGTATAATGGCTGTGCCACCTTTAAGGCCATTCCAGAAAAAAAAAAAAAATCAGTGTTAACGGTTAGAAAGAATTTCAAGACACGGAAAGCTGGGTTTCCAAATCACCAACACATTGACCAATTTTCAATGAGAATTGAAAACTAAATTAACTTCAGTTGAGGAGGTGAGAATGGAGACCAAATATACAACAGGACCCTGCTTTTCTTTTAAATTGAACAACTCTTCATGTGATACATAAACTAAAAATTTAGAATTTGATCCATCTCTGTGATGTCTTACATTTTTAAATGATGCACTGTTGACAGTACCTGGCACAAAGCTATTCATTAACTACTAGCATCCTTTGATAGAACGACTCTACTTGAGTTATTAGGAAAGGCTGGAGGGAGGCCTTCCTGGCCTCAGGTGGGATTTGTTGAAGACATTAGCTCTTTTATTTGCACCCAAATGGTTCTTACTACTGGTGGCCCCATTATATTTCTCAACAAGTGGCTAATGAGAATGAACTCACGCCAACCGAACTTAAGGATTGAGGAGTAAGTGGGCGAGCCCTGGGGCGTGGTCTCCTGAATGAGCAAGCACATTTTCAACATAATTGGCTGCCTAATCGCGTGTGGCAAACTCTGCTGATGTATCTGGATGTGTAAGCAATTATGTTTCCGCTAAAAGCCTTGGTTGGTAATGCTTTTGTTCTCCATTTCTTACAACTGAACTAACCGAGGGAAGAAATTGGTGTGGAAATGGTTTTCAATATATTTTGTTTTGCTTTTTAACTTTTCTTTTCAAAACATTTTTCAATTAAGCTAGCCAACTGATCCAAGGTTTATTGTACCTCCAGACATCACATAAAATAGATAACAAGGAGAAAAGAAACACAGTGGATAATAAAAGAAGTTTCAGTAATAAAACATCCTTTGATAAAAAAGCCGAAGTGTTTGCATTAAACCACATCGTTTAAATGTGATTCACGGTACTGAGTACCTCTCGGTCCTAGCCACACAGTTAGTACTGAGTATTGATAACAAGTAAGACAAGGGGTCCCTGACTTCAAGACACATCACTTCAAGCAGGCCTTTGACAGATAGTGGCTTAATGTCCGAGTCACCTGAAGTTGCAAGGGAAGAGACTCTTGATCTCCAAAAGAACAATAACCATAAACCACAGGCTCCAAATATGTCCTATCACAGCCTCCACTAAGATTTCCACAGCCCAGCTAACACACAGTGTTGTTAATTTCAAAAGTAGTACCCAGTGATTCACTGGGGGCCAAAAAAACAAAAACAAAGTACTCGTGTTATTGCCTTAACTCATTTGAGAAATTAAGCAGACCACAAAGGAATAAACAAATTGAAAACAGCCATGTCTGTTACAGAAATACGGAATTTAGGTCTCTAAAAACACTTGTTCTTGCAATCACTTCCTGCAAATATTGCACATAATCCAGGTAACTTTAGCACTTTAGAATTTCAATGTCAATGAGAATTTATCATTCCCTCATTAAAATGTGTCTATGTGCAAAACCAAAGTCACACTTCACATGTAAGCAGTTGTGGAAAAATTGAAGGTCTACATTTGAATCGCAGCTTTTTTGTTAATTCTGCAACATTAGTGATGTCACTGTACCGCTTTCCAACTCTCAGTTTCCCTATATGATAAATGGGGAAATTTCACATACTGCAGACTGTTTAGGAGCATCAAATAAGATGACATATGAGAATTTGCCTAGGGTAGTGCCTGGGCAGAGACTCTTTTAAGACCTGCGCCTGAGAGAGGACCCTTCAAACATCTAGCTTTGAAAACCAACGGGTCTGGCCTCCATAGACCCATAGTGACCTGAGACAGCTATTGAAGAGCTCACGCCCGCTTGCAAACTCACCTGCTCCAGGGCCCAGTGCAGAAGTGGCTGAAGGAGAGGCGTCCAGACTGAAGGAGGGTCATTTGCTGGTCTTGCACCATCGGCCTGAGGGGCCGGACATCTGGAGGCCCGCGGGGACGCTCTCCTGGAGGAGGCCGGCGGTCCGGCGCCATCTTCAAGCTCTCCCTCTGCCTTGCTCCAGCCAGCGGAGACGCGCTTTTCTTTTCTTTTGTTAAATTCTAGCCGTTATTGAAAGGGTTGAAGTACGTACCGACAGTAAGAGTTTCAAAATACATTTGTAAACTCTGTCAAGGAGACTTTTAAGTAGCTTTCCATGGCAATGGAGGGTTCGTATTGAAGATGATTGTATTCTTAATTCCTCTGGTGTTCAGCATCTTCAAAATAAGATTCAGCCCTCTTGAGAATTGACTTGATGCAAAGCCAGACGACGCCCAAGGAAGTTTTCCTTATTTGTCTCTCATACCAGACCTTGTATCCCTGCGAGGGTGAGAAGTCTGATGGGGCAGGGAGGCAGGCAGAGCTCTGGAGAATGGAGCTGATAAGCCCCATGGCAAAGGATTCTGGGACTCCTCCGGCTGCTGGTCTAGAAAGTGGATTAAGCACTGATTGCTCTCAGCTGTGTTCAGGAACCGGCTTTCTTTTCCTTTCCACAATCAGCTCCTTCATTAGGAATCTCTGTTTTAGATAATGTCTCCAATCTCCAGTGTGCTCTAATAGGATGTTCACGTTGAAGTCTTCATCAAGAGATTGGTAAAGAGATATTTGGGGGAGACAGCTATTGCCTCTTTGGGGTCGGGGAGGTTGCTGCCCTCTCAACAGAAGCCTAGGAAGCGGGGTGGGGGGGTGGGGGGATGTGCAAGATTTGCCTCAACTGTCATCTGCAAGAAACCCAAACAATGCCCACACTGATCTCTTCTACCGACCCACTCTGTGCATACCTCTACATTGGTTGTAATCTCAATTTATGTATCTGTGTCCCTCACAATGAACTCTAAATTCTTCAAGGCAAGGACTCTTCAGTTTTGTAACACTGGCTCCTAGCTTCTCTCTTATATAGTAGATGCTCAATGAAAGTTCCCTGGACTGAATTAAATCCTCCATGTTAAGAATAAAGTTAAAGAATAAAGTCATAAATTTATTTTTCTAATCACTTATTCTGCATTTGCGGTTCCCAACATTTAATTATCTATGCAGGTAGACTAGAAGCCATTTAGCAAAGCTTATGAGGGCACCTGGGGCACACTCTGCTATCGCCCATTGTTGTGAATGCCGCATCATATAGGGATTTTTACCATTGTCATGGTCTTTGGATAAATGTCATTCAGGTGTCACTGAGGTAGGGAAATTACTCCCTCCTTCCCCCCTCTGCCCTGATAAGGTGGTATATTATAACGAAAGTAAGTCTTAAATTCTGCCCCAAGTACAAACCTTTATTGAGCAAACAAACACACCAATATTCTCTAACCAATTCCTGTCAAGTCAGGGAAGTCCCCACTCTCTTCCCTTTTAGGCACTCTGACAAGAGTCAGGCATTACAGATGTTAGAGGAATGAGAGGTTAACCGTCTATTTGAATCAGGTAAGAGAACCTCTGGCAAGTAGTGAAACACAGAACCAAATGGACTTGGTGCCAACCTGAGATGCTGCACTGCTAGCCTGCCAGACCGTTATACCCTGTTCCTACAAGAGCAGAAGGGCCGGCACATTTTCCCCAACCAATCAGAAATCTTTAATTCTACTCATTCTACTAATAAAGTAAATTCTTCATGTCCATTTTGCTAATTAGCCAACCTTCTGGGTGGATTTAGATAAAGATGTTCCAAGTGTTTGCCAAAACCACCTCTGGAGAGTAGACTCCTGGTTACCTTCTTTTCAGTGTTAACTGGTCATCTTTGGAGCAGGGTAACTGAATAAGGAACTTAACATATTATCTGATACCAAGAATCCAGTATAAAATTAATTTACACACACACATTATAAGCCATATTATCTACACTAGAGAATTTTAGAATAAATTAAAGATAATCGAAATGTAGCCAGAAAAGTCTTAAAATATTAATTTTGGTCCGCAGCTTGTTGTTACACTTCTCTTTTCCTCTACTCAACCAGAGGAACCCATACTGCCTGAGGTAGAATTAGAATTGCTTTGGCAGCAATTATAAAGAGAAAGAAAGAGTTAATGTTTTATGTTGGCTTCCAATCTGGACTCTTGAAAACTGAAAGGGAAAGCCCAGCTAAGCACAGTAGGTGTAGGTCATAGCAATAGATTGGAAAGATAATTATAGGCTGAGGTCAGTGGACCACCCCCTCCATCACCTGGGGTAAGAATGAGGTGATGACACTGCATTTTCTTAATCTGAATTTCCATTTGTATTCGTTTTTCTTTATATTAAGGTCTTTTCTGAATCAGTTGGTAAATCTGGCACCCATCTGTCAGCTGACAGGCAACCCAAGAGTTGGATTTATTGAATGAAACCAAACCACAGAGAATTGAAAAGAAAAAGGAGACCAACGGAGGAGAAAGTGAATCACTTATCGATATTGAAAAGTCAAATCCTATGCAAAGAAGTTTCTGGCGAATATATTTGAAATGTGATCTCTTTCTTCACTCCCCTAATAGCAATAGCAACAATGATATGACTAACACTTACGGAGCAACTCCTACGTGTCAGGCACTTGCGTGAAGTACTTACGATTATTTTATTCTCAGTAGGATGCAAGCGTGGGGCTCTCTGTTGGGCTCTGTCCACTGCTATGCTCTCCAGGGCCTAGAACAGGGTCTGGTTTGTCGTCGACACCAAGTAAATATTTGTTGAGTGAATTGAGTTAATCGGTTTTCCCTGAGAAGACCTGTGAGGTGGGTATAATTACCACCCTCAGCCTGCAGCTCAGGAACCTGAACCCTTGGACTACAAAGCCCTCCGGCTTCTGCAGACGGATTCAGAATCTACTCAGACCAGCCAGTGATGATTTTTTCCTCCTGCTTTCATTTTCTGCCCCACTTCTTTATTTAGTTCTTTCTCTCCCTACAGCACTTTCAACGCAATGCACAGCCAGCGACTATGACCTACAGCTGTACAGCCAATTAGTGGTGAAGGCGCTTAGAAACCAATCCTTTGCGATTCCCAGTCCTCTAGTCTCCTCATTCCAAGCCAGCTTCCCCCAATCAGAACAAATGACTTGTTATTTACTGAAGTTAGATATTGATTAGCTCTTGAAAGCTGCACACCTTTGCTTTTTTTAAAAAAAATCTTTTCAAAAAATGATTACCTAGGTCATGATTACTAAATTCAATCATCAGGTTTACCTTTTTTGACAGTGAATTAGATGACATAGAAGCTGAAAGGGACCTTCAAGGGTGTTGGTGAAACACCCTGTTTTTCTAAACGGATGAGTAAACCATGACATAAATGGTGAAGTAATCTGTTCAAGGCAACCTACTGAGTCAGTGGAAGAATCACAGGTAGAAGCCAAGTCTTCAGAGACCTAGTCCAGTGCCTTCTACACCATGTGCTAGGCTGGCTTCCTCATCACAGGGTCATATTTGATGTATTTGATTCAATTACATGCCAATTTTAGAATAGAACATGTTAAGTTGGATGAGACCAATGATTTTTTTTCTACCCATTATGTATCTTTAAAAAGTAGCAACAGGACAAATTATGTGGGCGTTTGCTACTTACCCCATAGGCCTGGAATGTCCTTGAAGTTCCCCCGTTACATTTATCTATACTGCTATTTAGGATTCTGTGATTGATGCTTGTAAGCTTGTACACGATTCCTAAGTCCTAGAGCAGGCTCTCATCCAACAGTTCTGTACCCTGCTAGAAATTTAATCCCCAGAGAGGGATGAAGAAATTTATGAGGTCCTTATAACATCAACTCCTTTTGGGGAAGGGGAAGGGGAGGTGGGTGGAAAGAAGTTTAACTCCTGAATATAAATAACACATTTGGGCGATAACATTGAGAGCCACGATGAAATCAAACTTCTCATCTAGAATCTTTCAAGGGGACAAATCCTTGCTAACCTTTTACCTGGACCCTGCCCAGTTGACTTGAAGAACGCATGTCCCCGTGGAAGAATGGTAAGGAGGTAGAAATTTCTACTCTGAGGGCCTACCAAGCACAGAGATCAATATTTACAGCTTTATGTCTAACCAAAATTCACCAAATGTAATATTCTCACCAATGACACTTTCCACTTAACCTGTTTTAGCACCAAAGGTCCCAGCTTGGAATTATTCCCAACTCCTAGATCCTATCCACCAATAACCCTCCCAGATTTTGGCCCACAGTGTGAATACTTCTCAGATCTCATTGCCAGTGAGGGACCAAACAAGGATTGGCAAATCAGTGGACCTCATGTCCTACTCCCTTTCCTATTCTCATGGCAGAAGTCACTAGTAGATGATGTCACATCTGCTGGTGGTGAAGATATGGCCTTCACTACTTCACTATGCTATCCATTGTCAGGTATTTATTGAAACCCTATTTAATGTGTCAGGCAGTCCAGGTAGCCACCACAAATCAGTGAGAGTTGGCAAATTACCTGAAACCAGTTCTCCATTTCAGGCCCAGATCCTACATTCGCCCCCAGTCCCCTTGGTGTAAGGAGTAACGCATCCCAGCTGGTTAGCCTCCATCAGCATCCTCTCTTTCCAATGGGCTGGAATCCGAAGTCTCTTGCATCAAAACAGATGCTGTTATAGATCAGTCAGGAAAATTTTCAATCATTCAATACTGTCAGTGTTTCCCTAAAAGTCAAAAGGTGAGTGGGAGGTTTCTGTGGGCCTGTGGAAAAGTAACGCTTATTGACATAAAATCCACCTTTTGAACTCAGTCACTGTGAGCACGAACGCCTCCTAATGGGCTTCAATATCATTGCTTACCAGAGACCCGAATTACAGAAAGATGAATTCTCTTTCATTCAAGCCATAATTTCTGAGTTTGTGGGCATATCATAAAAAACTCTTGCTCCTGATTTTGATTAGGTTCCTTGGAAATAAACCTTATATGTCATTTAACTTCTGCTAAGGTGACTGAAGCCTCTTTTTAGACACCTGATCTCAATGTGACTATCTCTCAAATTTTATGTATCATATGTGCTCTTCAAATGACCTAATAATTTTTCAAAATGCTAGAAATAACAATTGTAGTTCCAGAACATCCCCCTTAGAAAATTAGGAGAGTCATAATTATCTGCCCAAGACAGCTCCTTCAGCAAAATGACAACTACTGACACATACATTATTCAATAATAACAGCTTTAAATTTATGCAGGGAAGAATATTAATGAAATATTTCCATTTCATGGTGGAGACTACCATAAGGTTAGTTCTAAAATGAGGGGGAAATGAAAGGTGAAATAAATATTACCAATAACAAACAGAACTGATTTTGCATCAGAATGAGTGTTAAATCGACATTCAACAGTGGCAACTAAGGGGAACATCCATGAGAACCAGGTGTCAGGAACTGGAGACAACCTAGATATGGAATATTTCATGAGGTTCACACGGCCTTTCATGGCTACTGGGAAACCAGTCTGATCTGTAAAATGATGTTAAAATTTATTTAATTCTTAGGAATGTTATTCCTTTTTATTAATTGTTGAGCCCATCTCTACTACCAAAGAGGTCAAAACTAAATAAATGCCTGGCATAGGTAGCAAACTGTTGCTGTTATTCTAAGACTTTTAACGTCTAGGTCTAATGTCTCCAGATGAAATATTTCTATTGAGGTTCTGTTGATTTGGTTTCTTGTGGATTAGCTGTCCAGAACTCCTTTCTCTGATGAAGGGCACTAGGTAGAACACTTAAATGTTTGTGCACAGTTCAAGTCCAAGGACTCTCAGCTTGGTGCTCACCCAAATTTTCCTTAGTTAAATACTTAGCTTCCATTCCTTCTGCCCGGGGAAATGGTTAGAATCTGGTTGCCACCTGTTTTTCTATTCTATTTAGATTCTAAGTTGACACCTTTTTTGTTTTTCTTTTAATTTTTTAAAAGTTCACAATAATTTAGTGACCAGCATTCTACAAAGCAGCTGAAACCTCCATTGACCCAACACAATATACGTGGGCAACACGGTGTTTTAGAGGGCGACATGAGTTTGAACACAGGTTTAAGGACAGAATGTTTGCCAAATCAGTTTTATTTTTTTCTTAAGTTACTAGTCTTAATCTCTAAATTGCGCTCCCTATATACTAAAGCATAGAGAGTTGGAGGACTGGGTTCACATCTTGTTATGTAGCCTTTAATGAGTTACCAAAATACACTGGATGGCGGCAAGTTGGTATTCATTTACTTTCAACTCATCGACAGTGAAAACGGAATCCCAAGGTTCAAAAAAATTAATCTCATGGTCACATTTCTTTTAAAAAATTTTTGTATCCTATGGAAAGCTCTTTAGTCAAGGTACTCTTTCACTGGATGACAGAAAATATTAAATTATACATAAAGTAAAAATATATTCAACATATTCATTTTCCTTTTACTTCTGATTACAACAGATTTAGGAATATTTTTTGAAGTTCAAGAAAAAGGCAAACTTTCCTGCTGCAGAGGCCCTAGCTTGCCTGTTTTGGCCACTTAGAAAGGTATGGGTCTGATCCCTAGAGGCATAAGAAGGATTCCGTCAGAAAGCTACTTACACTCTCCCTGTACATTCTCCTAGACCATGGTGGGATGCCATGGGTGTGACTGACACTGGAGGAGGCAAAAAAGAAAGGATAAAGTCAAAAAGTTAAAGAGTAAATTTATCACGTTTCCTTTTTTTTTTAAGATTCAGAATTTACGACGTCAAATTCTATTAGAATAAAAAACGTGAAACCACGAGGCGATTATATGAGGAAGCCAATTTGAACCTGAAGATAGTTTTTAATGGAATGCATTTGACAAGCAGCCCCCACTTTTACTGACTGAACTTGAGTATGGTTTGGTTTATGAATCCCCAATTCCTAAGAAAATGATTTAAACAAATCGTGGGACATGTGTACACAAATTTATGACTTGGTTCTGGCAGGGAAGATGGTCTCTCCGAACGAATAAAATCCTAGGGGTTATAAATGGGTCCAAAAGTATTAGATTTTTTATTTATACGTCAGAAAGGTAATCAAGTGAATGAAATGGTTTCATATACATTTTTACATCCAACAGCAGTGACACACTGTTCATACATTAATTCTATAGGAAAATGTACATCCTTTCTTTTTCTTTTTTTTGGCTAAGTAAGATTTGCCAAGTGTTCATGGACAAAAAAACCCTTTCATTGCAACCTGAACTAGTGAAATAACAAGGGTAAGCCATGTTCCTTTCAACAGCTTTATGGCATTAATAAAGCTATTGTCCGAATGCATGTTAATATTGGCATATGTAGGATGAAGTCTCACAAATACCCCAAAATGTGAATGTCCAATTTGAAAACTTTACAAAATAGTCTAATGGATTTTGTGACTGAATCTGCCCAGGGATGTTAAAGTCCAGGATGGTTTATTTTAAGTGTACTTCTGTAGCTCTATTCCTAGCTGACTATTCTTCGATTCCCTAATCACAAAGAAATGCATTCTCATGAAGTTAGGCAGTTGTAGACACAGAATGCTGATGACCTTTTCCCCAAATCTGATTTATCTAAAGAAAACCCAGTTAGTGGTAATTCTACCAAATACTTGTAACATTCACATGAAATTTTAATTGATTTTCAAACAGTACAACTGTGCCATGAATCCAACCACATAGAATATAAGCCTTAAACCCACTAGGTTTAAGCAATTGTGTCTTTGTAGCCTAAAACTATGTAAAATAAAATCTGATAACTCCCTGGTGTTAGAGGTAGACAGTTTTCTTTCAAATCCTAGGTTTGGTCCTTTATTTTATTCAGCAGTGAAAGCCATGAATACAGAACGAATAACAGCTGTTACAATTTTCAACCATGACTTCTAACGTCAGAGAATTCAAAGTATGAACATAGTACACAGTAATGAAAAGTATCAAAAATTAGTTTACCTCAAAAAAGATAAATAAAACAGGTATATTCCACCAATACATAAACAGATGTTTGTGCTACAGTTAAAATTTGCTGTATACAAAAGATCACAGTCCCCATAATCAGCTTATGATAGAAGCAAGAGTACATGAGCCATTTAATTGTCAGACATTATGCTTTATAAGGTATGCACAGAAGTTCAAGCAATAAATACATACATTAGTTCAAAGCCTTACAATAGCTACGCAAAGCAGATGCAGAAAAGCAGATTTGCTATTACTAGCAAGCAATGATATAAGAGTAAAAATTCATGAAATGCATTAAAGCAACATTTTTCTTAGAAAAAGTCTGGTCATTTATGGGTCCACCAACATTTTTACATAATATGCACAATTATCAAAATACAGACCAAGCATTTCAGAAAACTCCAAAAAACCTAAAATCTATTTTCAAAGCAATTGCAGTTTTGGAGGTTTTTCTGGTATAATGTGCAAGCAGCTATTTTTTAAAATTGTATTCATATAAAACCCATGCAAAACTCTACAGGTATATGCATTCTGTGGCTGAGACTTCCTTTCAAAAGTTTGGTAACTGAGGTATGCATACTTTAGCATTGTAGTCTTAGGCCACCCTCCTGATGGTACAGCTCTCTCGATTACTTTCAGTCCATCAAAGCCTTTGAACATGCACCTGAAAGACCCATTTTCCCTTCAGATAGTCCTTCCAGTAGGATCCTAGATGACTGAAAACCATCCTTCCCAATCCCAATCTTTCTTTTGATACCATATCGTAAACTTCCCATTCACTGATCATGACCCAAAGACAAACAGAATGAAAAGTAGCAGTTACTGTGACGTTCTCACATTTCATGCAATCTGCCATAATTGTTCTAAATTTTTTTCTTTTTTTTCTTTTTTTTCTTTTTTTTTTTTTTGCAGAGGTAGAAGCTTTCAGAAAGCCTTTTGGGTAAGTGGGAAAACCCTTTTGAAAGCCGTTATGTCGTTTTATTTGGTGTGATAGATGACTGGGTATCTCTCTAACTCTATTTGCTGACTTCAGCAAAGAATAAATGATGAGCTTAGTTTGCAAGAACCAGCTCCATCGCATGGAACTGGTACATACGTTAAGCTCTAGCAGCCACCTTCTGTCGAAACTGTTTGTAAAGCAATAACCATCATCAGGTTATGAGGTCCCTTGGTTGGGGGAAAAGTGTTATCCAGACTTGGCACAGCACATGAAAAGCAACACGTAAAGTTTCTAGGTTTTAAGCAGACATCTGACTATGCTATTTTCAACTACACCATAACGCGTTATCCTAGTTTTGGGGTTTGGAGTCGTCTCGAAAACCAGCATTCCAACAATTTGGCCTGTGCAAGTCTTTGAAAGGGAGTGTATTGTTAGTGTTAATATCCCGTATCAGCAGAGGCAGAATTATATGTAACTTTGGTTTGACTGAAAATAAATACCATGGACTACAATTGCTATAATCTTTGCTTTCAGTGTAAAAACTCAGCTAGATCACTTTAAAATCAATATGAAATTAATTTTTGGCTTTACTAGACCTTTTATGTTTGGTTCCTACTTTTTGTTTTTTTCATTATAACTTAAGACTATAAAAAATAGTACACAACAAAGATTCAGACCATACAAGACATCTTCTAACAACATGTATTCACCACCGAAAATAAGTGACTGGATGGGGAAAACAAAAACACAATGTCCTATATATATAACAATATGCAATCTGCATTTGCATCAAGTACATAATCGTTTTGGTCAGTGATCCACATTTGTTGCTTTCTAGCATATCATAACTTCCACTGCAGATTTTGTCCTCACCTCTGTCTTTAATGAAAGCAAATCTTCATTGCATTTAGATGGACTTTTGGCCTCAGAAGATTACTCTGTGTCTAAATTAGGTTTTTAGTTGTGGTTTTTGTCATATTTGATTCTTGCTTTAGGGCTAAATGAAAAGATCCCAGAGGTCATCAGAAAACAGCAGGTAGTTCATGGAAAAGGTTCCTTTGTACTAATTGAAGTTACAGAAGGCTGACCAAAGCATGTGGCTGCTTCTGTCCTTGAGCTCTTGGCCATGGTTAGAGTTGGCTTTGGTTTGCAGCTGTAGCCTTTGACTGTGTTTGCAGGTAGACAAAGCTTTATCACAAGGAGGTAAAGAGTACAGTTGTAAGATCTATGCAGATATGCAAATGTTTCTATGGTGCTTGCACAGATAATGTTAGCTTAGGATTGCACTTTACATCTTAACACTAACAGCACAGACTGGAAGCCTAAGGTTTTAGATGGTTGCAACAGTCTAATTACTGTGTTTTGTAATAACTAACTTATGTCATTTACAGTTGGTGGCACCAACATAAAAAACTAATGTTCTGTTGTTTAAAATTCAGCTAGATACAAGCAGTGACACTAATTTCTGATACTACTCCTGTGCAAATTAAAAACAATAGCAACAAGTTGAACTTGACCAGCAATTGTTTCTAACATTACAA